>NW_024070213.1:41976130-42361705 GCF_014754425.2 Oryx dammah | reverse complement strand
AGATGTTTTATATATCTAAGAAATAGGTCAAAAAATTCATGTAGATGCTGCAATTCTTATTATCATCCAAATCTCTTTTTTTTTTTTTTGAGATATAGTTTAAACAGTAAAGGAGTAGATTGCTTCCTTATAGTCAGCTAAGCTATTCAGAATTACCATGTCACTTTACAGATATATAGGCAAAAGCTTTAATGTAAAAGATTAAAACAGCAATGTCCCCAAAACTCTAAGAAATGACGAGGCAGTCAGGAAGAACCTTGCCAAAAATAAAGGGAAAACAGGACCCAGACAGAAGCAAGCATTAAAGCCACTTTGTCCTGAAAGCATTTACTGGTACTGTAAAATTGGAATCTTATTTTCCCCCATTAGATGAGGTTAAAGAAGCACAATTTAGAGCTCCAAACCAGTTTAGTGAAGGACCATCTCTACAATAAACTGCAAAAAAGTCTCCTAAAGTGCTGTACCCTCAAACTTAGAGTAAAACAGCAATGAAAAAGGTTTTACATGAAATGTGGGCCCAGAAGTAGAGAAGTAGAATGAAAAAGACTTCAGTTACTGCAATTATTAAATGCAGATAATGAAACTATAATGAATAAAGAAATGAATGTATTTGGCTGTCTCCAAGTTTAACATGCATTGTAACTATGAGAGATATTCTTTTAAATCAAATTTAGAATAAAAGGAAGAAAATGACAAAGCAAAAAGAGAACTTTATCTTTCCCACAATAAAGTATATAGGTAGAATACTTTAATATAAATGTGGTTCAAATTTTTAAGAGAAAGTGAAAATGTTAGCTGCTCAATTGTGTCCAACTCTTTGTGACTCCATGGATTGTAACCAACCAGGCTCCTTTGCCCGTAGGATTCTCCAGGCAAGAATACTGGTGTGGGTTGCCATTCCCTTCTCCAGGTGATCTTCCTGATCTGGGATCAAATCCAGGTTACCTGCATTGCAGGCAGATTGTTTATCATCTGAGCCACTAAGCAAACCTTCAATTATTTAAAAAATACTATTTCTGGACATAAGACTTTCAACAAGTTGTTTTGAGAAAAAGCTTTGTATGATTGACAGGTTTTATTCACAACGTTTGTTGGGAGAAGAAGCTTTGACACTTGTCTTGCTGATTGCTGAACCCAGGGTAGGCAAGATGCAAGCAGGGAAGCTGGAAGAAAATGTGAGGAGAAGCAGTAGCAACTAGACACTCTTTATTCACTAGTGGCCAACACAGTAGCAAGGGATATTTCAGGTGGGCTTAATATAGGTATATGGGAACAAAGGTGGCAATTTGCCAGGCGATTACACCATGATGCACTTGCGCAGTGCTATGAATGAGCTCAGCTGTTAGATAACCATGAGAAGTCATTGTTTACAGAAAGTGGGGTGAGAGAACCTGAACACCACCATCTTAACTAATTTCTATTCCTCTAAAACAGTGTATTTATACAATTGAGTATAAATAGCAGTGAGACTGGAAGATCTGTATTATTAAATGGTAATAATTGGTCAGACCTATACTGCTTAAGGCCAGAATGCCAGCAACGCCCTTCACAGACTACATTTATGAATTTTCTAAGGGTTCTCTTTATTTATTTATTTATTATTTTACTTTACAATTCTGTATTGGTTTTGCCATACATTGACATGAATCCACCACGGGTGTACATACGTTCCCAAACATGAACCCCCCTCCCACCACCCTCCCCACGACATCTCTCTGGGTCATCCCCGTGTACCAGCCCCAAGCATGCCGTATCCTGCATCGGACATAGACTGGTGATTCGATTCTTACATGATATTATACATGTTCTCTTTAAAAGGTGCTCAAGTAAGGAACTGTAGGTAGGTATGGTAAGTATTGGAACAGTCATAATAAATAGAGTGGAGCCATGGCATTTAGCATCTCTCTTATTCAATGGATCTGTCTACATGTAAAAATGTCTACATGCATCTTATGCCTTAAGATGTACATGAATCGCTTGGGAATCTTGTTAAGTTACAGATTCTCGTTAATCTTGTCTGGGGTGGGCCTGAGATGTCAGACAAGCTCTAGATAATGCTGACACTAGTACATTTGACTAAGAGGATCTAATATAAACTTTATTATGAATTAGAATCACCTGGAGAGCTTCTTAAAACACAGATTCTTAGATATGATAGGAATTCTAAGTTGGTTCCTGAGACTTTTCACTACTAAAACTTTCCTTGGAAATGCTGATATTGCTGGCTTATATGCCAGACTTTGATATCCATCAATCTAGTATAAACAGTTTGGAACAGGCAGTTGAAAATGCCAAAGAACACAGTAGGAAATAATTTTGGTCATAACCCAAGGCTTAAACCTATCATGCTTCTTCTGACAAGGCACCATAAAAAGCCTGGGTAAGGACATACTTTCAGGTGCATTTCAGGTGTCTAATTAGTTCTCATGATAGATATGGTGGGCCTCAGCCTCTTGAACCCAGTCAGTAAAGGGTTTCATTAGATGGATATTGTCTGAAGTTCATCATTTTGCTATTACATACCAGGAACTGAATGTAATTTAATTCATATAAATTCAGATGGAAAAAGAAATTAGGATCATTCAGTAGCTATTGTTTAGAAAAGAAATTGAGAGCCAGAGAAATTGCTTGAGATTACACAGTTAGTGGCACAATTGAAATCAGACAGTCTCTGACTCCCATGGTATAAAATAGAATATTATCTTCTAGTACATTGTCATTGTGCCCTAAGTATTCCTCTTTGAAGGAGATGCTCAAGTTTTAGGGATATACTATGTGTTTGGGCGAGGAGAATTCACTCAGTGTTCCTCTGAAAGTAATCAAGCAAGAGATCAGTAATTATTTCCTGCAGGATATTATTTCATCTAAACTAACAGTAAAAAAAAAAAAAGTAACAAAAAAGAACAAACAAAACAACATATAAACAAAAAAGATGAGGGAAGGAAACATTTACTGAGTGCCAGTTATTTTAGACATTGTGCTACATACTCTTCCCACATATTTATGTTTGATCTTCATACCGCCCTTAGAAGATAAAGACCCTGGATCTTAAAATTGAGATTATCATCCAAAGTCAAAAACCTAAGTGGAGTTACTTATTATATCTCTAAGGGCCAAGTTTTACCCTCATACTCTTAGCAAGCAGAACACTGGAGGAAGAAATAAAGTGATACAAGAATTTAAAGGGGCCAAATAGCTTAGACAAAAGACTAAAAACTGATGTAATTCACTTACTCTGTAGGAGTAATTGGCTGCATATTTATATTGCACCTGGACTCACATATTCAGCTATATGTCCTGTATGGATATATCATAGGCATGCTGAACACAAGGGGTACAAGACTGAAACTATCTTTCCTCCAAAAATTTGTTGTTTCTCTCTTAGGCCTTATTTAGTAATGGAAACATCATTTTATGCAAGACTGAAACCTGGATGTCATCTTGACTCTTTCTTCTTCCACACCACTACATCCACATGTCACTAATATCTTTTAACTCACTGGACTTACTTTCCTTCATCTTACTTCATTTTTTTCAGTATAATATGTGTTTTAATTGGAGTGGAGTAATAATGCTGTGTTTGAGATCTTTTAACAGAATAGAAATCTGAAGTGTATATATCTTTTGTTTTCACTTATATCTTTTAAAAACTAATTTATTTTAATTGGAGGATAAATACTTTAAAATGTTGTGGTGATTTTTCCCATACATTGACATGAATCAGCCATGGGTGCACATGTTTCCACCCATCCTGAACCCCACATCCACCTTCCCACCCACTCTGTCCCATTGGGCTGTCCCAGAGCACCGGTTTTGCGTGTCCTGATTCATACATTGAACTTGCAGTGGACATCTATTTTACATATGGTAATACACATGTTTCAATGTTATTCTTTCAAGTGATCCCACCCTCATTTTCTCCCACAGAGTCCAAAAGTCTGTTCTTTACATCTGTGTCTCTTTTGCTGCCTTGTATATAGGATCATCATTACTGTTTTTCTAAATTGAATATATATATATTAATATACTGTATTGGTGTTTCTCTTTCTGACTTACTTCCCTCTATGTAATAGGTTCCAGGTTCATCCACCATTAGAAATGAGTCAAATGCAACCTTTTTTTAGCTGAATAATATTCTATTGTATGAATGTACCCAAACTTCCTTATCCATTCGTCTGCCAGTGGACATCTAGGTTGCTTCCATGTCCTAGCTATTGTAAACAATGCTGCAATGAACATTGGGATGCATGTATCTCTTTCAATTCTGGTTTCCTTGGTGTGTATGCCCAGCACTGGGATTGCTGGGTCATAAGGTAGTTCTATTTCCAGTTTTTAAAAGGAATCTCCACACTGTTCTCCATAATGGCTGTACCAGTTTGCATTCCCACCAACAGTGTAAGAGGGTTGCCTTTCCTCTACACCCTCTCCAGCATTTATTGTTTGTAGAATTTTTGATGGTGGCCATTCTGACTGATGTGAGATGATACCTCATTGTGGTTTTGATTTGCATTTCTCTGATAATGAATGATGTTGAGCATCTTTTCATGTGCTTAATAGCCATCTGTAGGTCTTCTTTGGAGAAATGTCTGTTTATTTCTTCTGGCCCACTTTTTGATTGGGTTGTTCATTTCGCTGGTATTGAGCTGCATGAACTGCTTATATATTTTGGAGATTAATTCTTTGTCAATTATTTCATTTACTATTATTTTCTCCCATTCTGAAGGCTGTATTTTCACCTTGTTTAAAGTTTCCTTCATTGTGCAAAAGCTTTTGAGTTTAATTAGGTCCCATTTGTTTATTTTTGTTTTTATTTCCATTACTCTGGAAAGTGGGTCATAGAGGATCCTGCTATGATTTATGTCAGAGAGTGTTCTGCCTATGTTTTCCTCTAAAAGTTTTATATTTTCTTGTCTTATATTTAGAACTTTAATCCATTTTGAGGTTTGTGTGTGTGTGTATGGTGTTAGAAAGTGTTCTAGTTTCATTCTTGTACATGTGGTTGACCAGTTTTCCCAGCACCACTAGTTAAAGAGATTGTCTTTTCTCCATTGCATATTCTTTTCCTCCTTTGTCAAATATAAGGTGTCCATAGGTGCATAGATTTATCTCTGGGCTTTCTCTTTTGTTCCATTGATCTATATTTCTGTCTTTGTGACAGTCTTGATGACTGTAGTTTTGTAGTACAATCTGAAGCCAGGAAGGTTGATTCCTCCAGTTTCTTTCTTCTTTCTCAAGATTGCTTTGGATATTTGAGTTTTTTTGTGTTTCCATACAAATTATGAAAATATTTGTTCTAATTCTGTGAAAAATGCCCTTCATAGCGTGATAGGGATTGTGCTGAATCTATAGATTGCTTTGGGTAGTATACTCATTTTCTTCTTATTATTATTATACAAATTATGAAAATATTTGTTCTAGTTCTGTGAAAAATGCCCTTCATAACATGATAGGGATTGTGCTGAATCTATAGATTGCTTTGGGTAGTATACTCATTTTCACTATATTGATTCTTCCAATCCATGAACATATAAAGTAGAAAATTCAGTTCAGTTCAGTGTCTGACTCTGTGAGCTCATGGACGTCAGCCTGCCAGGACCCCCTGTCCATTGCCAACTCCAAGAGTTTATTCGAAATCATGACCATTGAGTCGGTGATACCATCCAACCAACTCATCCTCTGTTATCCCCTTCTCCTACTGCCTTCAATCTTTCCCAGCATCAGAGTCTTTTCCAGTGAGTCAGTTCTTTGCATCAGGTGGCCAAAATATTGGAGCTTCAGCTTCAGCATCAGTCCTTTCAATGAATATTTAGGGCTGATTTCCTTTAAGTTGGACTGGTAGAAAATTGGACAGTAATACTTTTAAAAGACAAGGGAGTACATTTTGCTAGGTACTTTCCCTGGTGGCTCAGAGGTTAAAGCATCTGCCTGGAATGCAGGAGAACCAGGTTTGATCCCTGGGTTGGGAAGATCCCCTGGAGAAGGAAATGGCAACCCACTCCAGTACTCTTGTCTGGAGAATCCCATGGAGGGAGGAGCCTGGTAGGCTACAGTCCATGGGGTTGCAAAGAGTCGGACAGGACTGAGTGACTTCACTTTCTTTCTTTCTTTCACTTTATGCATATTATTTATTTACATGTTGAACAACAGACTGGTTCCAAATAGGAAAAGGAGTCCATCAAGGCTGTATATTGTCACCCTGCTTATTTAACTTCTATGCAGAGTACATCATGAGAAACACTGGGCTGGAAGTAACACAAGCTGGAATTGAGATTGCCGGGAGAAATATCAATCACCTCAGATATGCGGATGACACCACCCTTATGGCAGAAAATGAAGAGGAACTAAAAAGCCTCTTGATGAAAGTGAAAGAGGAGAGTGAAAAAGTTGGCTTAAAGCTCAACATTCAGAAAACGAAGATCATGGCATCTGGTCCCATCACTTCATGGGAAATAGATGGAGAAACAGTGGAAACAGTTTCAGACTTTATTTTTTTGGGCTCCAAATCACTGCAGATGGTGACTGCAGCCATGAAATTAAAAGACGCTTACTCCTTGGAAGAAAAGTTATGACCAACCTAGACAGCATATTCAAAAGCAAAGACATTACTTTTCCGATTAAGATCCATCTAGTCAAGGCTATGGTTTTTCCAGTAGTCATGTATGGATGCGCGAGTTGGACTGTGAAGAAGGCTGAGTGCCAAAGAATTGATGCTTTTGAACTGAGGTATTGGAGAAGACTCTTGAGAGTCCCTTGGACTGCAAGGAGATCCAACCAGTCCATTCTGAAGGAGATTAGCCCTGGGATTTCTTTGGAAGGAATGATGCTAAAGCTGAAACTCCAGTACTTTGGCCACCTCATGCGAAGAGTTGACTCATTGGAAAAGTCTTTGATGCTGGGAGGGATTGGGGGCAGGAGAAGGGGACGACTGAGGATGAGATGGCTGGATGGCATCAGTGACTCGATGGGCATGAGTTTGAGTGAACTCCAGGAGTTGGTGATGGACAGGGAGGCCTGACGTGCTGCAATTCATGGGGTCGCAAAGAGTCGGACATGACTGAGCGACTGAACTGAACTGAATTGATAACGACTTCTAGGAGTTCATATTATTGTCTTAATTTTACTGATGTATACTGAAGAAGTGCTAGAGATAAGATTCAAGCCCAGGTTTGCCTAAGTCCCAAACCTACATTTTAAACCATGTATGCTATTTTAGCTCTGTAATATGGTTTAACGGAACTTTGCAATTGCCCTGAATATATATTGTGAGTAACATAACAAGGATACTCATTAGCATTTTTCTTGAGAATTAGTCATCTTTCCTTCAGTAGAGGAGGTGTATACAAATAATATCAGGCAAGAAAAATCAGAGAAACATGCCAAGTACAGTGCAGGAATATATACAGCCCACAGATCCATTCAGCAGCATCTGACTACTTCTGAAACAAATTGAGCTCTCAGTCTCTAGCAGAAGGTCTTATATGTGCAATTGCAGTCTTTACATGTCCACTTTACCTTCTGTAGATCCCAATTACACTTCATAAATCAAGGCAATCTACCTTGTTTTACTCCTTTACAAAGAAGGAAGGATAACCATAAACATATATATTTGCATGTCATCATATAAAATGTAGGGCTTCCCTGCTGGCTCAACAATAAAGAATCAACCTGAAATGCAGAAGACACAGAAGACCCGAGTTTGATCCGTGGATGAGGAGGATTCCCTGGAGAAGAGCATGGCAAGACACTCCTGTATTCTTGCCTGGAGAATCCCATGGACAGAAGAACTTGGCAGGCTACAGTCCATAGAGTCACGGGGAGTCAGACACGACTGAAGCAACTGAGCACACAGGCATATAAGATGTAACATTCAAGTGAAGAAGTATAGAAACACGAGGTACACTATCAGTTATTGAATCTCAGCATCATGGGGTGAAAAGGTACAGCCTGAGATTGGCTTGAGTTTTTAGTGTTTGTATAAGAACTAGTTTTTGCCTCTTTTCTAAAAATATTCTTTCACTAATTTATAGATGTTGTCCAGTTTTGTCATAGATACAAAGGAACGGGAGAAGAAGAATGAGGAGGAGAAAAGGAAGATGGAGGAGGAGAAAAGGAAGATGAAGGAGTAGAAGGGGGGAAAGGACAGGAAGGAGAAGAAGGAGGAGGAGCGGTAGAAGAAGAAGAAGGAAAAGGATGAGGAGGGAGAGAAGAGGAAGAAGGAGGAGGAGGAGAGGAAAAGGAGGGGCAGGAGAAAGAGAAAAAAGAAAGAAAGAAAGGGGAAATATCTATTTTGGAGCTGAGGATGCTTTTTTGAATTTTTTCTAGATTTCTGGCTTCTGCATAATCTTTGTTAAACCATGCCTTTTTTTCTGCACCTATTTTTGTTTAAAAAATGATGTTAGGCTAGATTATTTAGAAAGCCATTTCAATTTGTGCTGAAAGAAGGTGCTTACATCCTTGTGTTAAACAAATGCACTGCCAAGTTTGTGATACTAAAGTCTGCCCACACACATTAATTTATTTATTCATTCATTCAGCAAATACTTACTGAGAGTCTATGAAGTGCCAGAAACTGTTCTACGTGATGATAATTCATCAAATAATAAAGTAGACAACATATTTTTCACTTTATGAGATTGTGACCTTTACTTTCAAATGATATAAATAAATAAGAATCCATGTATGCTACTTTTGGGAATCAAATGTACCAAGTAAATGAGATGCCCCCCAAAGTATCTGAAACATTATATTTAAGGAAATTGGTTTTGGGCATCAGTTCAGTTCAGTTCAGTCATTCAGTCATGTCTGACTCTTTGCAACCCTGTGGACATACAGAATTTTCCATACACATATGTAATTGCCTATGTTGGTACTCTCTAGTCTATTGTATTAATTGACATTCCTATTCTTATTGTACCTCAGTTCAGTCATACAGTCGTGTTCAACTCCTTGTGACCCCATGGACTGCAGCACATCAGACTTCCCTGTCTATATCACCAACTCCCAGAGCTTGCTCAAACTCATGCCCCTCAAGTCAGTGATGGCATCCAACCATCTCACCCTCTGTCATCCCACCATCTCACCCTCTGTCATCCCCTCCTTCTGCCCTCAATCTTTCCCAGCACCAGGGTCTTTTCCAATGAGTCAGTTCTTTGTATCGGGTGGCCAAAATATTGGAGCTTCAGCTTCAGCATCAGTCCTTCCAATGAATATTCAGGATTGAACTCCTTTAGGATTGACTGGTTTGATCTCCTTGCAGCCTGAGAGACTCTCAAGAGTCTTCTCCAACACCACACTTAAAAAACATCAATTCTTCTGTGCTCAGCTTTCTTTATATTCCAAACTCTCACATCCATACATGACTACTGGAAAAACCATAGCTTTGACTAGACAGAGCTTTGTCGGTAAAGTAATGTCTCTGCTTTTTTTTTTTTTTTCTTTTGCAAATGATGTATATTTTATTTTTTTATTTTTCCTTATAATTTACCATTCATAGTTCTTAAATATTTTTTTTAATTTATTTATTTTTAATTTTTACTTTACAATTCTGTATTGGTTTTGGCATAGATTGACATAATCCACCACAGGTGTACATGCGTTCCCAAACATGAACCCCCCTCCCACCCCCCTCCCCACAACATGTCTCTGGGTCATCCCTGCGCGTCAGCCCCAAGCGTGTCATATCCTGCATCAGACATAGACTGGCATTTCGATTCTTACATGTTATTATACATGTTTCAATGCCATTCTCTCAAATCATCACACCCTCTCCCTCTCCCTCTGAGTCCAAAAGTCCGCTATACACATCTGTGTCTTTTTTGCTGTCCTGCATACAGGGTCATCACTGCCATCTTCCTAAATTCCATATATATGTGTTAGTATACTGTATTGGTGTTTTTCTTTCTGGCTCACTTCACTCTGTATAATCGGCTCCAGTTTCATCCATCTCATCAGAACTGATTCAAATGTATTCTTTTTAATGGCTGAGTAATACTCCATTGTGTATATGTACCACAGCTTTCTTATCCATTCATCTACTGATGGACATCTAGGTTGTTTCCATGTCCTGGCTATTATAAACAGTGCTGCGATGAACATTCTACGATCCACCTCCCAGAATTCTGGAAATAAAAGCAAAAATAAACAAATGGGATCTAATTAAAATTAAAAGCTTCTGCACAACAAAGGAAAACATAAGCAAACTGAAAAGACAGCCTTCCGAATGGGAGAAAATAATAGCAAATGAAGCAACTGACAAACAACTAATCTCAAAAATATACAAGCAACTCCTGCAGCTCAATTCCAGAAAAATAAACGACCCAATAAAAAAATGGGCCAAAGAACTAAATAGACATTTCTCCAAAGAAGACATACGGATGGCTAACAAACACATGAAAAGATGCTCAACATCACTCATTATTAGAGAAATGCAAATCAAAACCACAATGAGGTACCACTTCACACCAGTCAGAATGTCTGCGATCCAAAAATGTCTCTGCTTTTTAATATCCTATTTAGGATTGTCATAGCTTCTCTTCCAAGGAGCAAGTATCTTCTAATTTTATGGTTTCAGTCACCATTTGAAGTGATTTTGGATCCCAAGAAAATAAAGTCTCTTTCTGTTTCCATTGTTTGGGGCATACTGTGCCTCAATCTCTTCTCAGTGTCACATTAAGAATTATGCTGTAACGTACAACTTCCTCAGGAACAAAATACTCTTTTCCAGTTCCTTTTTATTAATAGTTTAAGCAGGATCCACTCTTCTGTTTATAGTGGCTTTGTTCATTGACTGGCTCCGAGGTCATTTCTACCAGAGTCACCTTAGGTCCTTTGTCCTCTATGATGTTTTTGGTCAAAGTTTCCCTGGAACTTCAGCAGTTCTCTTTTAAAACCTTCTGCTAATACTGCCTCTTATCACATGGAGAGAATATTCACATTAGCCACTAGCTATTGCTTATAAAAGGAACATTTTACAGAAAATAAATAACATATGCCTTCTCCAAAGGATCTTCTTTTATTCAATTTGCAGGGATCTGCTATCAAGGAGGGTGAGCAACCGAATTCAAATTTAGTGGTAGGCAATGTGATGGTCAAAAGAATGGCTGTGAGAGGTCTACATTTTCATTGTATAAACTTAGGCTAAGTATTTGGTCTCTGAATCTTGGATTCTTGTGAAAAAACAATATGCAACTCAGAGTATTGTTATAAAGATTAAATCAGATAGCAAGTAAATGCCTAGCACCCATCACCAAGCATTACACAGACAATACATCCATCACCTACTTTGATGCCAAAGAGGACATCAAAGCATGCAGATGAACGACCAGTTACAAGTTATATAAGAATGTTCAAATATGAAACATTTTTAAATTATGAAAATAAAAGTCTAAGGAATAAGCTGATTGATTTGCTAACTTAATATTTATGTCTATGACCTCTATGTCCCAGCATAATAAATGCTAATTTCTTTTCATAACCTCCCCTAATATCCTACCCAAAGACCTATAATGAAATCAGTTATTTTTCCAGATGGATACTTCTAATGACCTACATGTTAAGAGCACTTACTTTATTTACTGGGTCACTTACCAGTGAATCAAATAAGCAGTTTTGATAAAGGAAATGCAAGGAGTACGTTCAAGTCATAGATTTACCACTTACCATCTGCATAGTTTACATATTGATCTTTCTAGACCAAATTTTTCCAGCTGTAAAATGGTCATCTATAGCTGTTTTATAAGTCTGTACATGTTTCTTATAAAGATCAAAACCCATACTCTTCAGCTTTGTAAATTTAGGACTTTTATAAATATAAGTGATATTATTATCCATGTTTCCCTGACTAATATATTTGAATACATTCAAATAAAGTTTTTGATTGTATATGTGTTTATATTTACAATTTATAGGTCCAAATTTATTTTTTCTCATAAAAACTATGCCTTAGAGAGAAATTAAAACTTGAAGTCTGTGAAAGGATAGTCACCTATCTTTTTCTCTCTTGATCCTTAAGAAACAGAAAATAGTGCTGTCATGAGACAAATAGGGTGATTACATCATTTGCTGAACTATCTGTAAAGGTATGTGACAGAAGATGTCAATTCCTCACTTGCAATAAAACATGAATTGACACACTTGATTTACAGCATTATACTTGGGGTATCAAATGTTATTTTATTTTTTCAACCACTTCATATATGTAAAATATACCCAGGTCTCCTGCATTGCAGAAAAATTCTTTACCAGCTGAACCACCCGGAAAGCCCATTTCATATATACATAAATGAATCATTATCCATGGCACTTCTATCAACATCAAAATTCTCCAGCAACCTATGAACCATATGAACAATTGTTATTGGATGTATTTAAGGTGTACAGCATAATGTTTTATGATATAAATACAAAACATTGTGAAATGATTACCACAATGAAGCTAAGTACCAGATCCAATCACCTATCAAAGTTATGAGTTCTTATATTTGTGTGTGGTGAGAACATTTAACATTAAATTTCTCAGCAAATTTCAAGAATAAAATACAGTAGAGTCAGTTCACTATATCTACATTTGCATAACTCATGAATATAGAAAGCCAATTGTACTTCGCCATTTTATATAAAGAATTTGAGAGTCCATGGATATTGGTATCTAGAGATACTGGAACAAATCCCTCTGCAGATATTGTGGGACTATTCTACTATTAACTTTAGTACATTAAATCTCTAGAAATTAGTCATCCTGCACAACTGACTGTTTGACCCCTTTGACCAACATCTCTCAATGGACCCCTACTCTCCCAACCCGGGCACTCTACATTTATGAACTCAACTTTTTAAGATTCCACATATTAGTGATACCTGTGAAAGATTTGTCTTTCTGTGTTTGGCTTGTTTCACTTAACATGATATCCTCCAACTTTATCCATGGTATCATAAACGGTAAGGCTCCCTTCTTTTCAAAGACCATACAGTATAGCATTCTCTCTGTGTGTATCTCACATCTTTATCCATTCATCTGCCAGCGGACATATAGGTTGCTTCTATATCTTAGTATTGTGAATAATTCTGCAATGAACATGAGACTGCATATATTTCCCCAAAATACTGATTTTATTTCTTTGGGATGTATACCCAGAAGTGGGATTGCTGAATCATATAATTTTTATACTTTGAACTTTTTGAGGAAACTCCATACTGTTTTCCATACTTGCTGCACAATTTTACATTTGCATCAATAGCAAACAAAAGTTCCCTTTTCTCTACATTCTCACTAACACTTGTTTCTTTTCTCTTTTTGATAATCATTCTTATGATATCTTATTGTGGTCTTGATTGGCTTCTCTGTGATAATTAGTGATGTTGAGAACCTTTTCACATATCTGCTAACCACTTGCGTGTATTCTTTAGAGAAATATATATTTGATCCTTAGCCCATTTTTCAATCAAGTTTTTGCTTTTTGCTGTTAAGTTGTTTGAGTTCCTTATATATTTCAATATTAAGTGAAAGAAAGAAAGTGAAAGTTGCTCAGTCGTGTCCAACTCTTTGCAGCCCCATGGATTAAACAGTCCATGGAATTATCTAGGCCAGAATACCAGAGTGGGTAACCTTTCCCTTCTACAGGGGATCTTCCCAACCTAGAGAATGAACCCAAGTCTCCCACATTTGCAGTCTGAGCCACAAGGGAAGCCCATTTGATATTAACTCCTTCTTTATTGGATAAAATATTTTTCAATATTTTCTCCCATTCTGTAAGTTTCCTTCAATAGTCAACAATACTCTGTTGATTACTTCCTTAAACTTGAAGAAGTTTTTCACTTTGATGCAATCCCATTTTTTGAGGCGGGGGCTTCCCAGGTGGTAAAAAAGAAAAATCCACCTGCCAATGGAGGAAATGGGAGAGATGTGGATTCCGTCCCTGGGTCAAGAAGATCCCCTGGAGTAGGAAATTGCAACCCACTCCAATATGCTTGCCTGAACAATTCCATGGACAGAGGGACCTGGCAGGGGCAGTCTTTGGGGTCACAGAGAGTCAGATATGGCTGAGCACACACTACTTGGCACACATGGGGAAAAATGGCATTTATTTTTTCTTTTGTTGTTTGGGCTTTCGGAGTCATATCCAAAAATATTTGTCCAGAATAATGTCAAGAACTTTCCCCCTACATTGTCTTCTGGTATTTTTATGGTTTCTGGTATTACACTTAGGTCTTTAATTCATTTTGAGTTTATTTTTGTGTATGACATAAGAATCCAATTTCACTCTTCTGTGTGTGGACACCCATTTTTCTCAACACCAATTACTTAAGGGACAGTTCTTCTTCTACTGTGTATTCTTGATAGCCTTCTCAAAAATCAGTTGACCATAGATGCGTGGATTATTCCTGGGTTCTCAGTTCTGTCCCATTTGTCTATATGTTTCTTTGACAGCACCATGCTATATCCTGTGTACACAGCATATTGTTCAGTCTTGTTTTTTGCTTATTTGATTTTTAATCCCTTCAGCCACTCTATATCTCATGGCTGGAAAATTTAATTGTTTATATTTAAAGTAATTATTGATAGGTAAGGACTTACTTTGCCATTTTATTGTTTTCTTCTTTTTAAATATACATTTATTATTTTAATTGGAGGTTAATTACTTTACAATATTGTATTGGTTTTGCCATACATCAACATGAATCCACCACAGGTATACACGTGTTCCCATCCTGAACCCCCCTCCTCTCTCCCTCCCTGTACCATTCCTCTGGGTCATCCCAGTGCACCAACCCCAAGTATCCAGTATCATGCATCGAACCTGGACTGGCAATTCATTTCAAATATGATATTATACATGTTTCAATGCCATTCTCCCAAATCATCCCACCCTCTCCTTCTCCCACAGAGTCCAAAAGACTGTTCTATACATCTGTGTCTCTTTTGCTGTCTCGCATACAGGGTTATCATTACCATCTTTCTAAATTCCATATATATGCGTTAGTATATTGTATTGATGTTTTTCTTTCTGGCTTACTTCACTCTGTATAATAGGCTCCAGTTTCATCCACCTCATTAGAACTGATTCAAATGTATTCTTTTTAATGGCTAAGTAATACTCCATTGTGTATATGTACCACGGCTTTCTTATCCATTCATCTGCTGATGGACATCTAGGTTGTTTCCATGTCCTGGCTATAATAAACAGTGCTGTGATGAACATTGGGGTACACGTGTCTCTTTCAATTCTGGTTTCCTCGGTGTGTATGCCCAGCAGTGGGATTCAACCCAGAGGCATGGTACTGGGAGGGAGGAGAGAGGGGAGTTCAGGATGGGGAACACGTGTATACCTGTGGCGGATTCATGTTGATGTATGGAAAAACCAATACAATATTGTAAAGTAATTAACCTCCAACTAAAATAAATAAATTTATTTAATAAAAATGCAAATAAATATATATGCAAAACAAACTCACAGATATAGAAAACAGTTACCACAGGGGAGAGGTAAAGTGGGGAGGGGCAAATTGTGGGTATGGGATTAGGAAATACAAACTATTATGTATAAAGTAGATAAGTGACAAGGATATATTATGTAGCACAGACATAAGACATTATCTTATAATAACCTTTAATGAAGTTTAATCTATAAGTTTACTGAATTGTTATTGTATGTGGAAAACTCTGAAAGAGATGGGAATACCAGACCACCTAACCTGCCTCTTGAGAAATCTGTATGCAGGTCAGGAAGCAACAGTTAGAACTGGACATGGAACAACAGACTGGTTCCAAATAGGAAAAGGAGTATGTCAAGGCTGTATATTGTCACCCTGCTTATTTAACTTCTATGCAGAGTACATCATGAGAAACGCTGGACTGGAAGAAACACAAGCTGGAATCAAGATTGCCAGGAGAAATATCAATCACCTCAGATATGCAGATGACACCACCCTTATGGCAGAAAATGAAGAGGAACTAAAAAACCTCTTGATGAAAGTGAAAGAGGAGAGTGAAAAGTTGGCTTAAAGCTCAACATTCAGAAAACGAAGATCATGGCATCTGGTCCCATCACTTCATGGGAAATAGATGGGAAAACAGTGGAAACAGTGTCAGACTTTATTTTTCTGGGCTCCAAAATCACTGCAGATGGTGACTGCAGCCATGAAATTAAAAGACGCTTACTCCTTGGAAGAAAAGTTATAACCAATCTAGATAGTATATTCAAAAGCAGAGACATTACTTTTCCGACTAAGGTCCGTCTAGTCAAGGCTATGGTTTTTCCAGTAGTCATGTATGGATGTGAGAGTTGGACTGTGAAGAAGGCTGAGTGCCGAAGAATTGATGCTTTTGAACTGTGGTGTTGGAGAAGACTCTTGAGAGTCCCTTGGACTGCAAGGAGATCCAACCAGTCCATTCTGAAGGAGATCAGCGCTGGGATTTCTTTGGAAGGAATGATGCTAAAGCTGAAACTCCAGTACTTTGCCCACCTCATGCGAAGAGTTGACTCATTGGAAAAGACTTTGATGCTGGGAGGGATTGGGGGCAGGAGGAGAAGGGGACGACCGAAGATGAGATGGCTGGATGGCATCACTGACTCGATGGACGTGAGTCTGAGTGAACTCCGGGAGATGGTGATGGACAGGGAGGCCTGGCGTTCTGCGATTCATGGGGTCGCAAAGTGTCGGACAGGACTGAGCAACTGAACTGAACTGAACTGAACTGAACACATGAAATAAACATAATATTGTAAGTCAACTATGCTTCAATTAATGATAAATTAAATTTTCAGAAAATAAATTAGTTTTAATATAATATATTTATGTTTTTTAATTAGGAGAGATTATCTAATATTTAGAAAATATCTGTGATTATTATGCATGTTAAGAGTGGGAAAAATACAGAAATTTAGATAAGCACAAGATAAGATTTTAATATTATTTGGATGAAAATTCCCAATGGAAATCATCCTGAATTTTTTCCATGAAAACAAACATTATCCAAGGAAAGGAAACAATTGATTCACAGTATTATAGGCACTTTACTTGAATTAGTTTATTTATTATTCACTGCAACTACAAAAGCTTGTGTTATGTTCCTTAAGCTTTTAGAGAAGAGAATGAGAGATGTTTGGGAAATGTTACATATCTGCTGTGTCAGTATGGGTTTTCAATCCTGTTCAATATGACTTAAAAGTCCATGCTCTTTCCACTTCACCAAGTTTTCAAAATAACCATGACCTTTCAAATACAAAAAGATGAAACTCTAAGAATAAACTAAGTATACTGACAGCTAAAGCCTCTGTCTTCTGAGGAATGTTTTAAATAGAAGAACATATAAAAGAAAAATTGAATCTTAATAAAACAGAATGTATTCATCCTGAATTTTATTTCCAACTTTCAATTTTTGGTCTCAAATAGATATTTTAAGCACAAAACAAGGTGACAGTCAAATTGTTACTGACCAGAGTTTTTAGACTTCCTTAATCAATAGAATTTGGTAAGAGGCTAGACAAGATATTCAGCAAGGCTTTTTGAGGCTCCTACTGCAGCTTAGGTGGTCTGCCTACACCTTTGGTGGTGTTGAATGCAGGGGGCAGGCGCAGTATCCTGTTTTGCTCCTGGCTTTTCAAAAGTGGCAGTTGGATTTCTGATATTTTTGTAGCTTATAACAAGATATGTAATTTGCCCAAAGTGCACATGTGCTCGGTTATCTTTACTCTCGTATAGTTTCTTAGTATTCTGTTGCTTGAGGACATGTGTCCAGGTATTTGTCTAGGTGAAGCACTGCAGCAAAGGGCTCCAAGTCCCAGGTCCAAGGCTGTCTCAAAATGACATAATGTTGCTGAAACTCAGCCTCTGTTCACTGGTGCTGAACAGAAACATAGAGACAGAGTTTTGAGTGAAGTAGAAAAGAGTATCTTTTATTGCTTTGCCAGGCAAAGGGGGCCAACAGTGGACTAATGCCCTGAAGACTGTGTGACCCACCATGGAGGGGCTAGTGAGGAGTTTTATAGTGTTCAAGGAGCAGGGTGTGATCAGCTCGAGGAAAGTTCTTGGACTGGTTCGCCGGGGTCCAGCCCCCGCAGGATCCAGGGAAACCTGAAGGAGGAATGGCGTTGGCGATTGCGATTGATTTAGAGAGAGATAGATAGATAAGAATGTTGTAGATAAGAAAATAGAGGAGAGAAAGAGGCTGATATTCCTTGGTTTACATAGAGAACCAATAAAACTTCAAGACAAGAAGTTTGCCCTGTTCACGGAGGCCACAGGTGCCCTCTTGGTCTCCCGAGGGAGTGAAGACGCAGAATGTCTTCCCGTTCAGGTCTTAGAAACCCGGGCAGATAAGTGAATGCAGGGAGCCCCCATGCTCCAAGGGATCAGCCTGAAAAAGAGAGGGAGAGGGAGAGAGAGAGAGAAAGAAAGATAGAGAGAAGAAAAAACACGGGGTGACCAAGCTTCTGCAAGGCCCAAAAGCTTTATTTTTCAAAAGGTACTTTTATACCTTGCCTTATTCATAGAGGGAAATGAAAGACGCAAGGTAATACAGAGTCAGCCCAAACATTCCAGCAGTTTTGCCCTTATTGAAACGAGGATTTTTCTGCATACCTTTCCCACAAATGGTGTTGTGTACAGTATCTTCTGGCCTTGGAGGCCTGTGAACATTTTATGACCCTCTTTTGATAAAGGCTGCTCAACCAGAAAACTTATTTTCCCTCAAAGTGTTTTTTTCTTTATATTTTTAATCTATGTCAGCCTCAGAAAATGCCAAACAGAGTTATGTTTTTCACAGAGCAAAGGTGCAGTGAGTTACAAGAAAGAACCAATTAGCTCAAAAGTCTGATATGGTTAAATTCAAGACTACACGTGTTTTTCTTGCATTCTCACTATGTTAACTAATGCATTCCCAGGTGCACAGTGGATAAGAGATATGGGAACTTAGCAACAAGCACTGGCCCAATAATGAAATCCTACATCAGCACTAGCACTACTCTAATAACTTTTAACTCTTTCAAAGGCTCTCTGTTTTAGGCTATCCATGCCTCTCACAGTTGGGAGGCTGTAA
This sequence comes from Oryx dammah, assembly GCF_014754425.2. Taxonomy (NCBI): domain Eukaryota; kingdom Metazoa; phylum Chordata; class Mammalia; order Artiodactyla; family Bovidae; genus Oryx; species Oryx dammah. The sequence continues at coordinate 42,342,669 of NW_024070213.1, read as the reverse complement.
ATAATCACATGCATAGCTATAAGAGTCTGGATATACCTGTCAAGCAAGCTAGAATGCTAACAGAGGGAGTTTGATTTGAAATATTCCTCTCATGTCCAGGAGACTTATTAGCTATAGCCCTAAGTTGATTTTCTCCAGAGAAAGGTGGTCAGGGTTAGCCCCCTGTTAATGTCAGAAGACTTGGTGAAAGTCATGAAACAGTAAAACAGACAGATTCTGGTTCTGGGGTAGATGCTTGAGAAAGCCTAGGGAGCCCCTTGAGTTCTGAAGCCTTGCTTAACAGTTCTCTTCCACATGACCTTGTCATGGGTGGGATCTCCCGTGGCGGCTCCCGGCACTGGTTGGCATCAAGTTGAAATTTCAAGTATCATCAACCTTCTGGTTTCAACCAGTCTAGGGTCTATGTTCTTGTGGTCAGCAGTTTTCATCTGGGGTTGGGGGGTGATATGCTTCCTGCAAAAACAGCTTAGGAATGTGTGTCAGGCCTTTATCTCTATCTTTCAGGGAACTGGAAGCTTGGTGGTTCTGTTATGTGGCAGAATTAGAAATTATTACCAGTTCCTTAACCCTAAAGCCACTCTTTGTTTCTACATCTTCATGTTTCCCAGTCATTAAGTCTTGAGTCAGCATTTTACCTCAGAAAACAAGGACACAGAGGCTTGTACACAGACAGGGGCTTGTACACAGTTTCAATTGGAAACAATAAAGAATTAACATTTGACTCAGCTACAGACTAGTATCTGTGTGCTATTTGTTATAATATAATGTTAATATATTCTAAAAATTTATATATAGCATGTTCAAGTAAGCAAACTATTTACTGGCTCTATGTTTTTCAATTAAAAGCCAACCTAATTCTATTTACTTAAAATTTTTCTTTCTTACAACTACATATCAGAAAAAAATGGGTCTTTCTTTAGGCCCTCTCTACTGATCAGTAACCTCTTTACTTCTCTTGAGTATTCATTCCTTAAATGAACTATAAATTCTTACAATACTATAACATTTCATGAAAAGGTCGCTACCTAACTACCACTCTCTTGTAACAGAGAAGAACAAACTTGACTCCATATTGGATGCGTTCCTTTAGTTATAACCTTTGTGTGCTTAGTCTTGCTGGCTCTGCACTTTTTCAAAAAGAATGTTTTTTATAGCTTGAAAATACTTGATAACCCATTTTCAAAGCTCTTCCTCTCAGGCTTAACCTTTAAAAGTATAACACATTCTTTCATACAGAGAGAAAAGTTGGAAAACAGAGAATAACATTTCTCTTTCTGGAGATTTACAGGAACATCTTGATCAGACCTATGTGGACAGCTGTAAGAACAAAGGATTAGTACAGTCCCTCTGAGGTTTGGCTGGTACCAAGAAGTTCACATCAACCAGCCACATCCCCTCTCCTTTTAATATAAAAGAAGTCTGAATTCTAACTCTGAATAAGATGGTTCTTTGGGACTCTAGTCCACCATCTTCTTGGTCTGCTGGCTTTCCCAAATACCATTGATATTCCTTGTCCCAACACCTGATCTCTCACTAGCAGTATGAACTTGAACTCAGTAACACCCTCACACATGGTTAAAAATTATTCCCAACTCTTTAAGTTAATTCCTTTGGCCAACTACATTTAGAATAAATCATCCTGGAAGGTTCCTCAGGAGGCTAGGTAGTGTACAATCAGAGGTTTATATTTTTGTGTGGATGGCAAGTTACATCCAGCTCCTTCTCTGATTTTTTCCTAAGGCATCACAAAATATGATATATTCTGAATGGTGTTGTTTTTAAGTCTTGATAATCACCTATCCAGGTGTTGAAGCAGGTTCAGATCTCCTTTGTGAAAAGAATCTTGTGTTTGCCTACATTACCAAGAAGGGAAGATACCATATGAAGATTAAATCCACCAGAAAGCATGATCTGGGGTCTATAGCCACCATATTAGAAAATCAGCACTGCCCATGGTCATGTGGTTCTCACAATATAATCTTTCCTAAATTAGCAACATAAGATGAAAACAATCAGAAAATAAGATCTCATGTCTGCTTTTCAATGCCTAGAAAAAGCCTAGATAAAAGATATAATATTTAGAAATTCAATTTAGGAATGCTTTAGTTCCACAATGAGGTGATTATCAGTCCAACTTGGCAAGTTTTTAGAAATGTCAATTCCTGGCTCTCACTCTCCAGATTCTCTTTTAGAATGGACCCAGGAACCTCTTAATAATAGAGTTTTAAGGGAGCTTAATGCTAATAGAGTTTTGCTAAGAGAATGCACTGGTCATAGCAAACACCCTCTTCCAACAACACAAGAGAAGACTCTATTTTTTTTTTTTTACTTTGCAATTCTGTATTGGTTTTGCCATACATTGACATGAATCCATCACGGGTGTACATGCGTTCCCAAACCTGAACCCCCCTCCCACCCCCCTCCCCACAACATCTCTCTGGGTCATCCCCGCGCACCAGCCCCAAGCGTGCCATATCCTGCATCGGACATAGACTGGCAATTCGATTCTTACATGATATTATACATGTTTCAATGTCATTCTCCCAAATCATCTCACCCTATCCCTCTCCCACTGAGTCCAAAAGTCCACTATACCCATCTGTGCCTTTTTTGCTGTCCTGCATACAGGGTCATCATTGCCATCTTTCTAAATTCCATATATATGCGCCAGTATGCTGTATTGGTGTTTTTCTTTCTGGCTTACTTCACTCTGTATAATCGGCTCCAGTTTCATCCATCTCATCAGAACTGATTCGAATGCATTCTTTTTAACAGCTGAGTAATACTCCATTGTGTATATGTACCACAGCTTTCTTATCCATTCATCTGCTGATGGACATCTAGATTGTTTCCATGTCCTGGCTATTATAAACAGTGCTGCGATGAACATTGGGGTACATGTGTCTCTTTCAATTCTGGTTTCCTCGGTGTGTATGCCCAGTAGTGGGATTGCTGGGTCATAAGGCAGTTCTATTTGCAATTTTTTAAGGAATCTCCACCCTGTTCTCCATAGTGGCTGTACTAGTTTGCATTCCCACCAACAGTGTAGGAGGGTTCCCTTCTCTCCACACCCTCTCCAGCATTTATTTCTTGCAGATTTTTGGATCGCAGACATTCTGACTGGTGTGAAGTGGTACCTCATTGTGGTTTTGATTTGCATTTCTCTAATAATGAGTGATGTTGAGCATCTTTTCATGTGTTTGTTAGCCATCCGTATGTCTTCTTTGGAGAAATGTCTATTTAGTTCTTTGGCCCATTTTTTGATTGGGTCATTTATTTTTCTGGAATTGAGCTGCAGGAGTTGCTTGTATATTTTTGAGATTAGTTGTTTGTCAGTTGCTTCATTTGCTATTATTTTCTCCCATTCGGAAGGCTGTCTTTTCACTTTGCTTATATTTTCCTTTGTTGTGCAGAAGCTTTTAATTTTAATTAGGTCCCATTTGTTTATTTTTGCTTTTATTTCCAGAATTCTGGGAGGTGGATCATAGAGGATCCTGCTGTGGTTTATGTCGGAGAGTGTTTCGCCTATGTTCTCCTCTAGGAGTTTTATAGTTTCTGGTCTTACATTTAGATCTTTAATCCATTTTGAGTTTATCTTTGTGTGCAGTGTTAGAAAGTGATCTAGTTTCATTCTTTTACAAGCAGTTGACCAGTTTTCCCAGCACCACTTGTTAAAGAGATTGTCTTTACTCCATTGTATATTCTTTCCTCCTTTGTCAAAGATAAGGTGTCCATATGTATGTGGATTTATCTCTGGGCTTTCTATTTTGTTCCATTGATCTATATTTCTGTCTTTGTGCCAGTACCATACTGTCTTGATGACTGTGGCTTTGTAGTAGAGCCTGAAGTCAGGCAGGTTGATTCCTCCAGTTCCATTCTTCTTTCTCAAGATTGCTTTGGCTATTCGTGGTTTTTTTGTATTTCCATACAAATCTTGAAATTATTTGTTCTAGTTCTGTGAAAAATATCGCTGGAAGCTTGATAGGGATTGCATTGAATTTGTAAATTGCTTTGGTTAGTATACTCATTTTCACTATATTGATTCTTCCAATCCATGAGCATGGTATATTTCTCCAGCTATTAGTGTCCTCTTTGATTTCTTTTATCAGTGTTTTATAGTTTTCTATATATAGGTCTTTAGTTTTTTCAGGTAGATATATTCCTAAGTATTTTATTCTTTTTGTTGCAATGGAGAATGGAATTGTTTCCTTAATTTCTTTTTCTACTTTCTCATTATTAGTGTATAGGAATGCAAGGGATTTCTGTGTGTTGATTTTATATCCTGCAACTTTACTATATTCATTAATTAGCTCTAGTAATTTTCTGGTAGAGTCTTTAGGGTTTTCTATGTAGAGGATCATGTCATCTGCAAACAGTGAGAGCTTTACTTCTTCTTTTCCAATCTGGATTCCTTTTATTTCTTTTTCTGCTCTGATTGCTGTGGCTAAAACTTCCAGAACTATGCTGAATAGTAGTGGTGAAAGTGGGCACCCTTGTCTTGTTCCTGACTTTAGGGGAAATGCTTTCAATTTTTCACCATTGAGGATAATGTTTGCGGTGGGTTTGTCATATATAGCTTTTATTATGTTGAGGTATGTTCCTTCTATTCCTGCTTTCTGGAGAGTTTTTATCATAAATGGATGTTGAATTTTGTCAAAGGCCTTCTCTGCATCTATTGAGATAATCATATGGCTTTTATTTTTCAATTTGTTAATGTGGTGAATTACATTAATTGATTTGTGGATGTTGAAGAATCCTTGCATCCCTGGGATAAAGCCCACTTGGTCATGGTGTACAATCTTTTCAATGTGTTGTTGGATTCTGATTGCTAGAATTTTGTTGAGGATTTTTGCATCTATGTTCATCAGTGATATTGGCCTGTAGTTTTCTTTTTTTGTAGTAACTTTGTCAGGTTTTGGTACTAGGGTGATGGTGGCCTCATAGAATGAGTTTGGAAGTTTCCCTTCCTCTGCAATTTTCTGGAAGAGTTTGAGTAGGATAGGTGTTAACTCTTCTCGAAATTTTTGGTAGAATTCAGCTGTGAAGCTGTCTGGACCTGGGCTTTTGTTTGCTGGAAGATTTCTGATTACAGTTTCAATTTCCATGCTTGTGATGGGTCTGTTAAGATTATCTATTCCTTCCTGGTTCAGTTTTGGAAAATTGTACTTTTCTAAGAATTTGTCCATTTCTTCCAGGTTGTCCATTTTATTGGCATATAATTGCTGATAGTAGTCTCTTATGATCCTTTGTATTTCTGTGTTGTCTGCTGTGATCTCTCCATTTTCATTTCTAATTTTATTGATTTGATTTTTCTCTCTTTGCTTCTTGATGAGTCTGGCTAATGGTCTGTCAATTTTATTTATCCTTTCAAAGAACCAGGTTTTGGCTTTGTTGATTTTTGCTATGGTCTCTTTTGTTTCTTTTGCATTTATTTCTGCCCTAATTTTTAAGATTTCTTTCCTTCTGCTAACTCTGGGTTTCTCCAATTCTTCCTTTTCTAGTTGCTTTAGGTGTAGAGTTAGGTTATTTATTTGACTTTTTTCTTGTTTCTTGAGGTATGCCTGTATTGCTATGAATTTTCCTCTTAGCACTGCTTTTATAGTGTCCCACAGGTTTTGGGTTGTTGTGCTTTCATTTTCATTAGTTTCTATGCATATTTTGATTTCTTTTTTGATTTCTTCTGTGATTTGTTGGTTATTCAGAAGCGTGTTGTTCAGCCTCCATATGTTGGAATTTTTAATAGTTTTCCTCCTGTAATTGAGATCTAATCTTAGTGCATTATGGTCAGAAAAGATGCTTGGAATGATTTCGATTTTTTTGAATTTATCAAGGTTATATTTATGGCCCAGGATGTGATCTATCCTCGAGAAGGTTCCATGAGCACTTGAGAAAAAGGTGAAATTCATTGCTTTGGGGTGAAATGTCCTATAGATATCAATTAGGTCTAACTGGTCTAATGTATCATTTAAAGTTTGCGTTTCTTTGTTAATTTTCTGTTTAGTTGATCTGTCCATAGGTGTGAGTGGGGTATTAAAGTCTCCCACTATTACTGTGTTGTTGTTAATTCCCCCTTTCATACTTGTTAGCATTTGTCCTACATATTGCGGTGCTCCTATATTGGGTGCATATATATTTATAATTGTTATATCTTCTTCTTGGATTGATCCTTTGATCATTATGTAGTGGCCTTCTTTGTCTCTTTTCACAGCCTTTGTTTTAAAGTCTATTTTATCAGATATGAATATTGCCACTCCTGCTTTCTTTTGGTCTCTATTTGCATGAAGAGAAGACTCTACACATGGACATCACCAGATGGTCAACACCAAAATCAGATTGATTATATTCTTTGCAGCCAAAGATGGAGAAGCTCTATACAGTCAGCAAAAAGAAGACCAGAAGCTGACTGTGGCTCAGATCATGAACTCCTTATTACCAAATTTAGACTCAAATTGAAGAAAGTAGGCAAAACCACTAGACCATTCAGGTATGACCTAAATCAAATCCCTTATGATTATACAGTGGAAGTGAGAAATAGATTTAAGGGCCTAGATCTGAGAGACAGAGAGCTTGATGAACTATGGGTGGAGGTTTGTGACATTGTACAGGAGACAGGGATCAAGACCATCCCCATGGAAAAGAAATACAAAAAAGCAAAATAGCTGTCTGAAGAAGCCTTACAAATAGCTGTGAAAAGTAGAGAAGTGAAAAGCAAAGGAGAAAAGGAAAGATAAAAGCGTCTGAATGCACAGTTCTAGAGAATAGCAAGGAGAGATAAGAAAGCCTTCTTCAGTGATCAATGCAAAGAAATAGAGGAAAACAACAGAATGGGAAAGACTAGAGATCTCTTCAAGAAAATTAGAGATACCAAGGGAACATTTCATGCAAAGATGGGCTCGATAAAGGACAGAAATGGTATGGACCTAACAGAAGCAGAAGATATTAAGAAGAGGTGGCAAGAATACACAGAAGAACTGTACAAAAAAGATCTTCATGATCCAATAAGCACAATAGTGTGGTCACTCACCCAGAGCCAGACATCTTGAAATGTGAAGTCAAGAGGGCCTTAGAAAGCATCAATACAAACAAAGCTAATGGAGGTGATGGAATTCCAGTTGAGCTATTTCAAACCCTGAGAGATGATGCTGTGAAAGTGCTGCACTCAATATGGCAGAAAATTTGGAAAACTCAGCAGTGGCCACAGGACTGGAAAAGGTCAGTTTTCATTCCAATCCTAAAGAAAGGCAATGCCAAAGAATGCTCAAACCACCGCACAATTGCACTCATCTCACATGCTAGTAAAGTAATGCTCAAAATTCTACAAGCCAGGCTTCAGCAATACCTGAACCGTGAACTTCCTGATGTTTAAGCTGGTTTTAGAAAAGGCAGAGAAACCAGAGATCAAACTGCCAACATCTGCTGGATCATAGAAAAAGCAAGAGAGTTCCAGAAAAACATCCATTTCTGCTTCATTGACTATGCCAAAGCCTTTGACTGTGTGGATCACAATAAACTGTGGAAAATTCTGAAAGAGATGGGAATACCAGACCACCTGACCTGCCTCTTGAGAAATCTGTATACAGGTCAGAAAGCAACAATTAGAACTGGACATGGAAAAACAGACTGGTTCCAAATAGGCAAAGGAGTATATCAAGGCCGTATATTGTCACCCTGCTTATTTAATTTCTATGCAGAGTACATCATGAGAAACGCTGGGCTGGAATAAGCACAAGCTGGAATCAAGATTGCCAAGAGAAATATCAATAACCTCAGATATGCAGATGATACCACCCTTATGGCAGAAAGTGAAGAGGAACTAAAAAGCCTCTCGATGAAAGTGAAAGAGGAGAGTGAAAAAGTTGGCTTATAGCTTAACATTCAGAAAACGAAGATCATGGCATCTGGTCCCATCACTTCATGGGAAATAGATGGGGAAACAGTGGAAACAGTGTCAGACTTTATTTATTTGGGCTCCAAAATCACTGCAGATGGTGACTGCAGCCATGAAATTAAAAGACACTTACACCTTGGAAGGAACGTTATGACCAATCTAGATAGTATATTCAAAAGTAGAATGAATCACCAGTCTAGGTTCGATGCAGGGTGCAGGATGCTTGGGGCTGGTGTGCTGGGATGACCTGGAGAGATAATGTGGGGGTAGGGGAGGTGGGGGGACGGTTCAGGATTGGTAACACGTGTACACCCATGGTGGATTCATGTTGATGTGTGGCAAAACCAATACAATATTGTAAAGTAAAAAATAATAATAATTTTAAAAAAGAGAGATGAAAAAATAAAATAAAATCCACCATTATAAAAAACAACAAAACAAAAAACAAAAGCAGAGACATTATTTTGCCAACAGAGGTCCGTCTAGTCAGTTCAGTTCAGTTCAGTCGCTCAGTCATGTCCGACTCTTTCTGACCCCATGAATCACAGCACACCAGGCCTCCCTGTTCATCACCAACTCCAAGAGTTCGCTCAGACTCATGTCCATCGAGTCTGTGATGCCATCCAGCCATCTCATCCTCGGTCGTCCCCTTCTCCTCCTGCCCCCAATCCCTCCAAGCATCAGAGTCTTTTCCAATGAGTCAGCTTCACATGAGGTGGCCAAAGTACTGGAATTTCAGCTTTAGCATCATTCCTTCCAAAGAACACCCAGGGTTGATCTCCTTCAGAATGGACTGGTTGGATCTCCTTGCAGTCCAAGGGACCCTCAAGAGTCTTCTCGAACATGACAGTTCAAAAGCATCAATTCTTTGGCACTCAGCCTTCTTCACAGTCCAACTCTCACATCCATACATGACCACAGGAAAAATCATAGCCTTGACTAGATGGACCTTAGTCGGCAAAGTAATGTCTCTGCTTTTGAATATGCTATCTAGGTTGGTCATAACTTTTCTTCCAAGGAGTAAGCGTCTTTTAATTTCATGGCTGCAGTCACCATCTGCAGTGATTTTGGAGCCCCCCCAAATAAAGTCTGACACTGTTTCCACTGTTTCCCTGTCTATTTCCCATGAAGTGATGAGACCAGATGCCATGATCTTCATTTTCTGAATGTTGAGCTTTAAGCCAACTTTTTCACTGTCCTCTTTCACTTTCATCAAGAGGCTTTTTAGCTCCTCTTCACTTTCTGCCATAACGGTGTTGTCATCTGCATATCTGAGGTTATTGATATTTCTCCCAGCAATCTTGATTCCAGTTTGTGCTTCTACCAGTCCAGCGTTTCTCATGATGTACTCTGCATATAAGTAAAATAAGCAGGGTGACAATATACAGCCTTGACATACTCCTTTTCCTATTGGAACCAGTCTGTTGCTCCATGTCCAGTTCTAACTGTTGCTCCCTTACCTGCATACAGATTTCTCAAGAGGCAGGTCAGGTGGTCTGGTATTCCCATCTCTTTCAGAATTTTCCACCGTTTATTGTGATCCACACAGTCAAAGACTTTGGCATAGTCAATAAAGCAGAAATAGATGTTTTTCTGGAACTCTCTTGCTTTTTCCATGATCCAGCATATGTTGGCAATTTGATTTCTGGTTCCTCTGCCTTTTCTAAAACCAGCTTAAACATCAGGGAATTCATGGTTCAGGTATTGCTGAAGCCTGGCTTGGAGAATTTTGAGCATTACTTTACTAGCATGTGAGATGAGTGCAATTGTGAGGTAGTTTGAGCATTCTTTGGCATTGCCATTCTTTGGGCTTGGAATGAAAACTGCCAAGGCTATGGTTTTTCCAGTAGTCATGTATGGATGTGAGCGTCAGACTGTGAAGAAAGCTGAGCACTGAAGAATTGACACTTTTGTACTGTGGTGTTGGAAGAGACTCTCGAGAGTCACTTGGACTGCAAGGAGATCCAACCAGTCCATCCTAAAGGTGATCAGTCCTGGATGTTCATTGGAAGGAATGATGTTGAAGCTGAAACTACAATACTATGGGCACCTCATGCAATGAGTTGACTCATTGGAAAAGACTCTGATGTTGGGAGGGATTGGGGGCAGAAGGAGAAGGGGACGATAGAGGATGAGATGGCTCGATGACATCACCAACTCGTTGCAAATGAGCTTGGGTGAACTCCAGGAGTTGGTGATGGACAGGGAAACCTGGCATGCTGTGATTCATGGGGTTGCAGAGTCAGATACAACTGAGCGACTGAATGGTTTTGCGGAAACTCTTCCTTTTCATGGTCCTAGGTGACGGTGATGATCATTCAGATTAGGAAAGTCTTGCATGCTATTCTTTGTACTTGAAAACAATGGCCTACACATCATAACATCTTTTCTATCCTGTCACATCTTCAGATACAATGAAATTATCTTAAAATTATTATCTTGAATAATTACAATAAAGTTATTTATTAGTTTTCATAAGCTGGGTAATGTCATATGCTAATGAGTGGGAGGATTATCCCAACAAGTTTTGAGAAGGGGTGGAGATCTGGGGTGCCGCCCACTCCTTGGTCTTTTGGCAGTGGTTGGAACGTTCATGGCACCTCTGGGTGTGTCTTTTCACTTGGCGATTGAGGATGAAGTTCTATTCTTGTCTGCCATCTTTATCCCAGCTGATTCTAATTGGTTTATGTTGTGTCCTTGGGCTATATCATTCTTTCAAAAGTTCTCTGCCCCTATCCCTCCTGTTACAAACCTACCTGAGAATTACCTATCTCAATATCATGAATAATCATTCCCACACCCTAACCCCCAGATAACTGGCATGTTTCCACATTTTGTATAACATGAATGATTATATTGCATCTTGTTTCCATTTTGTTTGAGTTGTCAGCAATCACAGATTATCTTCTATTCTGAAACAAAGAAATTTTTCTCTTAGGACTGGTATTACTGTGCTGGATTAAGCCTAAACTGGAATTAAGATTGCCTGGAGAGATACCAGTAACCTCAGATATGCAGATGACACCACCCATATGGCAGAAAGCAAAGAGAAACTGAAGAGTCTCTTGGTGAAAGTGAAAAGAGAGAGTAAAAATGATGGCTTAAAATTCAACAGTCAAAAAACAAAGATCATGGCATCTGGTCCCATCACTTCATGGAAAATAGATGGGGAAACAATGTAAACAGTGCAAGGCTTTATTTTCTTGGGCTCCAAAATCATGGCAGCCATGAAATTAAAAGACACTTTCTCCTTGGAAGAAAAGCTATGACCAACCTAGACAGCAGGTATGTATGCAAGTCAGGAAGCAACAGTTAGAACTGGACATGCAACAACAGACTGGTTCCAAATAGGAAAAGGAATACATCAAGGCCGTATATTGTCACCCTGCTTATTTAACTTATATGCATGAGAAAGGCTGGGCTGGAAGAAACACAAGCTGGAATCAAGATTGCCGGGAGAAATATCAATAACCTCAGATATGCAGATGACACCACGCTTATGACAGAAAGTGAAGAGGAACTAAAAAGGCTCTTGATGAAAGTGAAAGAGGAGAGTGAAAAAGTTGGCTTAAAGCTCAACATTCAGAAAACGAAGATCATGGCATTCGGTCCCATCACTTCATGGGAAATAGATGGGGAAACAGTGGAAACAGTGTCAGACTTTATTTTTTTGGGCTCCAAAATCACTGCAGATGGTGACTGCAGCCATGAAATTAAAAGATGCTTACTCCTTGGAAGAAAAGTTATGACCAACCTAGATAGTATATTCAAAAGCAGAGACATTACTTTGCTGACTAAGGTCCGTCTAGTCAAGGCTATGGTTTTTCCAGTAGTCATGTATGGATGTGAGAGTTGGACTGTGAAGAAGGCTGAGCGCTGAAGAATTGATGCTTTTGAACTGTGGTGTTGGAGAAGATCCTTGAGAGTCCTTTGGACTTCAAGGAGATCTAACCAGTCCATTCTGAAGGAGATCAGCCCTGGGATTTCTTTGGAAGGAATGATGCTAAAGCTAAAACTCCAGTACTTTGGCCACCTCATGCGAAGTTGACTCACTGGAAAAGTCTGATGCTGGGAGGGATTGGGGGCAGGAGGAGAAGGGGCCGACAGAGGATGAAATAGCTGGATGGCATCACTGATTTGATGGACGTGAGTCTGAGTGAACTCCGGGAGTTGGTGATGGACAGGGAGGCCTGGTGTGCTGCGATTCATGGGGTCACAAAGAGTCGGATACGACTGAGAGACTGAACTGAACTGAACCTAGACAGCATATTAAACAGCAGAGACATTGCCCACAAAAGTACGTTTAGTCAAAACTATGGTTTTTCCACTAGTCATGTATGGATTTGAGAGTTGGACCATAAAGAAAGCTGAGCACCAAAAAATTGATGCTTTTGAACTGTGGTGTTGGAGAGGACTCTTGAGAGTCCCTTGAACTGCAAGGAGATCCAATCAGTCAATCTTAAAGGAAATCAATCCTGAATATTCATTGAAAGGACTGATGCTCAAGGTGAAGCTCCAATACTTTGGTCACCTGATCTGAAGAACTGACTCATTGGAAAGGACCCTGATGCTGGGAAATATTGAAGGCAGGAGGGAAAGGGGATGATAGAAGATGAGATGGTTGGATGGCATCACTGATTCAATGGACATGAGTTTGAACAAACTCTGGGGGTTGGTGGTGGACAGGGAAACCTGGTGTGCTGCAGTACATGGGGTCGCAAAGAGTCAGACACGGCTGAGCAGCTGAACTGAACTGAACTGAGGACTGGTATTTTTTTCCCCCCCATTCCTGAATTCTCCATTTACATCTTCATTCATTACCCGATTATATAAAGCATCTGAACTGCTTGAATCTTAGAGTTTTTACTAGATATCAGTTACTATCCTAAACCCTGTATATAAAATATTTAACTCTCTAATATTCTAATCTGTTCTGCTTAAGCTGATATAACAAAATTCCAAAGACTTAGTGGCTTAAAAATACAAATTTATTTCTCATCATTCTGAAGACTAAGAAGTCCAAGACCAAAGCACCAGAAGATTCAGTGTTTGGTAAGAGCTTTTTTCCTGGACAGGTCACTGTCCTTATATTGTGAAAGGGACAAGGGAGTTCTCTGGATCCCTTTTATATGAGCACTAATGAGGGCAAAGCCCACACAAAGACCCCATTTCCAAATACCATCACACTGGAGTTTAGGTTTCAGCTTCTGAATTTTGAAGGGAACACAGATATTCAATTTTCAGCACATAACAAACATTAAAGAGAGATACTGTCTTCAATCCACCTTTCAAATGAAAAAGCTGGTTTAAATAAAGAAATTAAATATCTTTCTGAGAGTCATGCTCTTAGTGATTAGCACATATACAATTTGAATATGGAAGCAATTCTTTTGTTTGCTGTGGTATCTTCCTTTAAGATGATTTTTTTAAAATGTGTCTCACATAATTTGGGTGGAAGGTGAGTGGGAAGGGAACGACAAGACGGAAACAGAAAGAGCAATTTGACAAGTAATGTTTTGTATATGATTTTTAATGATTTTACTATATTAAGCTCTGATTTAATCCATGACCTATGTCTGAAATAGAGAAATACAAAGTACAGCAATAAAAAAATTCAGTTTTCATTTTTCTCAGGAAATGATCTTCAAGAGAAACATAAGCATTCTTCTCTCTCATTTAAGACAATAAACAAGCTAGACTATTTCCATATTATACAATTGAATGCATCTTTTATTATTATTTCTAAATACCTTCTTTCCATTAGAAGCTGTTTTCTGCAATAAAGTATAAAATGTAAAAGAAATATAAATAATATTTATCAAATGTAGAAATTCTCAAATACTTATTTAAAGTCCCAGTAGATTATAATCTAAACACAACTAATTATAAATTTACACCTAATACAATAGATTCCTATTTTTCTTTTGCTGGATATTGTTTAAAATATTTCTCAACAAATACTACAGTGAATCTACAATGCCTAACTCTTGTTCAAAAATGGCCTAATTATGTAGCAACATGGCCAATATAATGACTTCAAATTAATATATATGCCAAGGGATAGTCATTCCAGACTGCCTTAGAAATCTTTGGCTTTGGCTATGCAGAGGCTCAGATGTCTGCTCTTCAGTCTCAAGTCATGTCTGACTCTTCAGAACCCCAAAGACTATAGCACGACAGATTCTTCTGTTCTCCATTATATCCCAGAGTTTGCTAAAATTCATGATTACTGAGTCGATGATGCCATCCATCCATTCCATTTTCTGCGCCCCCCTTCTCCTTTTGCCTTCAATCTTTCCCAGTATCAGGATCTTTTCCAAAGAGTCAGATTTTCACATCAGGTTGTTAAAGTATTGGAGTTTCAACTTCAGCAACTTCAGGAGCTTCAGGGTCAATTTTCATTCCAATCCCAAGGAAAGGCATTGCCAAAGAATGTTCAGTCTACTGCACATTTGCACTCATTTCACATGTTAGAAAGTAATGCTCAAAATTCTCCAAGGTAGGTTTCAATGGCACATGAACTGACAACTTCCAGATGTTCAAGCTGAATTTAGAAAAGGCAGAGGAACCAGAGATCAAATTGCCAACATCCATTGGATCATAGAAAAAGCAAGAGAATTCCATCTCTTCTACTGAAAAATCTACTTCGGCTTCATTGTACACTTAAGCCTTTGACTGTGTGCTTGTGCTTAGTCACTCAGTTGTGTCTGATTCTTTGCAATCACATGGACTGTAGCCAGCCAGGCTCCTCTGTCCTTGGGGATTCTCCAGGCAAGAATACTGGAGTGGGTTGCATGCCCTCCTCCAGGGAATCTTCCCCATCCAGAGATCAAACCCAGGTCTCCTGCATTACAAGCAGATTCTTTACCATCTGAACCACGAGGGGAGTCCATCATAGTAAACTGTGGAAAATTCTTAAAGAGATACGAATACCAGACTACCTTACCTGCCTCTTGAGAAACCTGTGTGCAGGTCAAGAAGCAACAGTTACAACCAGACATGGAACAACAGACTGGTTCAAAATTGGGGAAGGAGTATTGGAAGGGTGTATATTGTCACTCTGCTTATTTAACTTATATGCAGAGTACATCATAAGAAATGTCAAGCTGGATGTGGCACAGTCGGAATCAAGATTGCCAGGAGAAATATCAATAACCTCAGATATGCAGGAGACACTACCCTTATGGCAAAAAGTAAAGAGGAACTAAAGAGCCTCTTGATGAAAGTGAAAGAGGAGAGTGAAAAAACTAGCTTAAAACTCAAAAAACAAAGACAATGGCATCCAGTCCCATCACTTCATGGCAAATGGATGGGAAAACAATGGAAACAGTGGGAGACTATTTTTGGGGGCTCCAAAATAACTGCAGATGGTGACTGCAGCCATGAAATTAAAAGACACTTACTCCTTGGTGGAAAGTTATGACCAACCTAGACAATACATTAAAAATCAAAAACATGATTTTCTGAAACTTTGCCAACCGAGTTCCATATAGTCGAAGCTATGGTTTTTCCAGTAGTCATGTATGGATATGAGAGCTGGACTATAAATAAAGCTTTTGAACTGTGGTGTTGGAGAAGACTCTTGAGAGTCCCTTGGACTGCAAGGAGGTCAAACCAGTCAATCCTAAAGGAAATAAATCCTAAATATTCATTGGAAGGACAGATGTTGAAGCTGAAGCTTCAATACTTTGGCCACCTGATGTGAAGAGCTGATTCATTAGAAAAAACCCTGATGCTGGGAAAGATTGAACACAGGAGAAGGGGACAACAGAGGATAGTTGGATGGCATCACTGACTCAATGGACATGAGTTTCAATAAGATCCAGGAATTGGTGATGGACAGGGAGTCATGGTGTGATGCAGTTCATGAAGTCGCAAATAGTTGGACACTTACTGAGCAACTGAGCTGAACCAAACAACAAAGCAACAGTCCTTCCAATGGATATTCAGTGTTGATTTCCTTTAAGATTGACTGGTTTGGTATCCTTGCAGTCTAGTTCACTTCAGTTCAGTTGCTCAGTCGTATCCGACTCTTTATGACCCCATGAATCGCAGCACACCAGGCCTCCCTGTCCATCACCAACTTCCGGAGTTCACTCAGACTCAGGTCCATTGAGTCAGTGATGCCATCCAGCCATCTCATCCTCTGTCGGCCCCTTCTCCTCCTGCCCCTAATCCCTCCCAGCATCAAAGTCTTTTCCAATGAGTCAACTCTTCGCATGAGGTGGCCAAAGTACTGGAGTTTCAGCTTCAGCATCATTCCTTCCAAAGAAATCCCAGCGCTGATCTCCTTCAGAATGGACTAGTTGGATCTCCTTGCAGTCCAAGGGACCCTCAAGAGTCTTCTCCAATACCGCAGTTTAAAAGTATCAATTCTTCAGCGCTCAGCTTTCTTCACAGTCCAACTCTCACATCCATACATGACCACAGGAAAAATCATAGCCTTGACTAAACAGACCTTAGTCAGCAAAGTAATGTCTCTGCTTTTGAATATGCTGTCTAGGTTGGTCATAACTTTTCCTCCAAAGAGTAAGCGTCTTTTAATTTCACGGCTGCAGTCACCATCTGCAGTGATTTTGGAGCCCCCAAAAATAAAGTCTGACACTGTTTCCACTGTTTCCCCATCTATTTCCCATGAAGTGATGGGACCAGATGCCATGATCTTCGTTTTCTGAATGTTGAGCTTTAAGCCAACTTTTTCACTCTCCTCTTTCACTTTCATCAAGAGGCTTTTTAGTTCTTCTTCACTTTCTGCCATAAGAGTGGTGTCATCTGCATATCTGAAGTTATTGATATTTCTCCCAGCAATCTTGATTCCAGCTTGTGCTTCTTCCAGCCCAGCATTTCTCATGATGTACTCTGCATAGAAGTTAAATAAGCAGGGTGACAATATACAGCCTTGACGGACTCCTTTTCTTATTTGGAACCAGTCTGTTGCTCCATGTCCAGTTCTAACTGTTGCTTCCTGACCTGCATATAGGTTTCTCAAGAGGCAGGTTAGGTGGTCTGGTATTCACATCTGTTTCAGAATATTCCACAGTTTATTGTGATCCACAGAGTCAAAGGCTTTGGCATAGTCAATAAAGCAGGAATAGATGTTTCTCTGGAACTCTCTTGATTTTTCCATGAACCAGCGGATGTTGGCAATTTAATCTCTGGTTCCTCTGCCTTTTCTAAAACCAGCTTGAACATCTATAAGTTCACGGTTCACGTATTGCTGAAGCCTGGCTTGGAGAATTTTGAGCATTACTTTACTAGCATGTGAGATGAGTGCAATTGTGCGGTGGTTTGAGCATTCTTTGATATTGCCTTTCTCTGGGATTGGAATAAAAACTGAACTTTTCCAGTCCTGTGGCCACTGCTGAGTTTTCCAAATCTGCTGGCATATTGAGTACAGCACTTTCACAGCATCATCTCTCAGGATATGACATATCTCATCTGGAATCCCATCACCTCCGCTAGCTTTGTTCGTAGTGCTGTTTTCTAAGGCCCACTTGACTTCAAATTCCAGGATGTCTGGCTCTAGGTGAGTGATCACACCATCGTGTTTATCTTGGTTGTGATGATCTTTTTTGTACAGTTCTTCTGTGTATTCTTGCCACCTCTTCTTAATCTCTTCTGCTTCTGTTAGGTCCATACCATTTCTGTCTTTTATCGAGCCCATCTTTGCATGAAATGTTCCTTTGGTATCTCTAATTTTCTTGAAGAGATCTCTAGTCTTTCCCTTTCTGTTGTTTTCTTCTATTTCTTTGCATTGATCACTGAGGAAGGCTTTCTTATCTCTTCTTGCTATTCGTTGGAACTCTGCATTCACATGCTTGTATCTTTCCTTTTCTCCTTTGCTTTTCACTTCTCTTCTTTTCACAGCTATCTGTAAGGCCTCCTATGACAACCATTTTGCTTTTTTGCATTTCTTGTCCATGGGATGGTCTTGATCCCTGTCTCATGTACAATGTCATGAACCTCTGTCCATAGTTCATCAGGTACTCTATCAGATCTAGTCCCTTAAATCTATTTCTCACTTCCACTGTATAATCATAGGGAATTTGATTTAGGTCATACCTGAATGGTCTAGTGGTTTTCCACACTTTCTTCAATTTAAGTTTGAATTTGGCAATAAGGATTTCATGACCTGAGCCACAGTCAGCTCCCTGTCTTGTTTTTGTTGACTGTATAGAGCTTCTCCATCTTTGGCTGCAAAGAATATAATCAATCTGATTTCAGTGTTGACCATCTGGTGATGTCTATGTGTAGAGTCTTCTCTTGTGTTGTTGGAAGAGGGTGTTTGCTATGACCAGTGCATTTTCTTTGCAAAACTCTATTAGTCTTTGCCTTGCTTCATTCCGCATTCCAAGGCCAAATTTGCCTGTTACTCCAGGTGTTTCTTGACTTCCTCCTTTTGCATTCCAGTCCCCTATAATGAAAAGGACATCTTTTTTAGGTGTTAGTCCTAAAAGGTCTTGTAGGTCTTCATAGAACCGTTCAACTTCAGCTTCTTCAGCGTTACTGGTCAGGGCATAGACTTAGATTACCATGATATTGAATGGTTTGCCTTGGAAACAAACAGAGATCATTCTGTCCTTTTTGAGACTGCATCCAAGTACTGCATTTCGGACTCTTTTGTTGACTATGATGGCTGCTCCATTTCTTCTGAGGGATTCCTGCCTGCAGTAGTAGATATAATGGTCATCTGAGTTTAATTCACCCATTCCAGTCCATGTTAGTTCGCTGATTCCTAGAATGTCGACATTCACTCTTGCCTTCTCCTGTTTGACCACTTGCAATTCGCCTTGATTCATGGACCTGACATTCCAGGTTCCTATGCAATATTGCTTTTTACAGCATCGGACCTTGCTTCTATCACCAGTCACATCCACAGCTGGGTATTGTCTTTGCTTTGGCGCCATCCCTTCATTCTTTCTGGAGTTATTTCTCCACTGACCTCCAGTAGCATATTGGGCACCTACTGACCTGGGGAGTTCCTCTTTCAGGATCCTATCATTTTGCCTTTTCATACTGTTCATGGGGTTCTCAAGGCAAGAATACTGAAGTGTTTTACCATTCCCTTCGGCAGTGGACCACATTCTGTCAGACCTCTCCACCATGCCCACCCATCTTGGGTGGCCCTCTGGGCATGGCTTAGTTTCATTGAGTTAGACAAGGCTGTGGTCCTAGTGTGATTAGATTGACTAGTTTTCTGTGATTATGGTTTCAGTGTGTCTCCCCTCTTGGAACACCTACAGTCTTAATTGGGTTTCTCTTACCTTGGACGTGGGGTATCTCTTCACAGCTGCTCCAGCAAAGTGCAGCCGCTGCCCCTTACCTTGGACGAGAGACAGTCTAAGGGACTATCAAGTATCTTCTCTAGCACCACAGTTCAAAAGCATCAATTCTTCAATGCTCAGCCTTCTTTAGGGAGCAACTCTCACATCAGTAAATGAGGACTGGCAAAACCACAGCTTTGACTATATGGAATTTGTTAGCAAAGTGATATCTCTGCTTTTTAAAACGCTGTCTAGCTTTGTCACCTAAGTGATAGGTGTCTAACACCTGTACTTAGTACTGAACATGAAACTAACTAAAGGAAATGCATCCAGCATCAGTGCAGAAAGTGAGCCAAAGAAGAAAAAATTTTAAAACTAAAAGCCACCCACACTCAGTGAGGGATGTTATGGGGAGAGAGGTGGGAGAGGGGTTCAGGATGGGAACACGTTTCCCCCCTTGGTGGATTCATGTCGATGTATGGCAAAACCAATACAATATTGTAAAGTAATTAGCTTCCAATTAAAATGGATAAATTTATATTTAAAAAAGAAATATAGTCTCCTTGTATACTCTATTCTCTATTTCTAGTACAAATTATGTGTGTGTCTTCAATTTCTAACAGGAATTCTTTTATGATGCATGGACCACTCTATATTGCTTTATCTGATAAATTTCACTTGGCATCACTTTGGGCCCTGTTAATGTTCCATGTGCTTAGTCACTCAGTTGTGTGTGACTCTTTGTGACCCCATGGACTGTAACTTGACAGGTTCCTCTGTCCATGGGGGTTCTCCAGGCAAGAATACTGGAATGGGTTGCCATGTCCACCTCCAGGGGATCTTCCCTTCCCAACCTAGGGATTGAACCCAAGTCTCCCACATTGCAGGTGGATTCTTTACCATCTGAGCCACCAGGGAAGCCCATGTTCCATGTTAGAATATAAAACAGCAGCAAAATTAAAGAAAGCAAAAGCAAGGAAATGAAATAATCATAGGCATTAAGGTTGAACCATCTACTGTGTAACAGTCTTATTCCTTACAGTACTGTTTCTGAGTATATAAACTTATATTGTGAAAGGCCAATGATTATAGGTCTAGTATAAACAAAATTTTATGCACAGGAGTTAAGAAAACCGTGAAAACTATGATGTAATGGACAATTCTTTTTTAACCATTACCTAATTACCATTTTTCCATGTAGAGAAGCACTAGAGCTTCTGTTATATAAACACAAAATTTAGCTGCCTTTTTGCCACAGAAAATCATAGATCTTTGATTTATGAGGCATTATCTAGTTTAATTTGAGACTTAAAATCATATAACATTATGAAGTATTTAAATGTTGCCTAAAATTTAGCATTATGTATTGCAGCAATCCATAACAGACGACTGTGTGATTTTAAATCTGGTTTTTTAATATTTCCCATTCCAGATTATTTTTTTGAGATATTGAGATAAAACTTCCAGATTATACTCTTTGAGACTGGCATACTAAAAATTAGTGTCAACACTTCTGAACATTTAGCAACAGATTATAAGCTGTATTTGAACTAGCTAGCAAATTAGACTATCAAGCACTGGCTCAGAAGTGAAGAATGATGTGCCTAAGCATACAAAGAGCAGAAACTAATACTTTGCATACTTCAATTAAAACATAACTTTAAAAAACATACAAGCAAATATAAACTTGATCCCAAAAGAAACAAATCAAGTGATCTCTTCCTAGTCATCCATCTCTCCTAAATTATAATGCAATAAAAAATATCATGTATGTAAGTGGTAGGTAGGGAAGAATAATGACAGCTTGAAAAAAATTATATTTTTCCTAAATTAGTTTTTATGTTTTAAATTGATATGTTTTCAAAAATTAAATCTAAAATTTTAGTAAATGTAAATATATTATGGCCAACTGGAATCCCACAAATGCAAGATGAATTAATATGTAAAATTCATTGATATAATTCATGATAATAACAGACTAAAAAGGAAAACAAAAGAGCATACAGTTAAGTGAAAAATCTAAATTCCATTTCTGCAACATCTAAACTCTATTTCTGATCAAAATCCTCAGGAGATAGAAGAAATCTTCTTATACCTGATAAGGATGTCTGATCTTGTCACTTCTATTTAACATTATACTGAATACTCTAACCAGTTAAATAGGCAATAAAATGAGATGAAAGTCATTGACTGAAAAGGAAGGAATAAAACTGCATTTATTCTATATATGATTATGTAGAAAGTCCTTGAGAATCTGCAAAAGCCAGTAAGGCATAAGAGGTGAGTTTAGTGAACTTGCAAGTCAATATAGTGAGGGGGAGCCCTTATATGTACCTACAGTGAAGAACTGGAATTTGTGACTAGCAAAAAAATTTTTTTCAAATCATAAAATACATGAAATATTTAGTGACAAATTTGATGGAAAAGGTGCAAGATCTGTACACTGACAACTATAAGCTATTGCTGAGAGAAATTAAACAAGGCAAAATAAATGAAGAGATATACCACATTCATGGATCAAAGGATTTAATATTGTTAAAATTGTCAGCTATCCCTCAATTTCTCTGAGATTCAGAACATAATAAATGGAAATCAAGTGTATTTTTTAAATCAACATACTGATTTCACAATGTATATAGAAATATAATGTATATGTGCTAAGTTGCTTGAGTCATGTCCAACTCTTTTTGACCCCAAGGACTGTAGCCCTCCAAGCTATTCTGTCCATGGGATTCTCCAGGCAAGAATACTGGAATGGGTGGCCATGCCCTCCTCTAGGGGATTTTCCTGCCCCAGGGATTGAACTGGCATCCCTTACATCTAACCTGCATTGGCTAGTGGGTTCTTTACCACTAGCACCACCGGAAGCCCAATGTACAAAGAATAACTGAAACAATTTTGAGGAACATAATAATTTTGAAGGACTTATATACAACCTAATTTAAAAATGATAAAACTTCAGTAATACAGATAGCATTACATTGATGTGAAAGTAGAGAAATAAATAATTGGAACAGAATAGAGAGTCTAATAATACGTCCTCACAAATATGATCAACTTATTTTTAACAAGGTACAAAGGCAATTCACTAGTAAAGGATAGTTTTTTAAACAAATGATGCTGAAATTATTAAATGTCTATATGCAAAAAAGTCTCTATTCATATAAAACATTACATTTAAAATTTAATAAAAATAGATCATAGATCTAAATGTAAAATCTAAATCTATAAAACCTCTAGAAGAATATAAACAAATAATCTTTGTGATCTCTTATTAGTGAAAGATCTTTAGCTATGACACCAAAGTTATACAAGAATTGATGAGGTGTACTTCATCCAAATTAAGCACTTTTCACTTCAAAATATAGAGTCAAGAGAATTAAAATAAAGGCCAAAGACTCAGAGAACATATTTTCAAGTCATATTGATGAAGATCATATATCTAATATATATATAAAATACTCAGCATGCAATAATAAAAAAAACCAATAACCCAATAAAATCATACAAAAAAATGTCAAATTGATTTAATCAACATTTTGCCAACAAAGTCATGCATACATGACTACTGGAAAACCATAGCCTTGAATAGATGGACCTTTGTTGTAGAATGAACACATGCAAAGGTACTCAACATGATTAGTCATTAGGGAAATGAAAACACCACAGTGAAATACCATTACACACCCATTAAAATGTCTAAAATGGGACATGTTAAGACATTAAAAACAGGTGAGTATACTCCTAAAATGGCAATTTCAGGGCAATAATTTACATGATAATCAGGGGAATAGTAGAAATTGTGTGTCAAGGATGACAACGAGAAAAAAAATATGAAAGTGCTTGAGTAGAAGGGAAGAAGTGCATTTAAGCAAATACTCCCTTTGATTCATCTGATTTCTGCTAGAACTGTCCCAATAAAGATAGACAAGATTATTTCTATATATTACTGTATATAAATCTAAGATATGTTCAGAAAATCCTTTCAAAATGTTAAGGAAATTATGTGTGTGTGTTCTTCTGTTTATTTGACATGGAAAAGAAATGCAAAAGAGCAAATTGACTGTCTGGGGAGGCCTTACAAATAGCTGTGAAAAGAAGAGAAGCAAAAATCAAAGGAGAAAAAGAAAGGTATAAGCATCTGAATGCAGAGTTCCAAAGAATAGCAAGGAGAGATAAGAAAGCCTTCCTCAGTGATCAGTGCAAAGAAATAGAGGAAAACACCAGAATGGGAAGGACTAGAGATCACTTCAAGAAAATTAGAGATACCAAGGGAACATTTCATGCAAAGATGGGCTCAATAAAGGACAGAAATGGTATGGATCTAACAGAAGCAGAAGATATTAAGAAGAGGTGGCAAGAATACACAGAAGAACTGTACAAAAAAGATCTTCACGACCAAGATAATCATGATGGTGTGATCACTCACCTAGAGCCAGACATCCTGGAATGTGAAGTTAAGTGGGCCTTAGACAGCATCACTATAAACTAAGCTAGTGGAGGTGATGGAATTCTAGTGGAGCTATTTCAAATCCTGAAAGATGATGCTGTGAAAGTGTTGCACTCAATATGCCAGCAAATTGGGAAAATTCAGCAGTGGCCACAGGACTGGAAAAGGTCAGTTTTCATTCCAATCCCAAAGAAAGGCAATGCCAAAGAATGCTCAAAATACCGCACAATTGCACTCATCTCACATGCTAGTAAAGTCATGCTCAAAATTCTCCAAGCCAGGCCTCAGCAATACATGAACCATGAACTTCCAGATGTTCAAGCTGGTTTTAGAAAAGACAGAGGAACCAGAGATCAAATTGCCAACATTTGCTGGATCATCAAAAAAGCAAGAGAGTTCCAGAGAAACATCTATTCCTGCTTTATTGACTATGCCAAAGCCTTTGACTGTGTGGATCACAAGAAACTGTGGAAAATTCTGAAAGAGATGGGAATACCAGACCACCTGACCTGCCTCTTGAGAAACCTATATGCAGATCAGGAAGCAACAGTTAGAACTGGACATGGAACAACAGACTGGTTCCAAATAGGAAAAGGAGTACGTCAAGGCTGTATATTGTCACCCTGCTTATTTAACTTCTATGCAGAGTACATCATGAGAAATGTGGAGCTGGAAGAAACAGAAGCTGGAGTCAAGATTGCTGGCAGAAATTTCAATAACCTCAGATATGCAGATGACACCACCCTTATGGCAGAAAGTGAAGAGGAACTAAAAAGCCTTTGATTAAAGTGAAAGAGGAGAGTGAAAAAGTTGGCTTAAAGCTCAACATTCAGAAAACTAAGATCATGGCATCTGGCCCCATCACTTCATGGGAAATAGATGGGGAAGCAGTGGAAACAGTGTCAGTCTTTATTTTTTTGGGCTCCAAAATTACTGCAGATGGTGATTGCAGCCATGAAATTAAAAGACGCTTACTCCTTAGAAGAAAAGTTATGACCAACATAGATAGCATATTGAAAAGCAGAGACATTACTTTGCCAACAAAGGTCCATCTAATCAAGGCTATGGTTTTTCAAGTGGTCATGTATGGATGTGAGCGTTGGACTGTGAAGAAAGCTGAGTGCCAAAAAATTGATACTTTTGAACTGTAGTGTTGGAGAAGACTCTTGAGAGTCCCTTGGACTGCAAGGAGATCCAACCAGTCCATCCTAAAGGAGATCAGTCCTGGGTGTTCATTGGAAGGACTGATGCTGAAACTCCAATAGTTTGGCCACCTCATGCGAAGAGTTGACTCACTGGAAAGACCCTGATGTTGGGAGGGATTGGAGGCAGGAGGAGAAGAGGACGACAGAGGATGAGATGGCTGGATGGCATCACCGACTCTATGGACATGAGTTTGAGTAGACGCCGGGTGTTGGTGATGGACAGGGAGGCCTGGCATGCTGTGATTCATGGGGTTGCAGTTCATGTCCATGGGGACATGGGACACGACTGTGCGACTGAACTCAACTGAACCTTCACATAGCTATCCATTGGTACAGAAACAATTTTGTGGAAACTTGGCATTTTCTTCTATGTTAAACAGATTCAGACATAGTCTACAAACTTATAAACAATAATTTGGCCTCAGAATTCTTTTGTGTGTCCTATACAGTTCCTAAACTTTACCCTCTGCATATACCTTGCATAGAGACTACCCAATTTAACACATACTTGTAATTTATACCCTGCTGATTTCCAAAATGAGGCAAAGGAAACTCAACCCAAATTATATCATTTTAATTGAAAAACTAGAAAGAAAAGAATGAAGAAAATATATACTAGACTGAATTTTGAATATAAAATTTATATTTTCTGACACCCAAAATGACAAATACAATAATATCCTTTTTATTCTTACTATATAATAAAAGTAAATATTCAATTAAGAAAAGAGAAGTATTTTATTAGTACAAATTTCTACAAGTTCATCACATGTGATAAAACATTTTATAAGTAACATCAAAATTGTTGATAACTATTTTCAGCAATTGGGATATAAATTTGTAAGTTGTGGTCTCCTTTAAAACCCCCAAACCTAATTATAACATGTATTTTTTCAAAAGCACTTTGTTCAGCTCATGGTAAACACAGTCTATCTTGCTTCTTAATGGTGAAAGACCTCATGAAATGGTTAAGACAATCATATGCTTTGACTTTCCCAAATAGTTCCAATTCTACCTGTTGCCCAAGTTGCCTAATTAATAGCAACCTTTCACTTTCAAGAGGTGCCAGGATGATAGCTTATATGATCACCCCTATAAATAGCTTGTTGGCTACCTGATGCGAAGAACTGACTCATTGGGGAAGACCCTGATGCTTGGAAGGATTGAAGGCAGGAGGAGAAGGGGATGACAGCGGATGAGATGGCTGGATGGCATCACTGACTCGATGGACATGAGCTTGAGCAAGCTCTGGGAGTTGGTGATGGACAGGGAAGCCTGATGTGCGGCAGTTCATGGGGTTTCAAAGAGTCAGACACAGCTGAGCAATTGAATTCAACTGATAAATAGCTTGTGTGTGTTAGTTGCTCAGTTGTGTCTGACTCTTTGTGGTCTTATGGACTGTAGCCCACCAGATTCTTCTGCCCATGGAGTTCTCCAGGCAAGAATACTGGAGTGGGTTACCATTCCCTTCTCCAGGGGATCTTCCCAACCCAGGGATCAAACCTGAGTCTGCTACATTGCAGGTGGATTCTTTACCATCTCAGCCACCAGGGAAGCCCATAAATAGCTTACTTGTAAGATTTGATAACAAATGTCTTCAGACACAGAAGAATAATAGCTCCACAATCCTTAGAATTGTTTAATATTAGGCTTTTCAAAAAATTGAATTTATTTTCTCTTAATTGATAAAAATTGAGTAGAGAAGAACAAAAAAGCCACGTGAAAAATACTTGAAAATCCAAAAAAGTACTGAAAATTCACTCATAAGATCATTGAGAATAGTTATGCACTTCTTTACATATATCAAAGTTATCACTTCATTGACTCATTTGGAGTTTTATTTTTAGTGGCTAAGAAGACTATAAGTCAGAGCCACAGTGACAGAGAGGTAATTGGTATCCTGGCACAGGATAGAAAATTCATGTAGCACAGCAGGAAGGCTGTTGGCAACAGAAGACAGCAGGGGCTGTAGAAATTCATAGCTATCAAAATTTTTGAGGTCAGAAAGCAGTGAAATTGTGTTTGTTGATCTGATTTTTCATGTTTGTGTGTGTAAGTAAAAAAAAAAAAATGCTGCTTTCTTTTCTGAAACTTTAGGTGTGTAGTAAGTACAAAATTTCAATTTTCCACAGATACAGTCTACCTACTTATTAGGATATGCTTTAAAATAATTTTTTGATTTCCTGACCTAAGACTTGTAAATGGACAAGTACTGAAGTTTTCCCCTATGCATTAGCCATATTCTGATGCAGTACCAGGGTTCTCCTTGGAAGAAAAGTTATGACCAACCTAGATAGTATATTCAAAAGCAGAGACATTACTTTGCCGACTAAGGTCCATCTAGTCAAGGCTATGGTTTTTCCTGTGGTCATGTATGGATGTGAGAGTTGGACTGTGAAGAAGGCTGAGCACCGAAGAATTGATGCTTTTGAACTGTGGTGTTGGAGAAGACTCTTGAGGGTCCCTTGGACTGTAAGGAGATCCAACCAGTCCATTCTGAAGGAGATCAGCCCTGGGATTTCTTTGGAAGGAATGATGCTAAAGCTGAAGCTCCAGTACTTTGGCCACCTCATGCGAAGAGTTGACTCTTTGGAAAGACTCTGATGCTGGAAGAGATTGGGGGCAGGAGGAGAAGGGCACGACCGAGGATGAGATGGCTGGATGGCATCACGGACCCAATGGACGTGAGTCTGAGTGAACTCTGGGAGATGGTGATGGACAGGGAGGCCTGGTGTGCTGCGATTCATGGGGTTGCAAAGAGTCGGACACGACTGAGTGACTGAACTGAACTGAACTGAACCAGGGTTCTGGTTATGGAGATGAGCTTTTTACTCAGGGCCTTGGTGGGATGACTGCAGAAGGCCAAGAGAAGGAGCTAGTACTGAAGGCCAGAACCAAATATGATTTGAAGTCCTAAGGGAAAAGTGTGCCCAAAAGGAGAAAAAAATAAGTAAGAACTAAAATCTCTGTGTAAAAGTTAAACAAGATTAAGAGTAAAAATAAGAACAAAACAACAAACCAGAAAAGACATATCTACCACAGAATACATTATTGACAAAAAGAGAGAAGATGAACAAGTAAAATATACATATTATTTTTAATGATGATCATCAAGAGAAATAAAAACAGGGAAAGGGATATACACTAACATTTTAGATTGATTAAGAAAGGCTTCACTAAAATATAACATGTGAGTGAAGACAGGAAGGAGTTGAGGGACAAAGTCCTGTGATATAAGAGAAAAGAGCATTTCAGCATGGGCACAGATGATGGAGAAGGCTTAGGTGAGAGGTGCCTGACCTATTAGGGAGACTTTATGTTGGAAGCATAAGAATAGGAGAGAGATAATTGGATAAGATATGTGAGAGATTTGCAAAAGAAAGAAATGACTTGTTCTTTATTCTGAGTTAGATGAATAGCAATTACATTCTTTTGAACAGAGGAGTGATGTGATATGACACATTTTGATGGGCTCTCAATCTACTCTGTTGGTTAGAGATGGAAGTGAGGAAAGAGTGGAAGCAGAGAAACCATTATAAAACCAAAGTAAGGGTTGAAAATGTCTTGGACCAAGATGGTAGCATTGTAGGTGGTAAGTGATCAAAGTCTGGATATGTTTTAGAGCAAAGTTATGTTTGCAGATGTCAATGAATGTGAGAGAAGTAAAGAGTTCAACATAAAGTCATAGTTTCTAGACTGAAATTCATAATAATAATTTAAAAGATTGTAAACAGGAAAAATATTGAAGTAACTCAGCTTAGTATATATTATCTTTGACATACCCATTAACAATCAGAATTATCTCTGCCAGTTTCAGAGCTAGATAGCCTTGAAAAGTCTCACTTCATCTACATCAGACCTCAGCTGTTGTCTATCTCTCAAGCAAGGTGCATACTTTGGATGACCCATAATGAATCTTCCATATGGATATAATAGTTCAAGATACCATAAAACATAGTGAAAATGTTTGGGAAGCTCTTAAATTTGTGTTGGAAGCAAGAATGTATTGGGGTGGAGGAATAGCTGGAATAATGTTTGGTGATACTAACTGTGTTCTACAGTCTCCTGTGAAAGTGCGATGTTTATTCAGTGTAATATAATAAATCATCACTACACAATAAGATTTTTCAAATTAAATAAACTGCTTATCACACTTCCCAATCTGTATTAGAATGCAAGTTCTCAGAAAGCATAGTCTTTATCCATCTTCTATCAAGTTTCTTGAATAAATGAATCAATGACATGCTCATATAATCCAGTTGTTTTCACATTTACTAGGGATCTGTTCTGTATAGACAGCTACTGCTTTACATAAAACTGTATTTCCTGCCAAAGAATGAATTGCTAAGTTTTACAAGATATAAATTATATTGTATAATTATGTAAAATTTTCAAAATTAAATTTTTCTTAAAATATTTAGCACACTTGTAAGGCTGAAATCATTATTTGTACCCTATTAAATATATTTTTTCAGTAGAATTTGTTTAAAAATTTTAAAGTTTAACTACTTGAAAGAGCAACACTAAAATCTTTAGGAGGAGGGGAAAGTAGAAGGAAGAATGTAAAAGAGAAGAAAGGGAAAACCAAGAGAGGGCAAAAATAAGCAGAACTTGTAAATGAAAGAGAGATATGTAGTAAGGATTACTGTCAAAATGGACTACAAGACCTAGTTCACTTCCCTACTCAATGTTCTTTGAACCACCAGGTGGCAAGAAGGCACAGAGAATAAATTGACCAGGAACAAAGTTCAAATTCTATTTTTCACTGTGTTTGCCAGACAAAAGATGATGTGAAAATTTATGTGAAAAGTAGTTATATAGTGTTGCATTTGTTTTAAAATTTATTAATTTTTTCCAAATAAGAGGTATATGAAGACTTTTGCTAAATTTAAGTTTTCACTTTTCCCTAAAATGACCAAAAATAAAATAATTCCCTTCATCTCAAAAATAGAGATAATTATATTACCAACCAATGGGAAAATTATCCTAGGGTGGGTAATTTTACTGTACTGATAAACCAAAACTGAAGAAAATCATAATATTTTAATTAGAAAAAAATAAATTAACCATCTGAGTCACCTTGGAAGCCCCAAAGTTGCTATTATCATCATTAAAATGTATCTATTTCCCTCCTCTATTATAAGGTCCCATTGAGACGAGCATCCTTTAGGTTTTCAATAAATATTTATTGATTGGAACTCCTTTTACATATCTAACATTATTTTTAGCTAAAAGTCAAGAAATTATATGTCAAATAGAAGACACTTTGAAAATAAAAAGTTATAATTCTGTAGATCCTTCTCAAGGATTTTTCTTGATGTATTGAGAAAATACCACGTCTACCTAGTTCATTTAAGTTGTAAAAGAGACACAGATGTATAGAACAGTCTTTTGGACTCTGTGGGAGAGGGCAACGGTGGGATGACTTGGGAGAATGGCATTGAAACATGTATATTATCATATGTGAAACGGATCACCAGTCCAGGTTCGATGCATGATACAAGGTGCTCGGGGCTGGTGCACTGGGATGACCCAGAGGGATGGAATGGGGAGGGAGGTGGGAGGGGGGCTCAGGGTGGGGAACACGTGTACACCCATGGTGGATTCATGTCAATGTATGGCAAAACCAATACAATATTGCAAAATAATCAGCCTCCCCCGCCCCAAAGAAAAAGTTATAAAATCTGCTTTGTCTAGTGGAAAATCAAATTGTGTTAAATATTTAAAACTTACCATGTTTTCATTTATGTAATCAAGAAAAAATAATAAGAGTAAGGGTCTAAATTTACTTTACTTGCAAACAAAAGTAGATCCCTAAACTGAGATTTACTCTGCTATTGACTGCCAACAACTGATCTCCATAGTATGGCTCCCCAGGTGGTGCAGTTGTGAAGTATCGACCTGACAGTGTAGGAGACTTGGGTTTGACCACTGGGTCAGGAATATTCCCTGGAGGAAGAAATGGCAACCCACTCCAGTATTCTTGCCTAGAAAAACCCCATGAACAGGGGAGTTCAGTTCATGGGCTCACAAAATGTCACACAATTTAGCAACTGAGCATGCACTCAATGTCAATAGTGCTCTCTAATCTTTTTTTTTTTTGGGCGGGTGGGTATCTCCAATTTCCTTCCTATTCTGTCCCAGTCATTGATCACCTTCCCATATTACCAACTCCATCTCACTCCTACCCTCTTCACTCACAACAGAGGGTTTTACTCCATGCTTACCTGAGGAAATAAATACCATAACACTCCCTCAAATTCCCACTCCACCTTGACATTTCCAAATAGTTTTCAGGTGCCTGCTAAGGCAACTCTTTCTGAGTTCTTGGCCCTACCTTCCGAATCTCTATTACCAAGACTTTTCTTCATCAATAACCTTTTATTTCTTCTGTATCTTTAATCGTTTCTATTACAATTTCTTAAATCCCATTTACCAAAGTTCTAGTCCTCATAGTCGTTAAATACCTTTCCCTTGATCTTCTTTTTTTAAGATATAAATTTATTTATTTTAATTGGAGGTTAATTACTTTACAATATTGTACTGTTTTTGCCATACATCAACATGAATCCACCACGGGTGTACACATGTTCTCCATCCTAAACCCCCCTCCCGCCTCCCTTCCCATACCATCCCTCTGGGTCATGATACAGGATGCTCGAGGCTGGCGCACTGGGATCCCTTGATCTTCTTTCCCTTTCCAGCTTAGGCCTCATTTCTCCTCATTCATTTTTCTACAGTATTTTTTGAAAGATAAACTTAAATTCTACTTGGATTTTTAACCTCTCCTTCATTTCTGAATCTTGCTGTACATGTGTTTTCTACTCTCGTCATGCCACTGAAATTATTCATTTTGTCACCCCCTGCTTGCCATCCTAATTTCCAACTGCTGTTTATAATGGCCTTTCTTAGTCACACATCCTATTTCATTTCTCCATAATATCTAATACTTTTGGCCATGTCTTCTCCTGAAATTTTATTTCCATACCGTCTAGAAATATTTTCTTCAAACATTTCTTTTCTTTTTAAAATTTTTATTTCTGTCTACTCTTTTCCAATCTCTTCAACTCTCTACATACTAAATACTTATATTGTTCTTTCTATATAGAATATGTATTTTTCCTGAGTCTTCTATGTGAAATCCTTTACTTAAGCTTTGAAGTCAACTCAAATTTAAAATATATAACACTACCCCCCCCATGACAGTAGGTTAATCACATTCTGATTTGTGCTCCCATTTTATTCCTACTGCATTAAAAGTAAGAAAATGAAAAGAGTCTTAGCAACTAAGAAATCTATAACAGAGGGCAAATATAATTTTTTAAAGTTCATCTGTTACCATATAACTATGTCATATAACTAGTCATTATTGCAGTAGATTTAAAAGCATTTCTGAACAAAAGTAATGTCGAACTTAAGGAGATTCTAAAATTATAATGGAAAGAACAGAGTGAACATTAAATTGAAATCTAGGGGAAAATGCTATTTAAAAACTAAGATAAAACTAAGCATTGGTCCCAGCATAGGATCCTAGAAAGAGAACCTAAAATTACAACATGAAGACAAGTGATATAATTAAATCATACATCAAAATTAGCAGGAGGAAGTTAAAGAGGTACTTAAAGGGAAGTGCACAGCCTTTAATATGTACATTAGAAAACTGAACAGTAACTGAACAATAACCTAACTGAAAACTTAGTAAAATGATTACCAAACATATCTAAAGAAATTAGAGGAAAATAGATAACAAGGATAAGAGCAAATCCACTGAAAGAGAAAAAAATTTCAAAAGAAAACATAAGTACACCCAAACATTTACTCTTGGAAAATGCTAAGAAATCTCTAGCAAAACTAATCCAGAAAATAGAAAGAATGTACAAATATTAATTATTAGAAATAATAAATTGTGCCAAATTTGGAAAAGAATACAAAATAAGACCACATTAACTTCAATATATTTGAAATCTCAGATTAAATGGACATTAAAAAAATGATGCTGGATGCTTGGGGCTGGTGCACTACGACGACCCTGAGGGATGGTACAGGGAGGGAGGAGGGAGGGGGGTTCAGGTATACCTGTGGTGGATTCATGTTGATGTATGGCAAAACCAATACAATATTGTAAAGTAATTAACCTCCAATTAAAATAAATAAATTTTTATTAAAAAAAACCTGTTTCCAAAACTATCTCATGAAGAAATGGAAAACAAAGTCCCAAGCAATTAAAGACAACGTATCAGACCAAAATTTAAAATCCACAAAGAAAATGCTAAGTACAAATGTTTTCAATTTGTACTAAATAGGTGATTTCTACCGAAGTGTTAAGAATGGATCATTCAAGTCTTACATATAGTCTTCCAGAAAAGAGAAGGGGAGAAAAAGCTAATCAATTTGTTCAATATATTGACATCAAAATCATAACAGTACTGTACATAAAAGAAAATGACAAATTAATCTCACTTGTGAATACAACATGTACAATTTATAGAAAAATAATATTAAAATTCACATCATTGATAAGTTGAATTTATGTCAGGATTCTTAATTTGCTTTATGTGAGAAATGTAGAAAGAATAAATATTTATTTGAATAGTTATAATAGTTTTTTATTAAATTTCAACAATCATTCAACATTAAAAAAAACATTTAAATGGAGTTCTCAGAAAACTTAGAAAACATTGAAATGTCTTTACCTGATAAATGTAATCATTGCTGTTGTTCAGTTGCTAAAGATATGTCTGATTTTTTGCGACCCCATGGACTGCAGCACAGCAGATAGCCCTGTCCCTCACTATCTCCAGGAGTTTGCTCAAACTCATGTCCGTTGAGTTGATGATGCCACCCAACCATCTCCTACACTGTCACTCCCTTCTTTCCTGGCATTAGGGTTGACAATGAGTCGACTCTTTGATCAAGTGGCCAAAGGACCAGTAGCTTCAGCTTCAGCATCTGCCCTTTCAAAGAATATTCAAGGTTGATTTCCACTAAGATGAACTGGTTGGATATCCTTGCTGTCCAAGGGACTCTCAAGAGTCTTCTTCAGCACCACAGTTCAAAAGCATCAATTTTTTGGCACTCTGGCTTCTTTGGTGAGAGTTGGACTGTGAAGAAAGCTGAGTGCCAAAGAATTGATGCTTTTGAACTGTGGTGTTGGAAAAGACTCTTGAGAGTCTCTTGGACTGCAAGGAGATCTAACCAGTCCATTCTGAAGGAGATCAGCCCTGGGATTTCTTTGGAGGGAATGATGCTGAAGCTGAAACTCCAGCACTTTGGCCACCTCATGCGAAGAGTTGACTCATTGGAAAAGACTCTGATGTTGGGAGGGATTGGGGCAGGAGAAGAAGGGTATGAGAGAGGATGAGATGGCTGGATGGCATCACAGACTCAATGGACGTGAGTTTGAGTGAACTCCGGAACGTGGTGATGGACAGGGAGGACTGGTGTGCTGTGATTCATGGGGTCGCAAAGAGTCGGACACGACTGAGCAACTGAACTGAACTGATTTGTCATTAAGTCATGGGACCAGATGCCATGATCTTAGTTTTTTAAATGGTGAGTTTTAAGCCAACTTTTTTTTACTCTCTTCTAAATGTAATCTATAAATACAAAAATCACTCTTTATTCAGTTCAGTTCAGTCGCTCAGTCGCGTCCGACTCTTTGCGACCCCGTGAATCGCAGCATGCCAGGCCTCCCTGTCCATCACCATCTCCCGGAGTTCACGCAAACTCACGTCCATCGAGTCGGTGATGCCATCCAGCCATCTCATCCTCTGTTGTCCCCTTTTCCTCCTGCCCTCAATCCCTCCCAGCATCAGAGTCTTTTCCAATGAGTCAACTCTTCGCATGAGGTGGCCAAAGTACTGGAGTTTCAGCTTTAGCATCATTCCTTCCAAAGAACACCCAGGGCTGATCTCCTTTAGAATGGACTGGTTGATGTATGACAAAGCCAATACAATATTGTAAAGTAATTAACCTCCAATTAAAATAAATAAATTTATATTAAAAAAAGAGAATGGACTGGTTGGTTCTCCTTGCAGTCCAAGGGACTCTCAAGAGTCTTTTCTGACACCACAGTTCAAAACCGTCAATTCTTCGGCGCTCAGCTTTCGTCACAGTCCAACTCTCGTATCCATACATGACCACTGGAAAAACTATAGCCTTGACTAAATGGACCTTTGTGGGCAAAGTAATGTCTCTGCTTTTGAATATGTTATCTAGGTTGGTCATAACTTTTCTTCTAAGGAGTAAGCATCTTTTAATTTCATTAAGTGTCTTTTTAATCTCACTATCTGCAGTGATTTTGAAGCCCCCAAAGATAAAATCTGACACTGTTTGCATTGTTTCCTCATCTATTTCCCATGAAGTGATGGGACCAGATGCCATGATCTTAGTTTTCTGAATGTTGAGCTTTAAGCCAACTTTTTCACTCTCCTCTTTCACTTTCATTAAGAGACTGTTTAGTATTTCTTTGCTTTCTGCCATAAGGGTGGTGTCATCTGCATATCTAAGGT
Source organism: Oryx dammah (assembly GCF_014754425.2). Taxonomy (NCBI): domain Eukaryota; kingdom Metazoa; phylum Chordata; class Mammalia; order Artiodactyla; family Bovidae; genus Oryx; species Oryx dammah. The sequence goes on along the minus strand of NW_024070213.1, from coordinate 42,307,351 downwards.
TATTGATATTTCTCCCAGCAATCTTGATTCCAGCTTGTGTTTCTTCCAGTCCAACGTTTCTCATGATGTACTCTGCATATAAGTTAAATAAGCAGGGTGACAATATACAGCCTTGACGTACTCCTTTTCCTATTTGGAACCAGTCTGTTGTTCCATGTCCAGTTCTAACTGCTGCTTCCTGACCTGCATACAGATTTCTCAAGAGGCAGGTCACGTGGTCTGGTATTCCCATCTCTCTCAGAATTTTCCACAGTTTGTGGTGATCCATGCAGTCAAAGGCTTTGGCATAGTCCATAAAGCAGAAATAAATGTTTTTCTGGAACTCTCTTGCTTTTGCCATGATCCAGCACATGTTGGCAATTTGATCTCTGGTTCCTCTGCCTTTTCTAAAACCAGGTTGAACATCAGGGAGTTCGTGGTTCATGTATTGCTGAAGCCTGGCTTGGAGAATTTTGAGCATTACTTTACTAGCATGTGAGATGAATGCAATTGTGCAGTAGTTGGAGCATTCTTTTGCATTGCCTTTCTTTGGAATTGGAATGAAAACTGACTTTTTCCAGTCTTGTGGCCACTGCTGAGTTTTCCAAATTTGCTGGCATATTGAGTGCAGCACCTGATTGATTTGATCTCCTTGCTGTCCAAAGGGCTATGAACAATCTTCTTCAGCGCCACAGTCTGAAAGGATCACTTCTTCAGTGCTAGCCCTCCTTATGGTCCAACATTAACATCTGTACATGACTACTGGAAAAATCATAGCTTTGACTCTACAGACTTTTGTTGACAAAGTGATGTTTCTGCTTTTTAATATGCTGTTCAAATTTGTTATACCTTTTCTTCCAAGGAGCAAGCATCTTTCAATTCCATGCATACAGTCACTGTATGTAGGGATTTTGGAGCCCCAAAGTATAAAATCTGCCACTATTTTCAATTTTCCCCATCCATTTGCCATGGAGTGATGGGATTGGATGGGATTGGATGCCATGATCTTCGTTTGTTGAATGTAGAGTTTGTCAGCTTTTTCACTCTTTTCTTTCACCCTCATTTCTTCAAGAGGCTCTTTAGTTCATCTTTGCTTTATGTCATTAGACTGCTATCATCTGCATATCTGAGGTTGTTAGTATTTCTCCTGGAAATCTTGATTCCAGCTTGTGATTCATCCAGTCCAGCATTTCACATTATGTATTCTGCACAGAAGTTAAATAAGCAGGGTGACAATACATCATCTTGATGTACTCCTTTACTGATTCTGAACTAGTCCATTGTTCCATGTCCAGCTCTAACTGTTGCATCTTGCCCTACACGCAGGTTTCCCAGGAGATAGGTAAAGTGGTCTGGTAATCCCATCTCCTTAACAATTTTCTACAGTTCACTGTGGTCGACACAGACAAAATCTTTAGTGTAGTCAATGAAGCAGAAGTAGGTATTTTCCCCTGCCTTTTCTAAATCCAGTTTGTACATCTGAAAGTTCTGAGTTCATGTACTATTGAAGCCTAGCTTGAAGGATATTGAGCATTACCTTGTTAGCATGTGAAATGAGTGCAGTTGTGCAGTAGTCTGAACATTCTTTTGCATTGCCATTCTTTGGGGTTGGAATGAAAACTGACCTTTTCCAGTCTTGTGGCCAGTGCTAGGTTTTCCAAATTTGCTGACATATAGAGTGAAACACTATAACAGCATCATCGTTTAGGATTTTAAATAGCTCAGCTGCAATTCTATCATCTCCACTACCTTTGTTCACAGTAATTCTTCCTAAGGCCCACTTGATTTCACTCTCCAGGATGTGTCTGGCTCTTGGTGAGTGATTACACCATTGTGGTTATCAGGGTTCTTAAGATCTTTTTTGTATAGTTCTTTTGTGTATCCTTGCCACCTCTTCTTAATCTCTTCTGCTTCTTTAGGTCCTTGTCATTTCTGTCCTTTATTGTTTCCATCTTTGTATGAACGGTTACCTTGGTATCTCCAATTTTCTTGAAGGGATCTCTCATCTTTTCCATTCTATTGTTTTCCTCTGCATTGCCAATTCAAGAAGGTTGTATTATCTCTCCTTACTATCCTCTGGAACTCTGGACTCAGTTGAGTATAACTTTCCCTTTCTCACTTGCCTTTCACTTCTCTTCTTTTCTCAGTTTTTTGTAAAGCGGAGACAAACATCTTGCCTTCTTACATTTCATTTTCCTTGGGACAGTTCTGGTCACCACCTCCTTTACAATGTTACCAACCTCTGTCCATAGTTCTTCAGGCACTCTATCTTCCAGATCTAATTCTTTGACTCTATTTGTCACTTCTGATATATAATCACAAGGGATTTGATTTAGGTCATACTTGAATGGCCCAGTGATTTCCCCTACTTTCTTCAATTTAAGTCTGCATTTTGCAATAAAGGTCTCATGATGTGAGCCACAGTGAGGCCCAGGTCTTTTTGTTGTTGTTGTTGATTGTGTGGAGCTTCTCCATCTTCAGCTGAAAAGAATCTAATCAATCTGATTTCAGTATTGACCATCTGGCAATGTCCCATGTGTAGAGTCTTTTCCTGTGTTGTTGGAAGAGGGTGTTAGCTATGACCAGTGTGTTCTCTTGCCAAAACTGTTCTGACAAAATGTGGTCCACTGGAGAATGGAATGGCAAACCACTTCAGTATTCTTGCCTCAAGAACTCCATGAACAGCATGAAAAGGCAAAAAGATATGACTCTGGAAGATGAGGCCCCCTGATCAGTAGGTGTCCAATAGCTACTGGGGAAGAGTGGAGAAATAGCTCCAGAAAGAATGAAGAGACTGGACCAAAGCAGAAACAATGTTCAGTTGTGCATGTGTCTGGTGGTGAAAGTTTGTAAAGAACAATACTGCATAGGAACCTGGAATGTTAGCTCCTTGAATCAAGGTAAATTTGACACAGTCAAGCAGAAGATGGCAAGAGTGAACATTAGCATGTTAGGAATCAGTGAACTAAAATGGACAGAAATGGGTGAATTTAATTCAGACGACCAATATAACTACTCCTGTAGGTAAGAATACCCTAGAAGAAATGGAGCAGCCCTCAAATTCAACAAAAGAGTCTGAAATAAAGTACTTGGGTGCAATCTCAAAAATGACAGAATGATCTCAGTTCGTTTCTAAGGCAAAGCATGCAACATCACAGTAATCCATGTCTAATCCCCAAGCACTGATGCTGAAGAAGATGAAACTGACCAGTTCTATCAAAAAACTATGAGACCATCTACAAGTAACACCAAAAAGGATGTCCTTTTTATTATAGGGGATTGGGATACAAAAGTAGGCAGTCAGGAGAGTCCTGGAGTAACAGGCAAGTTTGTCCTTGGAGTACAAAAAGAAGCGGGGTAACGGTTAGTTAACAGGTTTGCCAAGAGAATACACTGGGCAGAGCAAAAAGCATTTTTCAGCAACATAAGAGATAACTCTACATATGGACATCACCAAATGATCAACACCAAAATCAGATTGATTACATCCTTTGCAGCCAAAAACGGAAAACTCTATTGTTAGTTTTGTTCAGTCACTAAGTCATGTCCATCTCCTTGTGCTGCTAAGTCGCTTCAGTAGTGTCCGACTCTGTGTGTCCGACCCCAGAGATGGCAGCCCACCAGGCTCCCCTGTCCCTGGGATTCTCCAGGCAAGAACACTGAAGTGGGTTGCCATTTCCTTATCCAATGCATGAAAGGGAAAAGTGAAAGTGAAGTCACTCAGTCATGCTCGACTCTTCGTGACCCCATGGACTACAGCCTACCAGGCTCCTCCATCCATGGGATTTTCCAGGCAATAGTACTGGAGTGGGGTGCCATTGCCTTCTCTGATCTCCTTGTGACCCCATAGCAAATACCCTCTTTGAACAACACAGTCTTGTTTTAAAGTCTATTTTATCTGATGGAAGTATTGAGATCTCTTCAAGAAAATTAGAAATATAAAAGGAACATTTCATCCAAAGATGGGCAAAATAAAGGACAGAAATGGCAAAAACCTAAGAGAAGCAGAAGAAACCAAGAAGAGATGGAAAGAATACACAGAAGAACTGTACAAAAAAGATCTTAATGACCCAGATAACCACGATGGTGTCTCACTTACAGCCAGACATTCTAGTGCGTGAAGTCAAGTGGGCCTTAGGAAGCACTTCTGCCAGTAAAGCTAGTGGAGGTGATGGAATTCCAGGAGAACTATTTAAAATACTGAAAGATGTTGCTATTTAAGTGCTACAGTCATATGTCAGAAAATTTGGAAAACCCAGCAATGGCCACAGGACTGGAAAATGTCAATCCTCATCCCAATTCCCAAGAAGGGGAATACTAAAGAATACTCACACCACCAACTGAACTCATCTCCCATGCTAGACAGGTTATGCTTAAAATCCTCCAAGTTAGGCTTCAGCTTTATGTAAACTGAGAACTTCCCAATGTTCAAGCTGGGTTTAGAAAAGGCAGAGGAACCAGAAATCAAATTGCCAGCATTCACTGGATCATAGAGAAACCAAAGGAATTCCAGAAAAACATCTACCTCTGTTTCATTGACAACACTAAAGCCTTTGACTGTGTGGATCATAACAAACTGCAGAAACTCTTAAAGAGATGGGAATACCAGATCATCTTACCTGTCTCCTGTGAAAAGTGAATGTGAATGTGGGTCAAGAAGGAATAGTTAGAACCCTTGAGGAACTGACTGGTTCAGGATTGAGAAAGGAGTACAACAAGGCTGTTTATTGTAACCGTGTTTATTTAATTTATGTGCAGAGCAGATCATGCAAAATGCTGGGCTGGATGAGTTATAAGTTGGAATCAATACTGCCAGGAAAAGTATCAACAACCTTAGATATGCAGATGATACCACTCTAATGGAAGAGACAAAGAAGAACTAAGGAGCCTTTTGATGAGGGCAAAGGAGGAGAGTGAAAAATGTTTTAAGATGGCTTAAAACTCAATATTAAAACAACAACAACTAAGATCATGGCATGTGGTCCCATCACTTCATGGCAAATAGAAGAGGAAAATGTGGAAACAGTGACAAATTTCCTCTTCTTGAGCTCAAAAATCACTGTGGATGGTGACTGCAGCCATGAAATTAGAAAATGGTTCTTGGCTGGAAAGCTATGACAAACCTAGACAGTGTGTTAAAAAGCAAAGACATCACTTGCCAACAAAGGTCCATCTAGTAAGACCATCTTTCCAATAGTCATGTACAGATATGAGAGCTGGACAAAAAAGAAGGCAGAGCACTGAAGAATTGGCATTGTTGCTTTCCAACTGTTGCTGGAGAAGTACTCTTGAGAACTCCTTGGAAAGCAAGATCAAGCCAGTCAATCTTAAAGGAAATCAACCCTGAACACTCTTTGGAAAGTCTGATGCTGAAGAGGAAACTCCAATAATTTGACCACCTGATACAAACAGTTGACTCATTGGAAAAGACCCTGATGCTGGGAAAGATTAAAGGAAGAAGGAGACAGGGGCCACGGAGGATGATATGGTTGGATGGCATCACTGATTCATTCTAAATGAAGATGGTGAGGGACAGAGAAGCCTACTGTGCTGCAATCCATGGAGTTGTGAAGTGTCAGATGCAACTTGGCAACCAAACAATGGCAAAATTATTGTCACACCTTTCTCTTCATTTCTATTTACATGTAGTACTTTAAAAAAAAAAAAATCTCATTCTCAGTCTGTGTGTTTCAGTAGATCTGAAGTGAATCCCTTGTAGACAGCATACAGGTCTTTTACTTTTTATCCATTCAACCACTCTATGTCTTTTTATTGATGTACTTAGTTCATTTACATTTAAAATAATTATTAATAGATATGTACTTATTGCCATTTTGTTCATTGTTCTTGAGCTATTTTTTGTAGTTATTATTCCTTTCTTCTATTTTTGCTCTCTTTCCTTGCAACATCATAGCTATCTTTAGTGTCATCTTTTTTCTTCTGTGTGTGTATATCTATTATTGGGTTTTGGTGTGTGTTACCATAAAGTTCATGTGGTTACCATTAAGTGCATGTATAGCAATGTATGTACGGGTTTAAGTTGATAATTTCTTAACTTTGAATACAATCTAACTACCCCATATTTATACTCCTCCATCTCAAGTTTAATGTTTTTAACATCATAGTTTACATATGTCATTTTGTGTATCCATTAACTACTTATTGTGAATGAAGATGGTTTTTCTGGTTTTATCATTAATCTTTCTACTAGCTTCATAAGTGTTTAATCTATTTTACTCTATGTTTTCCTTTACCAGTGAGATTTTTCTTTTCATAATTTTTACTGTATCTAGTTATACCCTTTTCTTTCCTGCTTAGAGAAGTCCCTTTAAACATTGCTTGTAAAGCCAGTTCAGTGATGCTGAACTCTTTCAGCTTTCATCTGAAAACACTCTATTCTGTGCCTTCAAATCTTAATGATAACCATGACAGTAGAGTATTTTGGGGTTGCAGGTTTTTTTCCACATCATCACTCTGTATATATCATGCCACTACATTCCAGTCTGCAAGTTTTCTGTTAAAAAGTCAGTTGATAGTCTTTGGATAGTATCCTTATATGTAACTAGTTGGTTTTCCTTTGCAGCATTTAATATTCTCTCGTTATCTTTAATTTCTTGCCATTTTAATTGACATTTGTTTTTGTATGACCCTCTTGGGTCCATCTTGTTTGGGTCTCTCCATGCTTCCAAAAACTGGATGCCCATGTTCTTCCCCAAGTTAAGGTAGTTTTCAGCTATTATTTCTTCAAATTAATTCTCTGCCCAATTCTCTCTGTGTTCTTTTGGGCCCCTATAATGTAAATGTTAGTATATTTGATGTTTTTCTAGAGGTCTCTTTAACTATTCTCTTCCTTAACAAATAATTATTTTTTCTTTTTTTCTGTTCAATTTCTGTGATATCCACTAATCTATCTTCAAGTTCTCTTTTCCTTCCATTCCTGTGTATCATCTAATCCACTGGTATTATCTAGTGTATTTTTTTCAGTTATTGGGTGCATAAGTTCTTCTTGGTTCTTCTTTATAATTACTAATTCTTTATTAAACTCTCATTCTGTTCATCTAATATTCTCTAAAGTTTGTTGTGAAGTTTGATCATTATTATCTTGGGCTTTTTTATGTATAAATTGTTTATTTTCAAGTTATTTCTTTTTGTGAGGATTTTATCTAGCTCCTTCATTTAGGATATCCCGCTTTCTCTTTGTTTTGCCTAATTCTCTATGTTTATTTCTATGTATTAGGTAGGTTTGTTTTGTTTTATGACCTTGGATAAGCCACCTTATGTAGGAGACATCCTATGTGGCACAAGCACATTTTTTCTCATGACAGAGGTATACGCTCTCAGGATACCTCCTATGTGAGCTGAATAAGCCCTCTGTTATGGTTGGGTCAATTATTCTGGCATGCTGATAGGCAGAGCTGGCTTCCAACTTGTTTTGCTCCCCAGGTCCAGCCTTGTACATTGACTGCCAACCTGCAGGTGGACAGGGTTAAGCCCAAGAATGGCTCAGCCTAATTTTCTACTCAATTTCCCTCCCAGTAGAGTAGTTTTCACACCCAGAGCTAACTTTTATGATAAAAGAAGAAAGGCAAAACACACACACACACACACACACAAAAAAACCCCCACATATCACAGTAGGCAGGAGGAGGTGAGTATTTTATCAAAAATCAACCTTTGTAATGAACACATCAGAGTAATGTGAAGTATTTGGAGAAATATTGGGAATGGAACTATTTAGTGAAATGTTCTGAGGTAGGGTTTTTAGAATTAAACATGACAAATGTTGCTAGAGGCGGGGTTATAAACTGAAATAATTCTGCTTGTCCAGTACTTAAAACAATGAATCTCTTGTAGATTTTTGCTTATTTAGATATCGTGTGCATGCTCAGTCACTAAGTCATGTCTGATTCTTTGCAACCCCATGGACTGTAGCCTATCAGGCTCTTTGTTCATGGCATTTTCCAGGCAAGAATACTGGAGTAGGTTGCCATTTCCTTCATGGGCTCTTCACAACCCAAGGATCAAACCCACATCTCCTATGTCTTCTGCATTGGCAGGTGGATTATTTACCACTTAGGCACCTGGGAAGCCTTTAATTTAGATTATGTGTCCTTAAAGGTTACACCCTGTCACACTTAAAGTCCATGAGGCCAGTTACAATGAGGTTTATGGTGACTATGAATTCCTATATTGAAAGAAAATTTTCAAGTTTGTGATTAGTTTTTCTAAGTTATTATGCATAAAATCTCAGTTGTTCAAACATAGCATGTACTTTCCATTTTTGGAAGTTGATGGCTTCCCTAGTAGCTCAGATATAAACCATCCGCCTGCAATGCAGGAGGCCTAGGTTCAATCCCTGGGTTGGGAATTTCCCCTGGAGAAGGAAATGGCAACCCACTCCAGATTTTCCACTTGCCTGGAAAATCCCATGGACAGAAGAGCCGGGCAGGCTGTATAGTGCATGGGGTCACAAAGAGTCAGACACGAGTGAGTGACTAACACACGCATTTTTCCCTAGTCTTGGGATTAGAAGTTGCACAGTAACCTCTGGAGAGAGTAACACTATTGCTTTACCCTTATAAATATTATTTTGGAGGAGTTCAGTTCAGTTCAATCACTCAGTCGTGTCCGACTCTTTGCGACCCCATGAATCGCAGCACGACAGGCCTCCCTATCCATCACCAACTCCCAGGGTTCACTCAGACTCACGTCCATTGAGTCCGTGATGTGATCCAGCCATCTCATCCTCTGTCAATCCCTTCTCCTCCTGCCCCCAATCCCTTCCAGCATCAGAATCTTTTCCAATGAGTCAACTGTTCGCATGAGGTGGCCAAAGTACTGGAGTTTCAGCTTTAGCATCATTCCTTCCAAAGAAATACCCAGGGCTGATCTCCTTTAGAATGGACTGGTTGGATTTCCTTGAAGTCCAAGGGACTCTCAAGAGTCTTCTCCAACACCACAGTTCAAAAGCATCAATTCTTCGGTGCTCAGCTTTCTTGAAAGTCCAACTCTCACTTCCATACATGACCACTGGAAAAACCATAGTCTTGACTAGACGGACCTTAGTCGGCAAAGTAATGTCTCTGCTTTTAAATATGCTGTCTAGGTTCGTCATAACTTTTCTTCCAAGGAGTAAGCGTCTTTTAATTTCATGGCTGCAGTCACCATCTGCAGTGATTTTGGAGCCCCTAAAAATAAAGTCTGACACTGTTTCCCCATCTATTTCCCATGAAGTGATGGGACCAGATGCCGTGATCTTTGTTTTCTGAATGTTGAGCTGTAAGCCAACTTTTTCACTCTCCTCTTTCATTTTCATCAAGAGGCTTTTTAGTTCCTCTTCACTTTCTGCCATAAGGGTGGTGTCATCTGCATATCTGAGGTTATTGATATTTCTCTTGGCAATCTTGATTCCAGCTTGTGCTTCTTCCAGCCCAGCGTTTCTCATGATGTACTCTGCATAGAAGTTAAATAAGCAGGGTGACAATATACAGCCTTGACGTACTCCTTTTCCTATCTGGAACCAGTCTGTTGTTCCATGTCCAGTTCTAACTGTTGCTTCCTGACCTGCATATAGGTTTCTCAAGAGGCAGGTCAGGTGGTCTGGTATTCCCATCTCTTTCAGAATTTTCCACAGGTTATTGTGATCCACACAGTCAAAGGCTTTGGCATAGTCAATAAAGCAGAAATAGATGTTTTTCTGGAACTCTCTTGCTTTTCCATGATCCAGCAGATGTTGGCAATTTGATCTCTGGTTCCTCTGCCTTTTCTAAATCCAGTTTGAACATCTGGAAAAAATGCAAACAGTGACAGACTTTATTTCCTTGGGCTCCAAAATCACTGTTGAAAGTGACTGTAGCCACAAAGTTAAAAGATTCTAGCTTCTTGGAAGAAAAGCCATGTCAAATATAGACAATGTATTAAAAAGCAGAGACATCACTTTGAGGACAAAAATCCAAAGGACAAAGATATGATTTTTCCAGTGATCATGTATGGATGTGAGAGTTGGATCATAAAGAAAGCTGAAAGTGAAAGAGTTGATGCTTTCAAACTGTGGTGCTGGAGAAAACTCTTGAGAGTTCCTTGGACAGCAAGAAGATCAAACCAGTCAATCCTAAAGGAAACCAATTCTGAATATTCATTGGAAAGACTGATGCTGAAGCTAAAGCTCCAATACTTTGGCCACCTGATGTGAAGGGCCAACTTACTGGAAAAGACCCTGATGCTTAGATAGATGGAGGACAAGAGGAGAAGGGGGAACAGAGGTTGAGATAGTTGGATGGCATCACTGACTCAATGGATATGAATTTGAACAAACTCTGGGAGATAGTGAAGGACAGCAATGTCTGGTGTGCTTCATTTCATGAGGTTGCAAAGAGTCAGATGCAACTTAGTGACTGAACAACAACAAGGAAGAGAGAGAGGAGACAGAGCAAGTATTTGAAGAAATTATGACTGAAAACTTTCCAAAACTAAACTAGGTACAGGATGCACAGAGGATTTCAAACAAGATGAATCCAAACAGATCCACACCAAGGCATGTCAATTAAAACAACAAAAGTTAAAGATAAAAGAGTGTTCTAAACACATCAGAAGAAAAACAAAAGTCAGCAAGAAAACCCCCACAATGTTATCAGCTAATTTATTTAGCTGATAAATAAATTATCTGAAAAGCAGAAACTTTTCATGCCAGAAAGGAGAGGCATACTATATTCAAAGTCCTGAAAGGGAAAAACATGCAATCTATGATACTATACCAAGCAGAATATTAATTAGAATAGGAGAAGAGGTAAAGTATATCTCAGATAAGCAAAAACTAAAGGTATTGAGCAATATTAAACCTACCGTAAAAGAAATATTGAAAAGCCTTACCTGTGGCAGATTCATGTTGATGTATGGCAAAACGAATATAATACTGTAAAGTAATTAACCTCCAATTAAAATAAATAATTTATATTTTAAAAAAGTAAAAAGAAAGAAAAAGAAATCATTTCAAATATCTTTTCCCACCACAGTGTTATAAGATTAGATATCAAGTAGAGGGGGAAAAAACTCTGTAACAAACACATGGAGGCTAAACAATACACTTCTGAATAACCAACCTGTCACTGAAGAAATCAAAAAGAAAATCAAAATATACCTAGAAATAAATGATCATGAAAACACAACAATTCAATATCTACAGGATGAAACAAAAGTAGTGCTAAAAGAGATGTTTATAGCAGTACAAGCCTACCTCAAGAAACAAGAGATGCAACAAATTCTTACACCTAAAACCACAGAAAATGAACAAAAACCCCCCCAGAGTTAGTAGAAGGAAAGAAATCATAAAGATCAGAGCAGAAATAAATGAAAGAAAAAGGAGGACAATAGCAATGATCAATAAAACTAAAAGCTGGTTCTTTGAGAAGATAAAGAAAATTGACAAACCACTAGCCAGGCTTATCAAGAAAAAAAGGAAGAAGACTCAAATCAATAAAACTAGAAATGAAAAAAGAGAAGTTATTAGAGACAACACAGGAATACAAAGGATCATAAGAGGCTACTATCAACAACTATGTGCCAATAAAATGGATAACCAGGAATAAATGGACAATTTCTTAGAAAAGTATGACCTTCCAAAACTGAACAAGGAAGAAATAGAAAACATGAGCAGACCAATCATAAGCATGGAAATTGGAAGTGTATTGAAAAATCTTCCAACAAAGAAAGCCCCAGAGCCAGATGGTTTCACAGGTGAATTCTATCAAAAGTTTAGAGAAGTGTTAACACTTATCCTACTCAAAACTTTGCAGAAAATTGCAGAGGAAGGAAAACTCCCAAACTCATTTCACAAGGGCACCATCATTCTGACACCAAGCCAGACAAAGATACCACAAAGGAAATTTCAGGCCAATATCACTGATGATCATTGATGTAAAAATCCTCAACAAAATTCTAGCAAACAGAACCCAACAACACATTAAAAGTTTATGCATCATGATCAAGTGGGTTTTATCCCAGGCATATATATCCTAATATATGCAAGGCATGTATATATTGCATTCAATATATGGAAATCAAACAATGTAATGCACCATATTAAAAAATGAAAGATAAAAATCATATGAGCATCTTAATAGATGCAGAGAAAGCTTTCAACAAAATTCAATACCAATTTATAATAAAAACACTTCAGAAAATAGGCATAGAAGGAATGTACATCAACATAATAAAAGTCATACATGACAAAGCCACAGCAAACATTCTCAACAGTGAAAAACTAAAGAATTTCCTCTAAGATCAGGAACAAGACAAGAGTGCTCACTCTCACCACTATTATTCAGTATAGTTTTGGAAATCCTAGACATAGCAATCAGAGAAGAAAAGGAAATAAAAGAATCCAGATTGAAAAAGAAGTAAGACACTCACTGTTTGCAGATGACATGACACTATATATATACATAAAAAACACTAAAGATGCCACCAGAGAATTAATAGAACTAATCAATGAGTATAGTAAGGTTGTAAGCTATAAAATTAACACACATAAATCCCTTGCAGTCCTATACACTAAAAATGAAAAACCAGAAGGAGAAATTAAGTAAACAATTCCATTCTCCATTAAAACAAAAAAAGAATAAAATATCTAGGAATAACCTACCTAAAGAGAAAAAAGACCTGTATTCAGAAAACCATAAGACACTGGTGAAAGAAATCAAAGATGACACAAACAGAAGAAGAGATATACTGTGCTCTTGGATTGGAAAAATCAATACTGTGAAAATGACTATACTCCCCAAAGGAAGCTACAGACTTAATGCAATCCCTATCAAATTACCAATGACCCTTTTCACATAATTAGAACAAATAATTTCACAATTTGTATGGAAATATTAGACCCCAAATAGTCAAAGCAACCTTGAGAAAGAAAAACAGAGGAATCAACCTTCCTGACTTCAAACTATAATACAAATCTACAGTCATCAAGACAGTATGTTACTGGCACAAAAACAGAAATATAGACCAATAGAACAAGATGGAAAGCCCAGAGACAAACCCATGCACCTATGGGCACCTTATCTTTGACAAATAAGGCAAGAATATACAATGGAGAAAAGACAGTCTTTTCAATAATTGGTGCTGGGAAAACTGAACAGATACCTGTAAAGGAATTAAATTAGAACACTTTCTAACATCATACACAAAAATTAACTCAAAATGGATTAAATACTTAAATGTAAGGCCACAAACTGTAAAGCTCATAGAGGGAAACATAGGCAGTATATTAATGCACATATATGGAATCTTGAAAAATGACATTGATGAGCCTATTTGCAAGGAAAGAAGGGAGATGCAGTCATAGAGAACAGAATTGTGGACATGTGATAGAAAGAAAGAGTGGTATAAACCAAAAAAGTAGGATCAATGATATATACATTATCATGTGTAAAAGAGAGAGCTTGTGAAAAATTGTTATATATATATGGAGCCCAGCCTGGTGTTCTTTGATGACCTAGAAGGATAGGATATAGGGGGTGAAGAGAGGCTAAAGAGGGAGGTTAAAAAGCAAAAAATGTTAGTTGCTCAGCCATGTCTGACTTTTTGTGACCCCCATGGACTGTAGCCCACCAGGCTCCTCTGTCCATGGAATTCTCTGGGCAAGAAAACTGGAGTGGGTTGGCAATTCCTTCTCCAGGAGATCCTCCTGACTCAGGGATCAAACCCAGGTCTTCTGCATTGCAGGCAGATTCTTTACTGTCTGAGCCACCAGGGAAGCACTGAAGAGGGAAGTGATATATGCATAATTTTGGTTGATTCGCATTGTTGTACAGCAGAAATCAACACAACAGTATAAAGCAATTTTCCTCCAATTAAAAAATAATCAAAGGAGAAAAAAAAAACCTGGAAAAAATCCAAAAGAGGGTCAACAGAGAGCCATACTGCCTTATGCAAGTAGAGCCTCTGAATAGTATAAAATCACTGGTTTAGACATCCCACACAACAGCTTATGTAGTAAATATGTAAACAGCATTGCTTTGCAGGTCATTTCATATGGATCTGTCTGTTTAAGTGTGAAGGACTAGAGGGCAAAGACAATTGGAAAGGGACTTATTAAAATGTATTACTTATGAAACTGAGCAGGACCCTGAGGGGCCTTCCATACAGAATCCCCTCTATGCCCCCATTTCTTGTTTGTAGAAAGAGAGGCTTTAGTCTTCAAAATCTTTACTGAGCTTCAGAGAGTAAGCTCAAGCAGTTAGTGATTAGGACAACAGAGTCATTAAGCTCCTAATTCTTCCTGAAGGGATATAGATACAATTTAATGCATATCTTTGAGCTTTTGTGTGGAAACTAAGACCCCACCAAGGTGGAGGATGGTGACTACATGCTGACTACACACATGTAGGCCCCAGATTGGAGCCGGAAGATTGAGGTTTCCCAAACATCACCCTATTATCTCACCACCAACCTGTTACCAAGTCCAGACTCACTCTGCTCACCACATGACAGGTCAATAAATCCAAAAGACTAGGTGTTGAGGTAAGGAATATAACTTTATTTGGAAAGTTGTCTGGCCAAGAAGATGGCAGACTAATATCTCAAAATAACCATTTTATTGGAATTGGGAAACCAGTATCTTTTACAGAAAGGAGAGGGGGAAGCAGTGAGGAAGTAAAGTAAAAAGTCATTAATCCTGCAAATATTTCCAGGAATGGCCAGTCTCAGGGAGGGGATAAGTTAACTTCTTCCTTCTTGTAGCCATCCACAAGTGAGCAGGGTCCTGAACAAAGGCACTTTGGTTTAACATTCAGACAAAGGGGCAGGGTTTCGCAAAGCAGGCCATTATGTATGACTATAATAACAAAAGCAACAAAAAGCAAAGATTAAAGTCAAAGAAACAGATCCAAAACAAGGAGTCAAAATTGGTTCTTCCCTATCAACCAATCAGAAGAATGTCCACAGTTCTTTCCTAACGTCTTTAAAAACTCTTGCTTGAGCATAATCTGCCTGTTCTTGCTTAATGCCCAAATAAATGCTTACTACTTTGCTGCAAACACCCACTGTCAGAGTTTGGCTTTCTATAACATGGGCACCAGTGCACTTATTTAATAACAGCTTCAAACATAGTAGATATTTAAGGTTTCTTAAATTGACAGTGAAGTTGTTTCTTTAGTCAATCTGATCTAAAAACAACCCAGATCGATGTGCATAAAAACAAAAAGCAAATGAAGCCAGCAGATTATACTTTGTCTTAATTCATGCAAGAAAAAATAGTCGTTAGTTATACCAGTTGTCCTATGAATCAGGTTAAAATGATTCAACTAATATATGCTCCCTACTGGGATGCTATGCCAAATGTTTACCCTAAGCTTTACCATAGTGTCCTTACAGAAGAAATAATTTATCACAAACTGTGGGATGGTTTAAAATAAAACTACCTATTCTTTGGGAGCAAAACCTGCCACCCCAAAATGTCTCTTGGGCACACAGATTATTCTGAGCTGAAAACAACACCCAAAAGACTCAGGAATAAATTTGAGAGTCCTGCTAGCTGCCTAAAGAATGTAGCTGGAGCTGTTCCAGGAAGGGAGCTATCATCAAAGAAAACTTTGTATGAACTACATGTGTAGACTGGGAGAAACCTAGCAAAATCTGTTTGTTAAAAGTCTCTTTGTCTCCTATTGTCTCTGTATGGCAGAGTAAACATTTGTTTACCAAGCATCTGCTTTTCCATCTCCTTGTGAATTGTCTTCCACTCCTCTGAGGTACCAAACGGATAACCCCAACGTCTTCTTTTGTCTTTAGCTGAAGAGGGCATTTAAGGTGAGGGCTTCAGCCATTTTGGTGAGTCACTCACTTTTCCTGAGTCTCTCCCATTGTACATTACTAGTTGTTGTTGTTTTTTTCTCCTGTTGATCTTTCTCACATCAATTTAATTCTTAGACCACCCTGAAGAATCAAGATGGGTAGAGGGAAATTTCTTCATCCTTAACATGAACAAATTCAGGATATTTCACTTCTAAAATATAGAATCCTTACCTAACAAAAGTTAAATCAATCTTCAGATTATAATATGGGATCAAACTCTGCCTGAAAACAATTTAAAAGCAATGTATATTTATTTCCTATAACCTTGTGGCACATGTTTATTAACATTATTTTGTAGCTTTAGCTCCATTCATTTGCGTTAGAGAATTATAAGAGTCTAAACGCTTCAGTCAGCCCTTTGACTTAATTAAAGCCCTGAAAGCAATTTCCTCAGGTTAAGCAATCTGTGTGACAGATTTGAACTTAACCCTTTTCCCCTTTAACACCTGTGCCTTGTCTTCTTCAGTACTTAAGTCACTTGATAGAGTGATAAAGGAGGTCAGGTTATGCAATCTCAATTGCCAATTGCATATTAATAACAAAATTCAAACTGAATATTAATACAAATAACATTTTGTTTTGTGGTCTCTTAAATTTAGTAAAAAAAAAATTAAATAGCAATGAACAACTTTGCCTATTCACTTTATTTATGCATTAAAAAAAACTGAACTGGGTAAATGGTAAATGCACCTCATGGAGAATTTTACTATTAGTAGTAAAAAGAGCTCTTAGGTTGAATATTCTGTTTCTAGACAATCATAGTTAGAAATCAAAAAGAAAAAAGAAGTCATTTCTAAGATGCTTTCCTGGGATGTCTTTTTTTCTTTCTGTAGACGTCTGGTTTGATCGCTCATCTACCAGGTATTTCGTTAACTTTTTCAGTTTGTTTTCAGTTGGCATGATCTTTTAAAGAAAAGTATTATAGAATCAGAGCACATCTGTAATCAAGAGGGGTTTTGGTAGGGGGGTACGGGGCTGGGAAAGGTATCCAGAAAACCAAGATTTCTCACCAACCTGCGCGCCAGAAGAGCATCTCTGGCCTCAGCAGGAAAACCCAGCAAGGGCGCCCAGCGGCGCCTCCTCCGTTGTCTCCCGCTTCCCCGGTTGACTAGAGAAGGGGTCACCAGACCCGCGCCAGGCTGCGATTGGACGCGCCGTCGTCAGGCACCCTCCAGAAACACAAACGCTTCTGCAAGTGAAGGGCTTTAGGTTTTTTACGTCTCCCCGCGCTCCTCTCCGCTCTCCATGCCAGGTCTCTCTGGCTTGCTTGGGCTCGTTCGCGCGGCCTGAGAGTTAGCAATAACCTCGCTGCCGCCTGCGCCTAGCTCTAATTCCTGCCCCAGCCTCTCCACCTTCTCTGGAGCCCTCTGCTCCCGCCATGGGGCCAACCTGGGGCTCCTAAGAGTTGTCGCCTCTTAGCTGAGCGCTCTTGGGCCAAAGTCTCCGAGGGCGGGATATGACTTAGGGCGCTAGAGGGGTCAGCACAGAGGTAACTGGAAGGGGAACGAACAGCTATCTGGGAGAAACGAGGCCAAACGATGAGTTTCCATAAGGAGGACGGAGTGAGCAGCCTGTGCCAAAAGGCGCTGCACATCGTCACGGAGCTGTGCTTCGCGGGCCAGGTGGAGTGGGAGAAATGCTCGAGCATCTTCCCCCCGGACGGGGGCAGCCAAGGCGGAAGTAACACAGGTAACTGGGGAGGGCTCCGCTCGCGACCTCGCAGTCCTAGGGGACTCGCGCTCTCGGTCCTAAGCTCCTGGGTCCTGCGCCTTCCGCGCGGCGCCGGGGCTTCTTTAGGACGCCTAGCCTTCCTGTCTTACCCGTCTCCTTTGATTAGCTCCTGGCGGCTTCCAGTGTGGATTGTTCGGGTTTTGTCTTCTTGCCTCCATCTGTCTGGGTTCTTCCACTTCTCTGGTCCGCTTCGTCCCCGCTGCCGCCGTTTCTCGCTCCTAGGCTCCTGTACCCTCTTTCTCTGAGCTCTCCCACGCCTCCCATCTCGCTCCCAGAGAGGAGAGGAGAGCGCGGGCCGCGGCGTCCAGATCATTAGCCGAGCGCTGCCCGCGGGGGCCATTTGCCACCGGGACTCTGGCTGCCCTCGCTTTTGTCCCGCAGGTGGCGGGTCGCGGCTTGGGGAAGGGGCCAGGCCGAAGAATCCATACTTAGATGCAAAACAAAACAAAACAAGCAAAAAAAAAAAAAAAAAAAAAAAACCCGCCTTGGAAATGGGGCTGCGTTGGTCCCCGAGAACAGAAAGGAGCCCGGTAGGGGTAACCTGCAACCAATGTCATCTTCTCATTTGACAGTGTGCAAAACCTTTTAATATATATGAAATTCTAGGGCTTCTTGACAACGTTGGGCCAACAGCGGGGATGATCAACCCCATTTTTCGAGGCAACAGTTAAGGCTTAGAGGACAGACAGATTTAAGTGGAAGAAGGAAAGGTTTATAAATCCTTTCTACACAGGTGCTCATACAGCCCTTAATACAGGCATCCTCTCTGCCCCGTCAACAAACTTGGGGGTAAAAAACGGTGTGGGATGGAGGAGGCACACGGACCTTTAGAAATCTGAAGGTGGAAAGAAGTCTCAGGTAACAGATTTTTTGCAAAAGGAATGTGGATCATAGCAGAGCCACTCAGGGGTGATGCCTGGAGGGAAAGGACTTGTAACCACCTGCTCTGTGAAGTTTGTGTAGCCTATTGTGCCATTAATGGGGTCTAGCTGGATTCCTGGAGTTGCAGGCCGAGTTGAGTGCCATGGGAGAGAGTCCACATAGTTTTGGGAGATGAACACAGGTTTGGGGATTTTCGTTATCGGGCTGGAAGATTGTCATTCCTTCTGTAGGGTTTGTTTCTTTCCTTTTACTAGCCTGTCATTTTAGTCTTCTGGAGGGACCTCGTGGGTTGAGGGTAGTCAGGGCAACAGATGAGAGCTGGACCTTAGTTCAGCATGGAACCTTAACAGTGGAGAACACTGTATGCTAGGAAGGAGACAAGGAAGGCACAGTTAGTGGGTTCCCCATCCACTACCACCAAAGACAAAGAGAGAAAGGAGGGAGGTGGGGAACAAATGTGTTTTAACCTTTACAGTAACATTATTTAAGTGGAATATTTGTAATAGGAACCAAGAGAGGCTTCTGCCTGCCCTTGGCAGAACCTGAGGAGATGTTGCTACTTAGGCCCTGGAGAGGAATGATACATAATTGCTGCTGTACATATGCTGGAAACATAGACATTTTGTGAATCTTAATAAACACAGCAGAGTCTTTTCCCGTTTGTTCAGCAGGTGTTACATTTCTAGGAGTGTGTGAAATTCAACTACTAGTTGAAGTCACTGGCTGAATATTACATATATGCTTGTCTTGTGTATAGTTGCTCATTATGAGGTAAACACTCAAAATAGTTTGAACTTAAAGTCTTCTGTGGTAATTGGATAAGTTGCTCTGAAATGTCTGATGATACACATGCTAAAGATAAGACTCGGAGATGGAAGTGCAGTGAAAGAAATGAGAGTATTTAAACGATCTGAACTTTGGTCATTTAATAGGTGATGCTGTGGATAAAACTCCTGATTTCCACTCCACCCCCAACCCCAGCCATTGTGATCATACAGCAAATAGTGGTTTTCTGGGCCTTAGATTGGCTAGTAATGAGGAAAATCTGAAGACTGGAAGCCAAATACTAGCTTTTAAATCTTTATAGATACACAATTATGGCCTTCAGGTGGGCTTCCCAGTGGCTCAGTGGATAAAGAACCTGCCTGCTGTGCAAGAGATGCTGGAGATATGGGTTCGATTCCTGGGTCAGGAAGATCCCCTGGAGGAGGGCACAACAACCCACTCCAATATTCTTGCCTAGAGAATCCCATGGACAGAGAAACCTCTTGGGCTACAGTCCCTAGGTCTCAAAGAGTCGGACATAACTGAAGCAACCTAGCTCAGCACAGCTTAAGGTAAAACACAGCATATGAATTGTAGAGAGAATTCTGAACTTGTTCTAAGCCTTATAGGAAGTAATTGTAATCCTAATTCCTTTCAGATTTGTGCCTGGGAACAAAAATGGAGCAAAACAAAATCTCAAACAATTACATGGGTATTTTTCTTCCTTTAAGTGAAAATATGTACTATTCACATTGGGTATTCAATTTAATATATGAATATTAATTGAATGATTACCACTAAAAAAGATATCCTTCTAGGTTGCGTATGAGATATAAGGATGTAGAAACTTGTTTTACACTTTCCATTTGTAAATCCATACAAAAATAAAAAGTAAAATAATCTGCAAATAAGCTCCTATTACTAATAGATATCTATGAAATGTATCAAAGATTAATTATCAAATCTTTAGCTATATTAATTAGCTACTCAGCCTCACCTTGTTCTTTGTAGTAGATTTTCTTATGCACTTGTTCTAGCAAGTGATACTTGACTCACTGTTTGTTTAATGAGAAACACATTATGGTAAGAGGACATGGACATTGAATAGAATGATGGTTTTTTACTTTCAGCACTGCCCAGATGGTGTCAGTTATTCTAAGGTTGCAACAACAATTGCAAACTTCCAGATTGTGCATGATTTTAGATTCCTTAATGCAGGGGTTGGGGGAGAGAAGTTCAGGTACAGGGCTTTCTTGGTC
Organism: Oryx dammah; assembly: GCF_014754425.2. Classification (NCBI taxonomy): domain Eukaryota; kingdom Metazoa; phylum Chordata; class Mammalia; order Artiodactyla; family Bovidae; genus Oryx; species Oryx dammah. The sequence continues at coordinate 42,286,886 of NW_024070213.1, read as the reverse complement.
TCCTTGGGTGATTGAATCCAGGAGGCCCCACAGATACCAAGGTTTATGATGCTCAAGTTCCTTACATAAAATGCTGTAGTATTTGCTGTAACACTTACTTCCATATACTTTAAGGGCTTCCCTTGTAGCTCAGTTGGTAAAGAATCTGCCTGCAGTGCAGGAGACCCAGGTTTGATCCCTGAGTTGGGAAGATCCCCTGGAGAAGGAAATGGCAACCCACTCCAGTATCCTTGCCTGGAAAATCTCATGGACAGAGGAGCCTGGTGGGCTGCACTCCATGGGGTCACAAAGAGCCAGGCACGACTGAGCAACTAACACAGATACCAAGATTTATGATGCTCAAGTTCCTTACATAAAATGCTGTCGTATTTGCTATAGCACTTCCTCCCATATACTTTAAATAATCACTGGATTACCTTTAATACCTAAATCATCAAGAGGTACTTCTAATACCTCTTCATCTTCTTGATGTATATAATACCTTCATCAGGGTATTATAAGTACCTCTTGATGAAGGTGAAAGAGGAGAGTGAAAAAATTCAAGCTGGCTTAAAATTCAACATTCAAAAAACTAAGATCATGGCATCTGGTCCCATCACTTCATGGCATGAAAAAATGAAATGAAAGTTGCTCAGTCATGTCTGACTGTTTGTGACCCCATGGACTCTACAGTCCATGGAATTCTTCAGGCCAGAATACTGGAGTGGGTAGCCTTTCCCTTCTCCAGGGGCTATTCCCAACCCAGGGATTGAACCCAAGTCTCCTGCATTGGAGGGGAATTCTTTACTAGCTGAGCCACCAGGGAAGCCCACTTCTTGGCATATAGATGGGGAAATAGTGAAAGACTATTTTCTTGGGCTCCAAATCACTGCAGATGGTGACTGCATATATGAAATTATAAGATGCTTGTTCCTTGGAAGAAAAGCTATGACAAACCTAGACAGAGTATTAAAAAACAGAGACGTTATTCTGCTGACAAAGGTCCATATAATCAAAGTTATGATTTTTCCAGCACGTGAAAGTCACTCAGTCATGTCTGACTCTTTGCGACCCCATGGACTGTAGTCCATGAAATTTTCCAGGCCAGAATACTGAAGTGGGTAGCCTTTGCCTTCTCTAGGGGATTTTCTCAACCCAGGGATCAAACCGAGGTCTCCCACATTGTGAGTGGATTCTTTACCAGCTGAGCCGCAAAGGAAGCCCAAGAATTCTGGAGTGGGTAGCCTATCCCTTCTTCAGCAGATCTTCCCAACCCAGGGACCGAACTGGGTTGTCCTGCATTGCAGGCAGATTCTTTACCAACTGAGCTATCAGGGAAGCCCTCATATATGGCCGTGAGAGTTGGACCATAAAGGCTGATTGCTGAGGAATTGATGCTTTTAAACTGTGGGGTTGGAGAAGACTCTTGAGCATCGTTTGGACTGCAAGGAGAACAAATCAGTCTATCCTAAAGGGAATCAATCCTGAATATTCTTTGGAAGGATTGATGTTGAAGCTCCAATACTTTGGCCATCTGATGCGAAGAGCTGACTCATTGGAAAAGACCCTAATGCTGGGAAAGATAGAAGACAAGAGGAGAAGAGAACAACAGAGGATGAGATGATTAGATAGCATCATCAGCTCCATGGACCTGAGTTTGAGCAAGTTCCGGGAGATGGTAAAGGACAGGGAAGCCTGGCGTGTGTAGTCCATGGGGTCACAAAGAATGAGACACGACTGAGTGACTGAACAACAACGTCTAAATCAAGGTAAATGATATGTCACTCATTCATTTGGTGCTCAGCCATGTCTGACTCTTTTCGATCCCATGGACTGTAGCCCTCCAGGCTCCTCTGTCCATAGGTTTTCTCAGGCAAGATTACTGAAGTGGATTACCATTCCCTTTTCCAGAGGATCTTCCTGACCCAGGGACTGAACCCGGGTCTCCAGCATTGCAGGCAGATTTTCTTCCATTTGAGCTACCAAGGAAGACCCATATAAAGGCAATGTGGATAGTTGCCTGTTTGACAATCCAATTTTTTTTTTAAACTTCCTGAATTTTTAAAAATACTTTCAACCTGTGGATGATTGATTGCATGGATGTGAAACATGGATACAGAAGACTGATTGTAAGCCTAAAGTTACTTTACCTTAAAGAAGTCATGAATCTCATATAGAAATAAAATATTCTTCTACTGTTTTTTTTTTTTTAATACCAGTAAAGAAGAGGCTTCACCATTCTCTTTACCATTTACTGCAATAGCAGTAGCAGAAGCGGTGATAATGTTATTGACTTGAGAATCAAGCAGTCAAGTTGACAGAGTCTATATTTTAGTAAACTTTACAGTAACTTAACTGCAGATGGCAATACTGGTTAATTTACTCTTTTGACAAAGTTTTTTTCAGAGATATTATTGATGTCAACATTACTAGTACACTAGAAAGTTCATTGTGTGCAGTTTTTTAGAAAATCAGATTTTTGCAGTCTTTTTACCACTGATTCTCCCCCTCCAAAATAGACAAGTCACCCACTAAATTCAATAACATAAAATAGAACTTAATACTCTAATATTTAGGGAAAATACAAAACAGTATATTGGCCTATTGCCTTAAATGTAATTTTTCATATATACTGTGACTGAATATACATAATAGTTTTTGAACTGGATTTAAGTTCATTTCTGGTCTTTAATTGCTGCTCCATATCCAAATGCTTGTGAGATTTTAGGAAATTTCATTACTTAAGAAGACCTCCCATTCGGAAGGCTGTCTTTTCACTTTGCTTATATTGTCCTTTGTTGTGCAGAAGCTTTTAATTTTAATTAGGTCCCATTTGTTTATTTTTACTTTTATTTCCAGAATTCTGGGAGGTGGTTCATAGAGGATCCTGCTGTGGTTTATGTCGGAGAGTGTTTTGCCTATGTTCTCCTCTAGGAGTTTTATAGTTTCTGGTCTTACATTTAGATCTTTAATCCATTTTGAGTTTATCTTTGTGTGCGGTGTTAGAAAGTGATCTAGTTTCATTCTTTTACAAGTGGTTGACCAGTTTTCCCAGCACCACTTGTTAAAGACAAAATAGCAAATGAAGCAACTGATAAACAACTAATCTCAAAAATATACAAGCAACTCCTGCAGCTCAATTCCAGAAAAATAAATGACCCAATCAAAAAATGGGCCAAAGAACTAAATAGACATTTCTCCAAAGAAGACATACGGATGGCTAACAAACACATGAAAAGATGCTCAACATCACTCATTATTAGAGAAATGCAAATCAAAACCACAATGAGGTACCACTTCACACCAGTCAGAATGTCTGCAATCCAAAAATCTGCAAGCAATAAATGCTGGAGAGGGTGTGGAGAGAAGGGAACCCTCCTACACTGTTGGTGGGAATGCAAACTAGTACAGCCACTATGGAGAACAGTGTGGAGATTCCTTAAAAAATTGCAAATAGAACTGCCATATGACCCAGCAATCCCACTGCTGGGCATACACACTGAGGAAACCAGAATTGAAAGAGACACATGTACCCCAATGTTCATTGCAGCACTGTTTATAATAGCCAGGACATGGAAACAACCTAGATGTCCATCAGCAGATGAATGGATAAGAAAGCTGTGGTACATATACACAATGGAGTATTACTCAGCCGTTAAAAAGAATACATTTGAATCAGTTCTGATGAGATGGATGAAACTGGAGCCGATTATACAGAGTGAAGTAAGCCAGAAAGAAAAACACCAATACAGCATACTGGCGCATATATATGGAATTTAGAAAGATGGCAATGATGACCCTGTATGCAGGACAGCAAAAAAGACACAGATGGGTATAGTGGACTTTTGGACTCAGTGGGAGAGGGAGAGGGTGGGATGATTTGGGAGAATGGCATTGAAACATGTATAATATCATGTAAGAATCGAATTGCCAGTCTATGTCTGATGCAGGATATGGCACGCTTGGGGATGGTACACGGGGATGAGCCAGAGAGATGTTGTGGGGAGGGGGGTGGGAGGGGGGGTTCATGTTTGGGAACGCATGTACACCCATGGTGGATTCATGTCAATGTATGGCAAAACCAATACAGAATTGTAAAGTAAAATAAAAAAATAAATTAAAAAAAAGAAGACCTCATAAATGCAGCTAATCAAACCCCCTTAAACTCATAGTCACATCACAACTGTGCAGACCTAACCATAATTTAAAAATTTTATATAAACATTTAATTCCTCAATGTTTTAAATTTACATTTTACACTTTTAATTTAGTACTAAAATTCAAAAATAAAAATGTAAACAAATTCTTCTAAATTCATATATGTGTTCTTCATTTTCTCAAGATGTGGGAACAAGTAGGTATTTATATGGCAAACACTTTCGTTGAAGTTACTTGACTAATAAAAACAGAGATGGCTAAGTACAAAAATCAAAATAACATGATTTCTGAGAATAATGCATTTTAGGTCTGTCATAGTTTAAAATGAGTAAAAGGACTTTATAGGTTTTCTCTACAGATAGAAAGCAAATGATTACCAATTAATTTAATTATTTTGTATCACTAGTAGTAATGAGTTTTACACATTCTAATGATTGTATAAAGAATTACAGTTTAGAAACATAGTAGGCATGTTAGGATTAATAGAAATCCTTGAGCGTTGTAGGTTTCAAAAAGTAACTGAACCACAGTGAATTCAAACCTGTAGGCACATTTGAAGGATGCACCAGAGGGTTTTTTCCTTCCCCATATTGATACTCCACTGAAGAATGGCCAGCTTCTACTATTTCTAGTCTCATATTTACATGATCTTCAGCACATATTGTGCTTGATCTCAGTTGCTTCTAGGCAAATGGATGACTATCTTGGCTTCAAAGGCCAAGCAAGTATCAGCAAACATCCAGTACTCTTCACTGTGAGATATCAATATTTTGGCTGTATTACCATGATTTATTTTTTGCCTTAAACTTTTTTCCACTTTGAGACAAAATTAAGATATGTGTTTCCTCTCTATATGAGCTGTGAATTTCAGAAATGATTCTTTCAAGAGCAATTTAATATACAGAGTATATAGCTGTCCATTTTATCCAAATCAGATTTTCTTTAAAACTTAATCATCATTGTAATCTTGTTTTATGGAGGAAAATTGTTGTTATTGGGAATACATCTTCATTTATTTAAAAATTGTTTTTGTCTAAAGAGTTGTCAGAAAATGAACATTATCATAAGTGTTTAATGGACTTTCCAATTTCAATTTCAATAATCTATATTTTGAAAATATAATTATGTTTTTCCTGATCTACCTTTTATTCTGTTAATGACATTAATTGAATAGGCTGTAAACACTTTGGGGGCAGTGGCTTGTTTATTGTTTTATCCTCAGTGCCTAGAAAAAAACTGTGGCTTGTTAAGAGTTTCAATAAATATTTATTGGATACTGAGAGAATGAATAATTGAATTAACGTATTTATCCTCAAGAAGCCTCAATATCATTAACTGTATAACAGTGGGTGCTATTTAATCACCTCCCAATCCCTTCTGAAACTCAGTCAGTTCAGTTCAGTCACTCAATCATGTCCGACTCTTTGTGACCCCGTGGACTGCAGCACACCAGTCTTCTCTGTCCATTACCAAATCCTGGAGCTTGCTCAAACTCACGTACATCCAGTTGGTGATGCCATCCAATTGTCTCATTCTCTATTGTCCCCTTCTCCTCCCACCTTCAAACTTTCCCAGCATCAGGGTCTTTTACAGTGAGTCAGTTCTTCATATCAGGTGGCCAAAGGACTGGAGCTTTCAGCTTCAGCATCAGCCTTCCAGTGAATATTCAGGACTGATTTCCTTTAGGATAGACTGGTTTGCTGTCCTTGCAGTCCAAGGGATTCTCAAGAGTCTGTTTCAACAGCACAGTTCAAAAGCATCAATTTTTGGTGCTCACCTTTCTTTATGGTCCAACTCTTACATCCATACATGACTACTGGAAAAATCAAATCACAGCTTTGATTATAGGGGCCTTTGTCGGCAGAGTAATGTCTCTGCTTTTTAATACTCTGTCTAGGTTTGTCATAGTGTTTCATCCAAGGAGCAGGTGTCTCTTAATTTCATGGCTGCAGTCACCATCTGCAGTGATTTTGGAGCCCCCCAAAATAAAGTTTCTCACTGTTTCCATTGTTTCCCCATCTATTTGCCATGAAATGATGGGACTGGATGCCATGATCTTAGTTTTTAAATGTTGAGTTTTAAGCCAACTTTTTCACTCTCCTCTTTCACTTTCATCAAGAGGTTCTTTAGTTCCTCTTCGCTTTCTGCCATAAGGGTGGTGTCATCAGCATATCTGAGGTTATTGGTATTTCTCCTAGGAATCTTGATTCTAGCTTCTGCTTCATCCAGCCTGGCATTTCACATGATTTACTTTGTATATAAGTCATTTTTGAACTTCAATTTTGAATTTCTGAAAATAAGTTGTATATATTTGTATCTTTGTGTCTATGGTGTCCAATACAATATTCTATGTAGATAATATACCACTTATTCAGTTTTTTGATAATGGCAAAAATTAGAGCACTTAGGCATTTACAAGCTAGAGTATGATAAGCAACATACTCAAAGTAACTGAACTTTGGATGTCCATTCACTTCCTGAGTGTATTCAGGTAGAACTATGACTCCATGGCTCAACTTATGTGTTACATAATAAATGTATTGAATTTATTAAAGTTTTAGAAAAGTGGGAATATCTGTTTAATATACCCATTCACAATAGTAAAAGGAAAGTCTGTTCATTTGCTTATGTAAGAAGTAGCACAGAGAAAAAATAATCATATTATTATTCAAACTGCTGTTAGTCATTCCAGTAAGAACTAGAAATCATCATTTTGCAGTTGTGAAAACTAAGGCAGGAAAAGTTAGCAACTTCCCCTCGATCACAACTAATTAAAGATGTGGCTAGGATAACAATGCTGGGCTCTTTAGATCCTGTCTTAGGCTCAACAAAAAGTAGGCATAAAAAGAGATCCTAGGGCCATCCATGGTGCTAAAGCACACTAGAGCAACATCAATTTCCTCTGTTGGTATAATACCCAATACTGTTCAAGTTTAGAAACAGAATTCCTGAAGAGAGCTTCTAAAAAGAGTTATTTTCTTTTCCCTCACAATATTAAATATCCTAGTGACCACTGAAGCTGTAAGAGCTGACATTAACATAGCTTAGGTAGACTGTCAGAAAGTAAAGATATATATATATAAAGATATATATATAAAGATATATATATATATATATATATATATATATATAAAAATTATTTCCTGGATTTGTGCTGTGGTGGCCTAAGAGCTAAAAGGTAAAATCATCTAGAGGGAGTGGTAAGGGAAAAGGAACTGATACATAACTTTTTCCCATTCAGATGGGTCCCAAAGTGTTATAATCTACTGTTAAATATTCTGTTATTGAATAGAGAACATGATAGCTTTTAAAAACTTGTAAGTCAGTTTGTCCATACTGCAAGGTTATTTTAATTTAACAATGAGGACCGTTGTTTTCTCTTCAGTGTCCATTGTTCCTTTAGTTGTGTTTAAATAGTCACACATTTATAGGTATAGTGAACAAAACAATATTAAGTGATATATTATCATTTTGAATATATTATAATATGAGTTGTTAATATATGTGAGAGGTAGTTTTAGCATTATGCTTTTTTCCGACAAATAATTACTGAGCTCTTACTATGTGAAAGCCACTGTGCCAAACATTAAAATGTACTGGTACCATTAAATGTGCATAGTATCTCAACATAAATGTAGAGTTAGTATATAATAATAGATTGTAAATTATTTACTCAATTATGAATATATGTAAAGATTTAAAAATAAATTTGGCTAATTTAAGGATATTTGATACCATGCTTGATACTGCCAGGCAGGCTTATTTCTCTCCCTTGATTTTTGTCTCCTCATAACAAAGATTTGGAATGAAAGACTAATTACAGCTCAAGCAGGCAGGATTTCTCAGCCCCTGTCTCTTCATAGTAAGCATTCAAAACAATGGTAAGGTTACAGCTCAGTTATAGCTCAAGCAGAGGGTGTTTTTTTTTTTTTTTTTTGTATATGTATATTTTATTTTATTTTTTTACTTTTATTTTTTTTTTACTTTTATTTTATTATTATTATTTTTTTTACTTTACAATATGGTTTTTATTAAACAGACAAGGGATAGTACACTCCTGAGATGTGGGGACAAGCCAACCCTGAAGTAGTGGCCACGATCCCTCTTGGCTTTCCCTTTTTATATTTCCTGTCTCCTCTTGGTTCTACCCTGTACAAAATGCAAATGGGCCAATCAGGGAAGGGGCGGTATCTGGTGACATGCATAATAGGGCTTTTATGTATTCATCTAGATGGGTGCAGACTGAGAGTTTTGATAGACAGTTGCAAGTTATATAACAACAGACTCTATTGTGCGTGTCTTTCCCATAATTCAGTCTGTTATAATCAGATATATGTATGTATAGAATATTTATGAATACCTAATGGACTCCTTGGACTTCAAGGAGATCCAACCAGTCCATTCTGAAGGAGATCAGCCCTGGGATTTCCTTGGAAGGAATGATGCTAAAGCTGAAACTCCAGTACTTTGGCCACCTCATGCGAAGAGTTGACTCATTGGAAAAGACTCTGAAGCTGAGAGGGATTGGGGGCAGGAGGAGAAGGGGATGACAGAGGATGAGATGGCTGGATGGCATCACTGACTGGATGGACGCGAGTCTGAGTGAACTCTGGGAGCTGGTGATGGACAGGGATGCCTGGCGTGCTGCCATTCATGGGGTCGCAAAGAGTCGGACATGACTGAGCAACTGAACTGAATGGACTCCTAGGAGCCTAAGGTCACTTAAGGAAGTCCCTGTTGTTAGTTTGTATCCATTGTGTGCCTAGGGTACCTGTGCAGGAGTTGGAAAAGTTTCTGGGGTTATTTTTGTAGCATATCTGTGAGCACTCGGCCTGTCTGGAATGGGATTTAGAGATCAGCTTGTATCCTTTTCAGTTAGGCCACCTCTTGTTGCTCATGCCTAACTTCCTACCTAACAATACCATTTCATTGAATTTAGGATGCTGTGGATTACAAGGCACACCATTATTTTATATTACACCAGGAAAATCAAAAAAGAAGAGTACAAAAATTAAATTATGACTTGGTGCTTTTTCATCACGTAGAATTTTTAGTTTACACCTATGGAAAAATTTCTTTTAGAACACACATAAATTTTAAAAATCCTATATCACTCTTGTACAAGTATAAAAAGGGAAACAAAACAACAATAACAAAAAGGAAAACATAAAAGACAAATAGATTAAAATAATTTAAAAGGTAAAGTACTGAGTCTGATTCTTCTCAATGGTGATACTTTTATTTATCCACTCATTATTGGACTCTATGGCATCAAAAATACTGTCAAGACTAGTAATGATCCATTTTTTCCCTTAAAGGAACTCATTATTGTGCTAAGTTGCTTCAGTCATGTCTCTTAGCAGTCCCATTGTAGCATGCCAGGCCCCTTTCCCTATGGGATTCTCCGGGCAAGAAAACTAGAGTGGTTGCCATGCCCTTCTCCAGGGAATCTTCCTGATCCAGGGATTGAAGCTATGTCTCATCTCCTGCATTGGCAGGCAGGTTTTTTTTTTTTTTTTTTTTTAACCACTAGCACCACCGCAAAGTCCTAGAGGAATTCAAAAGGGATATAAATACTAGTGTTGCTGTGCTCTAAAGCTAGCTAACAATACTTTCTGCGGGGCGGCACGGAGCGGATGCGAAGCAGATGTGAAGTGTGATGGTACGGCGGCATGTTGGTCAGTAGGAAGAGCTGGGCCACTCTGTCTAGGTGAGCCGGGGTCCTGACTGCTCTGGGGGCCACAGGGTCAGGGCCACACCACGCAGCCCCTGGGGTTCTGGCCCTCCTTCCTCCTTGGGGACGCAGGCCCAAGCAGGCTGCCTGCGGAGGGCTGTCCAGCCTGGAGAGGCTGCTCTGGGGGCTGGGAAGGTGGTCAAGAGGTAAACGGCCAAGTCACAGCTTCTGAGCCACCCCTGACTGCTTGTCTTTCTTTGGAGAGTCTGAGAGGTACCTCCCGGGAGGAGGCGGCCACACTGCCTCACAGGGTCAGTGAGTAGGCCAAGGGGGCAGGTGCCCTCCCAGGGATGAGGCTCAGGCTCTGGGTGCAGCATTTTGGGGTGCTGTCAGGGCTGGGAAACCTCACACTTGGTGCTCTCCGTCTCTGCGCTTCAGTCTTCAGTCAAGAGCGGGGCCTTCAAAGGGTCCAGGAACTAGGTGTCTCATCCTTGTCTGCTGGACAACTAATCAGGGTCAGAGAAGCCTGGTGGATGGGTATCCAGGAGGCAGCACCCTTATGTAATTGCAGTGCCAGGCTGCTTTGGCACAGGAGCGGCCGGGAGGAGCTATCCCACGTCCGAGGTCAGGGGCAGCGGCGGAGAGGAGCTACCCCACGTCCAAAGTCAGGGCAGTGGCTGAGAGGAGCTACCACATGCCCGAGGTCAGGGATGGTGGACAAGAGGAGCTACCCCACGTCCAAGGAGCGGCAGCTGCATGGGCGCAGGAGGGCCTAGAGGAGCTACTCCACGTTCAAGGTCAGGAAGGGCTGCTGTGAGGAGATACCCCTGGTCCAAGGTAAGGAGCAGCAGCTGCGCTTTGCTGGAGCAGCTGTGAAGAGATACTCCACCACTAAGGTAAGAGAAACCCAAGTAAGATGGTAGGTGTTGCAAAGGGCATCAGAGGGCAAACACACTGAAACCATAATCACAAAAACTAGCCAATCTGATCACATGGACCACAGCCTAGTCTAACTCAATGAAACTGAGCCATGCCATGTGGGGCCACTCAAGACAGACGGGTCATGGGGGAAAGGTCTGACAGAATGTGGTCCACTGGAGAAGGGAATGGCAAATCACTTCAGTTTTCTTGCCTTGAGAACCCCATGAATAGTATGAAAAGGCAAAATGATAGGATACTGAAAGAGGAACTCCCCGGGTCAGTAGGTGCCCAATATGCTACTGGAGATCAGTAGAGAAATAACTCTAGAAAAAATGAAGGGATGGAGCCAAAGCAAAGACAATACCCAGCTGTGGATGTGACTGGTGATAGAAGCAAGGTCTGATGCTTTAAAGAGCAATATTGCATGGGAACCTGGAATGTCAGGTCCATGAATCAAGGTAAATTGGAAGTGGTCAAACAGGAGATGGCAAGAGTGAATGTCAACATTCTAGGAATCAGCAAACTAAAATGGACTGGAATGTGTGAATTTAACTCAGATGACCATTATATCTACTACTGCAGGCAGGAATCCCTTAGAAGAAATGGAGTAGCCATCATGGTCAACAGAAGAGTCCAGAATACAGTACTTGGATGCAGTCTCAAAAACAACAGAATGATCTCTGTTCGTTTCCAAGGCAAACCATTCAATATCACGGTAATCCAAGCCTATGCTCCAACCAGTAACGCTGAAGAAGCTGAAGTTGTATAGTTCTTTGAAGACCTACAAGACCTTTTAGGACTAACACCCCCCAAAATTGTCCTTCTCGTTATAGGGGACTGGAATGCAGAAGTAGGAAGTCAAGAAACACCTGGAGTAACAGGCAAATTTGGCCTTGGAATACATAATGAAGCAGGTCAAAGGCTAATAGAGTTTTGCCAAGAGAATGCACTAGTCATAGCAAACACCTTCTTCCAACAACACAAGAGAAGACTCTACACATGGATATCACCAGATGCTCAACACCGAAATCAGATTCATTATATTCTTTGCAGCCAAAGATGGAGAAACTCTATACAGTCAGCAAAAACAAGCCCAGGAGCTGACTGTGGCTCAGATTATGAACTCCTTATTGCCAAATTCAGACTGAAATTAAAGAAAGTATGGAAAACCACTAGACCATTCAGGTATGACCTAAATCAAATCCCTTATGATTATAAGTGGAAGTGAGAAATAGATTTAAGGGACTAGATCTGATAGATAACTATGGATGGAGGTTCATGAAATTGTATAGGAGACAGGGATCAAGACCATTCCCATGGAAAAGAAATGCAAAAAAACCCAAAATGGTTGTCTGGGGGAGGCCTTACAAATAGCTGTGAAAAGAGAGGTGAAAAGCAAAGGAGAAAAGAAAAGATATAAGCATCTGAATGCAGATTTCCAAAAACTAGCAAGAAGAGATAAGAAAGCCTACTTCAGTGATCAATGCAAAGAAACAGAGGAAAACAACAGAATGGGCAAGACTAGAGATCTTTTCAAGAAATTTAGAGATACCAAGGGAACATTTCAGGCAAAGATGGGCTCGATAAAGGACAGAAATGGTATAAGCCTAACCGAAGCAGAAGATATTAAGAAGAGGTGGCAAGAATACACAGAAGAACTGTACAAAAAAGATACACTATGGTGTGATCACTCACCTAGAGCCAGACATACTGGAATGTGAAATCAAGTGGGCCTTAGAAAGCATCACTACGAACAAACTAGCTGAGGTGATGGAATTCCAGTTGAGCTATTTTAAATCTTGAAAGATGATGCTGTGAAAGTGCTGCACTCAATATGCCATCAAATTTGGAAAACTCAGCAGTGGCCACAGGACTGGAAAATATCAGTTTTCATTCCAATCCCAAAGAAAGGCAATGCCAAAGAATGCTCAAACTACTGCACAATTGCACTCATCTCATACGCTAGTAAAATAATGATCAAAATTCTCCAAGCCAGGCTTCATCCGTACATGAATCATGAACTTCCAGATGTTCAAGCTGGTTTTAGAAAAGACAGAGAAACCAGAGATCAAATTGCCAACATCTGCTGGATCATGGAAAAAGCAAGAGAATTCCAGAAAAAACATCTATTTCTGCTTTATTGACTATGCCAAAGCCTTTGACTGTGTGGATCACAAGAAACTGTGGAAAATTCTGAAAGAGATGGGAATACCAGACCACCTGACCTGCCTCTTGAGAAACCTATTTGCAGGTCAGGAAGCAACAGTTAGAACTGGACATGGAACAACAGACTGGTTCCAAATAGGAAAAGGAATACATCAAGGCTGTATATTGTCACCCTGCTTATTTAACTTATATGCAGAGTATATCATGAGAAACACTGGGCTGGAGGAAGCACAAGCTGGAATGAAGATCTCCGGGAGAAATATCAATAACCTCAGATATGCAGATGACACCACCCTTATGGCAGAAAGTGAAGAGGAACTAAAAAGCCTCTTGATGAAAGTGAAAGAAGAGAGTGAAAAACTTTGCGTAAAGCTCAACGTTCAGAAAACGAAGATCATGGCATCTGTTCCCTTCACATAATGGCAGAGAAATGGGGAAACAAGGAAACAGTGTCAGACTTTATTTTTTTTGAGCTCCAAAATCACTGCAGATGGTGATTGCAGCCATGAAATTTAAAGATGCTTACTCTTTGTAAGGAAAATTATGACCAACCTAGATAGCATATTGAAAAGGAGATATATTACTTTGCCAACAAAGCTCTGTCTAGTCAAGGCTATGGTTTCTCCAGTGGTCATGTATGGATGTGAGAATTTGACTGTGAAGAAAGCTGAGTGCCGAAGAATTGATGCTTTTGAACTGTGGTGTTGGAGGAGACTCTTGAGAGTCCCTTGGACTGCAAGGAGATCCAACCAGTCCATCATAAAGGAGATCAGTCCTGGGTGTTCATTGGAAGGACTGATGCTGAAGCTGAAACTCCAATATTTTGGCCACCTCATGCGAAGAGTTGACTCATTGGAAAAGACCCTGATGCTGGGACGGATTGGAGGCAGGAGGAGAAGGGGACGATAGAGGATGAGATGGCTGGATGGTATCACCGACTCTATGGACATGAGTTTGAGTGAACTCCAGGAGTTGGTGATGGACATGGAGGCCTGCCGTGCTGTGATTCATGGGGTTGCAAAAAATCGGACATGACTGAGTCACTGAATTGAGCTGAACTGAAAGCTAGCTGTAAAGTTATGTTGAATCTGACAATGTTGCCCAACTCATTTGACCCAGCAAAAATTTGGCTTATGAAGGTTATGTGTGTGTTTCACTATTTTCTCAACACAACACTTTCTTCCAAGCCATTTAGACTCATTCTTTGACTTCTTATGCTGATACATTTGCTTTAGCATAAACAGAGTGAAAACTATGACACACTTACTTAATGACTACTAGTACTTTTAACAGGTCATTGATACTGATACATTCTGATTTCAAAAACTAAATGTCTAAAAATATGCATTTTATAAATCAATTAAATATGGTAATGATATAAAGTTCCTATCACTTACTGAAATTCAAGAAAAAGGCAAAAGTCAATAACAATTAAAATGGAAATTTTAAGAGGCATTTTTGCAACAGTAATAGGTTGATTAACTATGTATTGGATTTATGGTTGAGGAAGAGACTAATAGTTGTTTCCTAGTATTCATTTTGCCGTTCTATTTCACAGCATTAGAATCCTTTATTTTTAGTTTGGTATGTGGCAGCATTATTAAAAAAAAAAAAAAACTTTAAAAAGGACAGCTTTTTTTTAGCATACCTTATAGGTTGGTACAATCGCATGACTAAGTTATGATTGTCGGAATATTAACAGCAGTGATGTGCACTACTTCTAGATTTTTCCCTTAACGTTAAAGGACACACCATTACCTTCCTTTCTCCCTTGTTATTTTTCATCCAGCTGTCTGGAATGTAGACATGTAAGCTTGCATCTTGGACCTTAAGGAAGAGGCAAAAACCTTTGAGTAGGAAAGCAAAAACATGGAAAAAAAACAGGATTCCAGACACCTTAAGCTGATGTGTTTACCCTGACTTGCTTATACTGGACCAAGTAAATTAAATGAGGGAGAAATAAACTTCTATTTTGTTTGTTACTATTAGTTTGGTCCCTTGTTGTAGAAATCAGAATTATGTGACATTATAATAATAATACCATATTGTTGTTGTTGCTTAGTCACTAAGTCTTGTCCAAGTCTTTGCAACCCCATCAACAGCAGCATACCAGACTTGCCTGTCCTTCAGTATATATCTGACTTTGCTCAAACTCATGTCCATTGAGTCAGTGATGCCATCTAACCATCTCATCCTCTGTCACCCTCTTCTTATCTTGCCCTCAATCTTTCCCAGAATCAGGGTCTTTTCCAATGAGTCAGTTTTCAACAGCTTCAGCATCAGTCCTTCCAATGAATATTTAGGACTGATTTCCTTTAGGATTGACTGGTTTGCTCTCCTTGCAATCCAAGCGACTCTCAAGAGTCTTCTCCAGCACAGTTCAAAAGCATCAGTTCTTTGGTGCTCAGCCTTCTTTGTGGTTCAACTGTCACATCCATACATGACTACTGGAAAAACCATAGCTTTGACTATATGGACAATGAGGACAACCAAGTGAGGTGGATGAAACTGGAACCTATTATACAGAGTGAAGCAAGCCAGAAAGAAAAACACCAACAACAGTATACTAATATATATATGGAATTTAGAAAGATGGTAACGATAACCCTGTATGCAAGACAGCAAAAGAGACACAGATGTATAGAACAGTCTTTTGGACTCTGTGGGAGAGGGAGAGGGTGGGATGATTTGGGAGAATGGCATTGAAACATGTATAATATTATATATGAAATAAATTGCCAGTCCAGGTTCGATACATGATACTGGGTGCTTGGGGCTGGTGCACTGAGACGACCCAGAGGGATGGTACAGGGAGGGAGGAGGGAGGGAGGTTCAGGATGGGAACACGTGTATACCTGTGGCGGATTCATTTT
The DNA here is from genome assembly GCF_014754425.2 of Oryx dammah. Lineage (NCBI taxonomy): Eukaryota > Metazoa > Chordata > Mammalia > Artiodactyla > Bovidae > Oryx > Oryx dammah. The sequence continues at coordinate 42,271,115 of NW_024070213.1, read as the reverse complement.
GATGTATGGCAAAACCAATACAATATTATATAAAAAAAGAAATGATAATTTCTGATTAATTGAGAAGTTACTTATTTGTACATTTTGAGAAATTAAAGAACTAGAATTTTTAAATTTAAAAAAGTGGTACAGTAGTAATTGGAATCGAGAGAATAGCAATTGGTCTATGATTTTCTGCATCATTGTAGCCATCTGCATGGATAATATGTACTTAGTCCTAACGTTATTTACAATTTATAGTAATTAAGACCATGCAAATGTTATAAATTAGCAAAATTCTGGTTCATTAAAAGCTTATGAGGACTTTGCATGTTTTTGCTAATTATGTTTTCTGATGAGAGTGGTTTTTTTTTTTTTTTCAGAACTCTCTGACTTTATTTTGAGATATTAAGGCATGATAAGAGTAAGATCTTTATAGCTACATATGAGTCAGAGATGAAGAGTCAGCCAGACAGACAGAGAAGTAAGTAGACACATAGTGGTAGAAGCAATAGTTATGCATATGTATGTAATCAAATCAGGGTTTGTGCAATATTAAACCTGATTATCTTTGAGCCTAATTTAATTTTTGAGATTTCATTAACTTCAATTCTTACCAAGATATAATTGGATGAATGGTATATAACGGATTATTTTTAATTATCCAGAGACATTGAAAGTTTGAGCTACACAGATGCTACTCATCAAGTTTATTCATTATACAATGGGTAACTTCAAAGTCTGTGTGGAGAAGGAAAACCATTCATATTCATCTCCCTACAGTGATCTCGTCTCCACCTTACTTCATTTCTTTCATGATCATGACCAAACGCTTGTCATTATGTTAAAAGTACTATTTTAGAATTATAAATCCAAATATTCCAAACCCCAACCAAAAGCCTCTATGCTTTCTTCTTTTGCATTTGGAAACTCCATTCAATTTTCTACCTCCAGGTTAATGTCCTGTCAATAAATATTGCATCGTGTTTATGATACATCATTTAATCATTGCAATCACTTTCTCCTTTGAGGTTTATTACATTTTTCTGGGAGGATAGAAGATGCTCATTCATGGATAAATTCATCTGCTTCTCTATTCCTACACCAAAGAACCTGAATATTTAGATTTTAAAACCAGGTAGGCTAGTATCACTCTTAGTCTTCAGTTGCAAAAGAACCCTCAATTCTGACCAGATGTCCTATGTTTTCCTATTCAATTTTCTCCTATTCTCTAAAGTTCATATATCAGAATTTCCCCACTGTATTTAAATATTCCAAATTATTTTCCAACATCCCCAAATAACTGGCAGTTGACTCTAACTCCTATTTGGAGAGAAAATTATAAACAATAGTTCTCTTGAATTCCTGCCTATATGTATAAAATTTGATTTCAGAACTATCCTCTTTTTCTTGAAAAGGAAGAAGTGATAGAGTTCTTTCATCTTTGCTTCAGATTCAATCCATTGTCACCTTTTATGTGACTTTATTGTTAATTATTCACTCTGCTTGATTTTCTTTCTCTCCTTATCTGGTACTATTTTCCCACAAATTATAAACCATGCTGAAATATTGCACATTTTAATTAAAAACATCAATTCCACGAGTGATTCTTTCCTTCTTTCCTAAATACAATATCTTGAAAGAACTATCTATACTCACAGAATTCACATCCTCACTCTCATTCATTCATTAAACTACATTCATCTGGTTAACACAGTCTCTGCTGCACTAGTCTTATTGAATTCACTGCAGATTTACTTGTTTAAGTTAATGTTTACTTATCTACCTTAGTTTTGATTGAACTTATTTTAACTTCTTATACTACTTACCACTTTATAAATACTCTCCAAACTTCTATGAAAGCAACTTGACCTCATTTTTTTCATAAGTCTTCTACTCTTTCTCAGTCTTATATGCAGGCTCTTTGTTCTTTAAATTTCTCTTTCTTTCTTTAATTATTGATGTCTTCAGGATTCTGTTGAGGAGCTTTTACCTTCTTTGTCATGGATTCAGATTCGTCTGTTTAAAGAAGTCCTTCAATTTTATCTTCAGTTGTAGTCATATATGACCAACAGCTTACTCAAAATTTCTACTTGCATGTTGAGTATTATTATTAATGTATAGTCCAAACCCAACATAGCTGAAGTCATGGTCTTCCTTACTTCATCATCCTGTTTGTCTCCCAATGAATCACATTCTTTTTCTTCAATCTTCACACTCTTCACAAGTTCCTTGCCTTGCCAAATACCTCTAAAATGTGCTCTGTTTTCCATTCTAGCCACCCTTGTTCAGAAATACTCTCATCTCTCATGTGGATGACTGTTCTAATCGGTAACTCTGTTTTCTCTTCTCATCTGGTCTCCACTTTTATTTTCTCCCCAGACAGAGTGTTATTTATGAAATGCATATTTAACCATTTCATACCTTAACATAAAAATGCTTCTGGGACTACATATTTCAATTTGAACTAAGTCCAAACTCATAACATCCTTTATGTCATAGTTAAATGTTTAAAAACAATCATTAAAATTAAAAAAAAAAAACATTTTGATGACTTTACAAATTCTCACAAATCCTCCCTTAATCTTTTTTAATCTCCCTTAATCTTTTTTAATCTCCCTTGATAGTCAGAGTCTTTATCTTGTTTAACAAATTTTGTTGAAAAAAATGTCATCAAGACCTAATAATTAAACTCTTGGTTTTGTTTTTGAAATACTCTTATTTGTCATAATTGCAATAATAAGCAATGTAAAAATATATAATGCAATAAGCTTGTTTTTATAATTTTAGTTTTGTTTTTCTCAAAGAAATTCTAATTAATATAACTCCTTTCACTTTTTCTTGTTGTGGGAAAAGCCCTTTCCCCTCCTTTTGCATTTCTGGATGGAAGAAGCTACAAGATAAGATAATCATGGAATCTTAGCTTACCCTATCCCTAAGACATGACTTACCTGTTTCCCTCTTCATTGATGGATATTCTCTACTCCTTCATGTAATAAATTTTATAGGGTCAGGTACTCATGGAGAATACTTGTGGTTGTCCAGCCTGGCTTCTGGCTGTATCTGAAAGTCTAATTAATTCAAAGTGATATGTTAGCAAGTCAACTTTCTAATAGACCTAAGAAGAGTTGATTCTTTTGAACTGTGGTGTTGAAGAAGACTCTTGAGAGTCCCTTGGACTGCAAGGAGATAAGTCCTGGGTGTTCATTGGAAGGACTGATTTTGAAGCTGAAACTCCAATACTTTGGCCACCTGATGTGAGGAGCTGACTCATCTGAAAAGATCCTGATGCTGGGAAAGATTGAGGGTGGGAGGAGAAGGGGATGACAGAGAATGAGATAGTTGGATGGCATCACTGACTCAATGGACATGAGTTTGGGTAAACTCTGGGAGTTAGTGATGGACAAGGAGGCCTTGCGTGCATGGGGTTGCAAAGAATTGGACATGACGGAATGATTGAACTAACTAAGCTTATGCTCACTTTTATTATAATTGCTACCTGGTTGAACAGTTTCTCTGAGCACAACTGGGTAGGAAAATAGAATGTTATTTATTAGCTTCTTGAAAAAATAATTTTTACTTAGAAATTTTGGTCTCTAATATAAACAACTTCACTCCTTTTAGTACCAAATAGCATTGGAAGATGTTTCTCTTCTTACTAATCTGTGAATCACCATTCAATCCATATTCATTCCATAGCTATGCCTCCTTTCCCCTAGGTACTCTTGTTTAAAGAAAAAAAAAAAAGTTGATAATAGTAACAACCCATTGTTGCCCTTACTATGTTGTTGTTACCCATAGTTGTTGCAAACTATGATGATTAATAATTTACATATATTACCTTATATAAAACTCACAGCATTCCTATGAAACAAAAAGATAAATTCCTCAATTTTACTAAGATTCTTAAAGTCTAAACAAGTTGCCCAAAGCCACACAGTGGTGGGGCTAACATTTGAACCCAGGTCAAAATCATTTCACAGTATAATTATTCTATTTTCCTAGTATAAGAATTTCTGCATATTCCTTTCATATCACTCAACTCTTAGTTATCCAGCTGTCTTGAAGTACATAGGCATATCTTTTGAGATAATTCCCCAAATATGTTTTCAGAAGCTCCATAAATATTTTTTGACTGTATGATATATACTAAACACTAAAAAAGGTAAATAAAGGAAGTGAGTTTATTTTTAGGCTGGGATACTTGGAGAAGCAAAATAAACACATATCCACAATCCCTTACCCACAATTATGAAACCTCCAAACCTCAAAAAACTGAAAATTATTTTGTAAATTGTCCAATTTGGCATCAACATCTTACCTAAATTGACCTTAAGTTGCTTACGGTCTTCAGTGATCCCATTCAGTGGGCCTAATTCATATATTTCATTGTATATCTATTTAATGTATTTGGTTACTAGATGTTATTCCTGATATGTTTACCATAATACCTTTCTAATATTCAAAAGAAAATAAGTTTTGAAACCATTGTATCCCAAGCATTTAGGATAAAAATTATAGGCCAAAAAATTATTTCTGTTACAATACTAGTGCTGTGCTGGTGGGTGTGCTTTAAAAGCCTTTAGGAACAGAGGAGACAGAAAGAGCTTCAGGGAAAGATACTCCTGGATCTGGTTATTGAAGCATGAATACAAATTTGCCAGGCAGACAGATAGGAGAAGACAATGGAACCACTTGAAATAGACTGAACAGAAATCGTGAGAGAGTAATATGTGGCCTGGAGGAGGAGAATAGGCAATAGAGTGGCAGACGAATGAAGTTGGGTCAATAGCCAGGGGTCAAATCACAAGATACTGTGGAATGTTATGCAAAGTTTTAATTTGACCCAGATTGGCTAAGGTGACCTGGGAAGATGCACTGGGACGACCCAGAGGGATGGTATGGGGAGGCAAGAGGGGAGGAGGGTTCAGGATGGGGAACACGTGTATACCTGTGGCGGATTCATATTGATGTATGGCAAAACCAATTCAATATTGTAAAGTAATTAACCTCTAGTTCAGTTCAGTTCAGTTCAGTTGCTCAGTCATGTCCGACTCTTTGTGACCCCATGAATCACAGCACGCCAGGCATCCCTGTCCATCACCAGCTCCTGGAGTTCACTCAGACTCACGTCCATCGAGTCGGTGATGCCATCCAGCCATCTCATCCTCTGTCATACCCTTTTCATCCTGCCCCTAATCCCTCCCAGCATCAGAGTCTTTTCGAATGAGTCAACTCTTTGCATGAGGTGGCCAAAGTACTGGAGTTTCAGCTTCAGCATCATTCCCTCCAAAGAAATCCCAGGGCTGATCTCCTTCAGAATGGACTGGTTGGATCTCCTTGCAATCCAAGGGACCCTCAAGAGTCTTCTTCAACACCACAGTTCAGAAGCATCAATTCTTCGGTGCTCAGCTTTCTTCACAGTCCAACTCTCACATCCATACATGACCACTGGAAAAACCATAGCCTTGACTAGACAGACCTTTGTTGACAAACTAATGTCTGTGCTTTTCAATATGCTGTCTAGGTTGGGCATAACTTTTCTTCCAAGGAGTAAGCGTCTTTTAATTTCAAGGCTGCAATCACCATCTTCAGTGATTTTGGAGCCCCCTAAAAATAAAGTCTGACACTCCACTGTTTTCCCATCTATTTCCCATGTAATGCTCAAAATTCTCCAAGCCAGGCTTCAGCAATACGTGAACCGTGAACTTCCAGATGTTCAAGCTGGTTTTAGAAAGGGCAGAGGAACCAGAGATCAAAATGCCAACATCTGCTGGATCATGGAAAAAGCAAGAGAGTTCCAGAAATACATCTATTTCTGCTCTATTGACTATGCCAAAGCCTTTGACTGTGAGGATCACAATAAACAGTGGAGAATTCTGAAAGAGATGGGCATACCAGAGTACCTGACCTGCCTCTTGAGGAACCTATATGCAGATCAGGAAGCAACAGTTAGAACTGGACATGGAACAACAGACTGGTTCCAAATAGGAAAAGGAGTACGTCAAGGCTGTATATTGTCACCCTGCTTATTTAAATATACGCAGATTATATCATGAGAAACACTGGGCTGGAAGAAGCACAAGCTGGAATGAAGATTGCCGGGAGAAATATCAATAACCTCAGATATGCAGATGACACCACCCTTATGGCAGAAAGTGAAGAGGAACTAAAAAGCCTCTTGATGAAAGTGAAAGAGGAGAGTGAAAAAGTTGGCTTAAAGCTCAGCATTCAGAAAACGAAGATCATGGGATCTGGTCCCATCACTTCATGGGAAATAAATGGGGAAACTTCCAGTTAAATAAATTTTAAATAAATAAATAAATCTATATAAAAAATGAGGTAGGAGCACAGTTTATCTAAGTTGCATAATAATATAATATATAAATTAATAACTATATTCCTGCTATCCTGGTATTACTGATAGTATAGGCTGTTGCTTTCAAAAGTGATTTGGTTTGGATGAAATACATGACCAAGAATAGTGAGAAGAGAGGTGTGATAGTGTGCATATATATATAGTCTTTGTCCACAGTTCCTGGCTCACAGCTCCCCAAAACCTTAGAATTACTTTAGTGACGAGAGCCATAAAGGTGTCTTGTTAGGTTAGTGACATGACTTTTGGATCACAGCTAAGCTTGGGTACTGTTTTCCAGAAGATCAACCATGTGATTAGAGGATTGGGACTTTAGTTTCACCCCTGCTGAACTTCTGGGAGGGGAAAAGGGCTGGAAGTTGAATCATTTGGAGGTTGAACCAATGGCCAGTTTTTTTACTTAGCCATGCCAGTATCATGAAGCCTCTATAAAAACCCTTTCAGGTTAAATGACACTGTTTTCCTCTGTATTTGCTCATCAATTTTAGTGCTGCAGCAATGGCTCTAGAAACAAGCCAATTTCTGACAGTCATGTGGCCCACATCATTTTTGGAATTTTCAGAAATGATTATCATGACATTGGAAATGAAAGAGACTTCTCTCCTTGTCTTTGTGCTAAGGGTTCATTTGTAATCTATTAAATTGATGACTGAGGTAATACCTGTGCCCTTGGGATTATTACCAATAGTGACCTTAAACTGGCTCCACCAAAGCCTAATCTGTCGCCAGAGAACAATGTCTTTTCTGTCCTTGTAGCCAACAGGACATGTGGGAAATCAGAAGCTTGTACACAGATATTAGTGCATGGATCTTAGTCATCATACTTAGCAAACACTTTCCTAAAAAACCTGGTGCCAAACAATTCTTAAAATAAAAATGTGCATGCTTCATTGATTAAAAAAAAAAAAAAAAACCTAAAGGATGGGGTTTGAGAGCTTCTATGCTAAACATGCAGAAATTTGAAAACAGTGTGCTCTGAGAGGGCATGGGAGCTTTCTCAATACTTTGCCCAATGAACTCTTCAATCTGGCTATTCCTGAGTTATATCTCCTTTTAATAAACTGGTAAATAAACAAGTCTCCTGAGTTCTATAGGCTTGTCTGGCAAATTAATCAAACCTAAGGAGTAGGTGGTGGGAACCTCCTCCAATCTTTTGCCAGTTGGTCAGAATCCCACAGCTGACAACCTGTGTTTGCTACTGGCATCAGAAGGGAGAGGGACAGTGAGTTGGGACTGAGCGGTTAACCTGTGGAATTTGATGCTACCTCCAGGTAGTCAAACATCAGAATAGAGTTGAATTTTAAGAACACCCAGTTGGTATCCAGAAAATTGTGGTGGTTTGTGAATCACACCTCCTTCCACACACACGTTGAAATTGGATAAAAGAACCTAAAAACGGGGGATATTTTCAGTTATAGACTGAAAACTGTCTGTCCTTTCTCCTACCCTGCATTGTCCTGCAGTCTCCTTATATCTTGGCTTTGGCTCCAACTGAAGAGAACTTAGCCACTGGAGAAGTTAACTGGGTTAAAATATCCAGAAAAAATATGTAAATGGGGCTTAAAATGTATGAAGATTATGAAGCAAATCATAGGCTTCCTTCATTTCAAAATTGTGGTTAATAATCAGGAAGCATATTGATTTTATATTTTTTCTCTTTTACTCAAGTTATAGTGCTAAAAATAAACTATAAAATATAAAATATGATCACACATTCCTCACCAATGGAATATAGATAGAAAATATACTCAATGTAGCTTTAGCTTCAATTGAAAAATGAAGGAAAAATTAGTTTCTGTATATCATAGCATATTAAAATTAATTTTTATTCATATAATTAAGAAGCAATAAAAACAGAATTATTTTAATTTCTGAATGGATTTGCATCAGCAACAGATTGAGAATTAACCAAAACCATTTTACCTCACTAATTACAGAAAGATAAAACTACCAATCTCTTGTTTGATCACTTCCAATTTGCCTTGATTCATGGACCTGGCATTCCAGTTTCCTATGCAATATTGCTCTTTACAGCATCGGACCTTGCTTCTATCACCAGTCACATCCACAGCTGGGTATTGTTTCTGCTTTCGCTTCATCCCTTCATTCTTTCTGGAGTTATTTCTCCCCTGATCTCCAGTAGCATATCGGGCACCTACCGATCGGGGGAGTTCATCTTTCAGTGGCCTATTTTTTGCGTTTTCATACTGTTCATGGGGTTCTCAAGGCAAGAATAGTGAAGTGGTTTGCCATTCCCTTCTCCAGTGGACCACATTCTGTCAGACTTCTCCACCATGACCCACCCGTCTTGGGTTGCCCTGCGGGCATGGCTTAGTTTTATTGAGTTAGACAAGGCTGTGGTCCTAGTGTGATTAGATTGACTAGTTTTCTGTGAGTATGGTTTCAGTGTGTCTGCCCTCTGATGCCCTCTTGCAACACCTACCATCTTACTTGGGTTTCTCTTACCTTGGGCTTGGGGTATCTCTTCACGGCTGCTCCAGCAAAGCACAGCCGCTGCTCCTTACCTTGGATGAGGGGTATCTCCTTGAGAAATCTGTATGCAGGTCAGGAAGCAGCAGTTAGAACTGGACGTGGAACAACAGACTGGTTCCAAATAGGAAAAGGACTATGTCAAGGCTGTATATTGTCACCCTGCTTATTTTACTTATATGCAGAGTACATCATGAGAAACGCTGGGCTGGAAGAAACACAAGCTGGAATCAAGATTGCTGGGAGAAATATCAATAACCTCAGATATGCAGATGACACCACCCTTATGGCAGAAAGTGAAGAGGAACTAAAAAGCCTCTTGATGAAAGTGAAAGAGGAGAGTGAAAAAGTTGGCCTAAAGCTCAACATTCAGAAAATGAAGATCATGGCATCTGGTCTCATCACTTCATGGGAAATAGATGGGGAAACAGTGGAAACAGTTTCAGATTTTATTTCTGGGGGCTCCAAAGTCACTGCAGATGGTGACTGCAGCCATGAAATTAAAAGATGCTTACTCGTTGGAAGAAAAGTTATGACCAACCTAGATAGCATATTCAAAAGCAGAGACATTACTTTGCCAACTAAGGTCCACCTAGTCAAGGCTATGGTTTTTCCAGTGGTCATGTATGGATGTGAAAGTTGGACTGTGAAGAAGGCTGAACACTGAAGAATTGATACTTTTGAACTGTGGTGTTGGAGAAGACTCTTGAGAGTCCCTTGGACTGCAAGGAGATCCAACCAGTCCATTCTCAAGGAGATCAGCCCTGGGATTTCTTTGGAAGGAATGATGCTAAAGCTGAAGCTCCAGTACTTTGGCCACCTCATGCAAAGAGTTGACTCATTGGAAAAGACTCTGATGGTGGGATGGATTGGGGGCAGGAGGAGAAGGGGACGACAGAGGATGAGATGGCTGGATGGCATCACTGACTCAATGGACGCGAGTCTGAGTGAACTCCGGGAGTTGGTGATGGACAGGGAGGCCTGGCGTGCTGCCATTCATGGGGTCGCAAAGAGTCGGTCACGACTGAGCGACTGAACTGAACTGAAAACTACCAATCATTTCCCTATCAGGTCAATAAAAATAAAAGTAAAATAATATTTCTCTGAAATTGTAGGAACTGGTAAACTTACATGATATTTTGTTAGTGAGTCTGGGTTCTATTTTGAAATATCCATTGTTGTTGTTGTTCAGCCATTAAGTCATGTCTGACTCTTCAAGAAACCATGAACTGAGGCAAACTAGGGTTCTCTGTCCATCACTATCTCCCTAAGTGTGCTTAAACTCATGTCCACTGAGCCAGTGATACCATCCAACCATCTCATCCTCTGTCACCCACTTCTCCTCCTGCCCTCAGTCTTTCTCAGCATCAGTGTCTTTTCCAATGAGTCAGCTCTTTGCATCAGGTGGCCAAGGTTTTGGAGCTTCAGCTTCAGCTTCAGCATCAGTCCTTCCAATGAATATTCAGGATGGATTTCCTTTAGAACTGACTGTTTTGATCTTCTTGCTGCCCAAGGGACTCTCCAGAGTCTTCTCCAACACCGCAGGTCTTAAGCATCAATTCTTCAGTGATCAGCCTTTATGGTCCAACACTCATGGTCCAACTCTTATGATCCAGCTCATCCAAACATGACTGCGGGAAAAACCATAGCTTTGACTACACAGATTGTCGTCAGCAAAGTGATATCTCTGCTTTTTAATACACTGTCTAGGTTTGACATAGCTTTTCTTCCAAGGAGCAAGTGTCTTTTAATATCATGGATACAATCACCATCCACATTGATTTTGGAGCCCAAGAAAGTGAAATCTGATCCTGTTTCCACATTTCCCCTTATCTATTTGCCATGAAGTGATAGGACCTAGTTTTTTGATGATGAGTTTTAAGTCAGCTTTTTCACTCTCCTTTTTCACCTTCATCAAGAGGTTCTTTAGTTCCTCTTCACTTTCTGCCATTAAAGTGGTATCATCTGCATATCTGAGGTTGTTGTTATTTCTCCCAAACATCTCAATTCCAGCTTGTGATTCATCTAGCCTAGTATTTTCTATGATGTACTCTGAATATAAGTTAAATAAGAAAGTTAACAATGTGCAGCTTTGTTGTATTCCTTTCCCAATTTTGAACTGGTCAGTTTTTCCATACATGTGGGCTTCTCTGGTGGCTCAGTATAAAGAATCTGCCTGCATGCAGGAGCCCCAGGAGATACAGATTTGATCCCTGGGTTGGGCAGATCCCCTGCAGGAGGGCATGGCAACCTACTCCAGTATTCTTGCCTGGAGAATCCCATGGGCAGAGGAGCCCGGCAGGCCACAGTTTCAATAGGGTTTTAAAGAGTCGGACACAACTGATGCGACATAGCATGCACAAATACATGGAGTTTTTCCATGTCCAGTTCTAACTGTTGCTTCTTGACCTGCATATGGGTTTCTCAGGAGACAGGTAAGGTGGTCTGGTATACCCATATCTTTAAGAATTTTCCACAGTTCGTTGTGATCCACGTTGTCAAAGCCTTTAGTCAATGAAGCAGAAATAGATGTTTTTCTGGAACCCCAATGCTTTCTCCACAATCCAACAAATGTTGGCAATTTGATCTCTGGTTCTTCTGCCTTTCTAAATCCAGTTTGAACATCTGGAATTTCACAGTTCACATACTGTTGAAGCCTGGCTTGGAGAATTTTGAGCATTACTTTGCTAGTGTGTGAGATGTGTGCAATTGTGCAGTAATTTGAATATTCTTTGACATTACCCTTCTTTAGGACTGGAATGAAATCAGACTTTTTCCAGCCCTATGGCCACTGCCGAGTTTTCCAAATTTGGAAAAGTGCTACACTCATAGTGCTTTAACAGCAACAACATCTTTTAGGGTTTTAAGTAGCTCAGCTGGAATTCTATCACCTCCACTAACTTTGTTCATAGTAAGGGTTCCTAAGGCCCGCTTTACTTCTCACTCCAGGATTTCTGGCTTTAGATGAGTGATCAAACCACAGTACTTCTCTGGGTCATTAACACCTTTCTGAGTATTCTTGCCATTTCTTCTTAATCTTCTGCTTCTATTAAGTCCTTACCATTTCTCTCCTTTATTGTGCCCATTCTTGTATGAAATATTCCCTTTATATCTCTAATTTTCTTGAGACCTCTCATCTTTCCCATTCCACTATTTCCCCCTATTTCTTTGAATCATTCATTTAAGAAGGCCTTCTTGTCTCACCTTGTTATTTTCTGGAATTCTGCATTCAGTTGGATATATCTTTCCCTTTCTCCTTTGCCCTTCACTTCTATTCTTTCCTTAGCTATTTGTAAAGCCTCCTCAGACAACCACTTTGTCTTCTTGCATTTCTTTTTCTCTGGAATAGTTTGGTCACTGCCTCCTGTACAATGTTACAAATCTCTGCATTATTCAGGCACTCTATCAGATCTACTCCCTTGAATCTCTTTGTTACCTCCACTGTATATCACAAGGGATTTGACTTAGGTCATACCATGAATGACTAACATTTTCACTGAATGATCTAGTGGTTTCCCTTACATTCTTCCATTTAAGCTTGAATTTTATAATAAGGAGCTCATGATTTGGGCCAACTACAGGTCTTGTTTTCAGTTCAGTTCAGTCGCTCAGTCGTGTCCGACTCTATGTGACCCCATGAATCGCAGCACACCAGGCCTCCCTGTCCATCACCATCTCCCGGAGCTCACCCAGACTCACGTCCATCGAGTCCATGATGCCATCCAGCCATCTCATCCTGGGTCGTCCCCTTCTCCTCCTGCCCCCAATCCCTCCCAGCATCAGAGTCTTTTCCAATGAGTCAACTCTTCGCATGAGGTGTCCAAAGTACTGGAGCTTCAGCTTTAGCATCATTCCTTCCAAAGAAATCCCAGGTCTTGTTTTAGCTGACTGTATATAGCTCTCCATTTTCAGCTGCAAAGAACATAATTGATCTGATTTCCATATCGACCACTTGGTGATGTCCATGTCTCTTGGTATGTTGGAAAAGGGTGTTTGCTATGACCAGTGTGTTCTCTTGGAAAAACTCTGTTAAACTTTGTCCTGTGTCATTTTATACTCATAGGCCTAGCTTACTGGTTATTCTGGGTATCTCTTGACTTTTGCATTCCAGTCTGATATAATGAAAAGGACATCTTTTGCTTTTTGTTCTAGAAGGTGTGGTAGGTCTTCATAACCAGTCAGCGTCAAATTCTTCACCATTAATATTTGGGGCACAGACTTGGATTACTGTGATATTAAATGATTTGTCTTGGAAATGAACTGAGATCATTCTCTCTGAGCTTGCACCCAAGTACTGCATTTCAGAATCTTTTGTTGACTATGAGGGCTACTCCATTTCTTCTAAGGAATTCTTGCCCACAATAGTAGATATAATGGTCATCTGAATTAAAATTTCCCATTCCTGTCCATTTCAGTTCACTGATTTCAAAGATATCAATGTTCACTCTTTCCATCTCCTTTTTGACCACTTCCAATTTACCTTGATTCTTGGGCCAACATTCCAGGTTCCTATGCAATATTGTTCTTTATAGCATTGGACTTTACTTTCACCACCAGGTGCATCCACAGCTGAGCATCATTTCTGCTGTGGCCCTGCCACTTCATTCTTTCTGGAGCTATTAGTAATTGTTCTCTGCTGTTCCCCAGTAGCATATTGGACATCTTTTGATCTTGGGGGCTCATGTTATGGTATCATATCTTTTTGCCTTTTCATACTGTTCATGGGATTCTCTAGGCAAGAATACTAGAGTGGGTTATCATTTCTTCCTCCAGTGAAATTCTATATTTTATTCTATATTTAAAATTCTATACTTTATGATTACTTAAGAGATATTTTTATTTATTAGTGCTTGGACTGGACAGATTCACACCAAACTGAGGTTACTGGTTCTTTTCGAGGAGTGGTGTTTTACAATGGTGATTAAAAGAAATTAGATTTGTTCTTTAGTTTGCTAAGGCTTCCATAACCAAGTACTACAATGCGTCACTTAAACAACAGAAACTTACTCCTCAGAGTTTTGAAAAGTAGAAGTCTGAGATAAGCTGTCAGGAGGGTAGATTTCTTCCGAGTCCTCTCCCCATTGGCTTCTTGATGGTTACCTTCTCCTTGGGCCTTTACATGGTCTTCCTTCTATGACTCTCTTTGTCTTAATCTCCTCTTCTTATAAGGACCTCAGATATATTGCACTAGGGCTCATTCATATGACCTCATTTTGTCTTAATTACTAATTCAAAAGGCCCATCTCCAAATATAGTTATATTCTGAGGTCCTGGGTGTTAGGACTTTAACATATGAATTTGGAGGTGGTGGAGGGACAGACACAATTCAGTCTATGTTATATCCCTAACATCTTTTATTTAAAACAGAGAAACAAAAGAAATTAAGACTTATATTTGACACTGATGCTAAACAAAGTTATGAAATAAAGTATATGGTTATCTAAGTCTAGAAAAATTCTTTGTGGGATATCTATTTAGTCTTCCAAACTTTAAGAGTGCTGCAGCACCAGATTGCTAACATTTGTAATTTTAGGAAGGTGAAAATGGAAATTGGTAGAGGGATATTCTTAACATGTTTCAATGGATTTTACTTTTTGAAACTGTTGTCGATGTACTTAAAGTTGCTCCACACTCAGCTGCTCCTATCATTAACATTTTACATTAGTATGTGAAATACTAATGTATTTGGTTATAGTTGCTGAACTAGTATTGATACATTGTTAACTGAAGTCCATACTTTATTCAGATTTCCTTTTTCATAATGTTCTTTATTTTTTATTCCAGGAGACTATCTAGGATAATTCCATCTAGATTACCATATCACATTTAATTATCATGTCTCCTTAGTCTCTCTGAGTTATGACAGTATGACAGTTTCTCAGACTTTCTTTTTTTGACAACATTGGGTTTTGAAGACTACTGGTCAGGTGTTTTGTAGAATGTCCCTATACTCAAATTTTCATATTTTTTTTCATGATTAGATCTGGGCTATTAATTTGGGGAGAAAGATCACAGAGATAATGTGCCATATTCATCACATCATTATCAAGGCTATTGACATGATTTGTCACTGTTGATGTTCCCCTTGATCACCTGGATGAGGTTTGTATTTTTCAGATGTCTCTTGTGTAAAACTATACCATTTTTCCCCTTTTCATACAAAAGGTACTCATTAGGTACTCAGTAGGAGGAAGTACTCATTAGGAGGAAGTCACTTTGTACATCCTACAGTTAAGGAGTGGAGAGCTGTTTTCCACTTCCTTGAGGGCAGAGTATCTACATAAACTCCTGGGCATGATTTTGCATGAGAGATTTGTGACTTCTCTCCCATTTATTTATTTATATAATCTTATTAACTTTTTATTGTATTCCTTTTAATTATTTTACACATATATTAATTTTGTAATTATTTTAAAATAAGAATATTTTAAAATTCCTTAGCAAATTATTAACCAATTTTGGACTTCAGAAGTTAGGAGCACTCAACCTTATTAGAAAGGACCTATGGAGTTTGAAGAGGGGTTTCCCAGGTAGCACAGTGGTAAAGAATCTGCCTGCTAAAGCAGGAAGTGCAAGAGATGCATGCTGGTTTGATTCCTGGGTTGGGAAGATCCTTGGAGTAGGAAATGGCAACCTGCTCCAGTATTCTTTCCTGGAAAATTCCATGAACAAAAAGGCCTGGTGGGCCCATGGGGACACAAAGACTCCAACATAACTGAGCGACTGAGTGCACACACACACATGGAGTTTGAAAATACAACTAATTGTGTACTCATTCTCTATTAGTAATGTGTCCCAGGTGGTGCTAGTGGTAAAGATGCTGCTTGCCAGTGCAAGAGACATAAGAGACATGAGTTCAATCCCTGGGTTGGGAAGGTTCCCTGGAGAAGGGCATGGCAACTCACTCCAGTATTCTTGCCTGGAGAATCCTATGGACAGAGGAGCCTGGCAAGCTATGATCCATAGGGTCACAAAAAGTCAGACATGGCTGAAGCTGCTTAGCACGCACACATTCTCATTTAGACAGACCACAGAAAGCAGCTTATACAAATATTTAACATTATTACTGCTTAGAGAATAAGAAGGTTGCATCTGTAGATCAAAGATGAAGCCAACAGAAGGCTTTCTTGTTATATACAGTCTTAGAGCATGTTAAGCTTCATGACTTCAAGGTAGGTTGCAAGGAGCTAACCTTCATTTTGTGAACTCTCGGACCCCCTTGTACTATACTTGGAAATAATATGTATATATCATGCTTTTCTTGTATACAACTGGAAACTTCCTGGGATAAAATTTTTCAATTGTTTCCTTTGAATATATATATATATTATACTCCAACTATATATATAGTTGGAGTATAATTGCTTTACAATATTATGTTAGTTTCCTCTGTTCAATGAAGTGAATGAACATATTAATATGTAAATATACATATTTCCTCTCTCTCTTGGACCTCCTTCCCACCTCCCCCCATCCCACCCATCTATGTCATCGATGGTATAGATGAACCTATTTCCAGGGCAGGAATGAGATGCAAACATAGAGAACAAACATAATTATTAATATTTCCTCCTTACAAAAGTATTTAAAAGTATATTTTTGAAACTCTAAATCAGCATACTATTAATAATAACCATAATATCACATTATCACACAATTACTGCTCTACTATATACATTATCAATGACTTAATATTTCTCCTACATTGTAATTTTTTTCCAGATATTTCAGTCAGCCTGTTAGCAGTTGTTGTCAGCTTTTGTGGCCTGGCCTTGTTGGTTGTTTCACTTTTTGTCTTCTGGAAGTTATGCTGGCCTTTCTGGAAGAGCAAACCCATGACTTCCAATGTCAGCACCCTTCCACAGAGCATGTCAAGTGCTCCCACTGAAGTTTTTGAGACTGAAGAGAAAAAAGAGATTAAAGAAAATGGAGAACCAGCACTAAAAGTTATTGAGCCTGCAATAAAAATCAGCCACACTTCCCCTGATATCCCAGCCGAAGTCCAAACTGCTGTAAAAGAACATTTAATTAAACATGCACGTGTGCAAAGACAAACAACTGAGCCTACATCTTCATCCCGGTAAGGAAAGATGAAATAAACAAAACTATTTGGACTGTGTGTGTGTCTGTATTTGTGTGTGTTATATGTGATTTTCTAAGGGAGAAAAACTGAGGTGGGAAAGGAGAAAAGACAAACAAGAGAAATGAGAAAGACAGAGGAAAATAAATAATAGGGTAAGGAGGGAATTGATAGGATAGAATAAATAGGGATGAAGAGAAAGAAATTGAGGACAAAGTCAGACAGAGAGTGGTACCGTGAAAGGTAGAGATTTCATTAAAATAATCTAATTAGATACTTATTTATTGGCTTTTTCCTTTGAAATATTTTTGGTTGATTTCCAGTCTTTTGATTTAGTTTAATACAACCAATAAATAAGTCAGCCATTTGCCTTGTGTTCCATTAAATCACCTACAAGTTCACAATCAAAACTGAGTAACAGAGGCTAATGTTTAGTTTACACTTGTTTAGCACCTATACCATAAACTGCTAGAAAATTTCATTGCTTATTGGAACTCAAAGACCAAACTATTATGGTAAATTGCATAACAGCTTTGGTGAGTATCATGAGCATAGCAAGAGTGTACATGAAGGGAAGGCAGAGGGAAGCCTCCTTAAAGTGATACATTTTAAGGAGGTACATTTTAATTCAGCCTGGAAAAATCAGCAAAAGTTTAGTTGGACAAATATAATTTGCTATAGTGTATTTCAAATTGTGTTAACTGTAAATGGGAAAAAGATTCTTATGAAAAGATTTTTTTCTACTGCAACCCACTCCAGTACTCTTGCCTGGAAAATCCCATGGACGGAGGAGCCTGGTGGGCTGCAGTCCATGGAGTCACGAAGAGTCGGACATGACTGAGCGACTTCACTTTCACTTTTCACTTTCATGCATTGGAGAAGGAAATGGCAACCCACTCCACTATTCTTGCCTGGAGAATCCCAGGGACGGGGGAACCTAGTGGGCTGCCGTCTATGGGGTCGCACAGAGTCGGACACGACTGAAGCGACTTAGCAGCAGCAGCAGCAAGGTCTTCAGTCTTTAACATGAAAAACCAACATGTTATTATAATAGTAGCAGTGTTTCTGATAATAATGGTCTAACAGTAGCAGTATTTCTCTGATTCCCAGACGTAACAGTTTTACCCTGCTGCTGCTGCTGCTAAGTCACTTTAGTAGTGTCCGACTCTGTGCAGTCCCATAGACGGCAGCCCACTAGGCTCCTCTGTCCCTGGGATTCTGCAGGCAAGAATGCTGGAGTGGGTTCCCATTTCCTTTTCTAATGTATGAAAGTGAAAAGTGAAAGTGAAGTCGCTCTGTCCTGCCCAACTCTTAGAGACCCCATAGACTGCAGCCTACCAGGCTTGTCCGTCCATGGGCATTTCCAGGCAAAAGTACTGGAGTGGGTTGCCATTGCCTTCTCCAGTACTCTAGGGACACGGTAAAAATCAAAAGCAATGGGGGTAAGTGATGTTTTCTGCCAAACAATTGACTTCCTAATCTTACATTCCTATCTGTCTAAATCAAAGATGCATTTATGCTTTCTGTATTTCTTTCTTTTAATATAAATTTATTTATTTTAATTGGAGGTCAATTACTTTACAATATTGTATTGGTTTTGCTATACATCAACATGAATCTGCCACAAGTATTGACATGACATACTTTTTGTGGATTTGGAAATCTATCAAGTTGAAAAATTACAAGGGTCATGTTTGCTACTAGGATTGAAAGAATATTCAATATATCTTTTGTAAAATTTTTTAAAAAAGGATTGTATCTATAAATAAACCATCTTCTTTCTGAGATAAATTCCAGTGAGATAAGTAAGAATAATTGTTACTTCAGGGATGAGAAACTTTGGGGTAAGGAAGATGAATGGAAGTGTTATACTTTTCAAGCTATTTAAATTTTATAACCTAGATGTGCTTCGTGTTTACTTATTATGTTGACAGGTTTTCCTGAGCGCTGCATTCATTCACTTTTATGATCCAGTATGCATTAATTTAAATTGATTTATAGATAGTTAATTCTAAAATAATTATTACATATGCTTCTTCTTTATACTTATAGGAAAAAATGCTTTAAATTTATTTCATGTGGTTACTTGATTATCATTACTATCAAAACTTCAAACTGTGGCCAAATATGATATTTAATAAAGCCTTAACATACTCAGAAATTTCAGGGTACAAATATTCAATTAATCTATAAGACATTTTTAAAAAATATTGCTACTGTCTGAGACTATATATCAACTTAGTGTTGAGAATTATTCAAATCTTTTAGTGGATAAGTGCACCCCAAATAAAGACACTCAATTAATGAAGATAACTTGGGCTTCTCAGGTGATAATCTGCCTACCAATGCAGGAGACACAGAAATAGTGGGTTCATACCCTGGGTCAGGAAAATGTCTTGGAGTATGAAATGATAACCCACTCCAGTGTTCTTTCCTGGAAAATTCCATGGACAGAGTAGCCTGGCAGGCTGCAGTCCATGGGTTGCAGAGAGTTAGACACAATTGAATGACTGAGCATGTACAATAAGAATAACTTGCCTTTCTTTGCTCAATTTTTTTGGAAACTTCAGAAAAATAAAACACTATCTCCAAAAGATTATCTGTTGAATGTAAACATACAACTTATCCAATTATCACTAGCTATCCAATTATCACTAGCTAGGGGAGAATGAAAGAATACATACTGAGAACACACGTTTGAAGAATTGATTTTGGATGCAGAATTGCTGTCTAGAAATAAAATACAGTAGAGAGTGACAACACGTCATTTTAGCACTAAATTTCTCAGTCAGTGAGTCACTGAGTCATGTCTGACTCTTTGTGACCCCATGGACTGTAGCCCATGAGGCTCCTGTCCATGGAATTTTCCAGGCAAGAATACGGGTGTGGGTTGCCATTTCATACTCCAGGAATTTCTCAGTAATTATAGGAAATTAAATCAGAAAAAAATCCTTGTTTCTCTTAATCTTAAACAAAAAGATGGCATTGTACATATGTCTCATATTGTTTAAGAGAAAAAGTATAATACAGATTCATAGCTTTTTTCTAATTTTAATTTTTACTTTATTTTACTATACAAGCTTGATATCATTGACCTCTTTGAATTTCCTTGTTTATGAGAGATTGGGGAAGGAAGAAAATAAAATATCAGTTTTGAGTGCTTGCAGTTTAGTCACCATACCAGCATCCTTCCTGCTAATCCTCCACCAGCCTGCATGAAGTTAATATTATTAATTATTCCTATTTCTTGTGAGTTAACTGAAACCCAGACAGATTTTTAAAATTTCCTAAAGAAATGCAGCTGCTGAAAATTAGAACTCACATTTATCCAGATTGATGGAACACATTTTTAGAGTTAAAGCCAAGGAGTTATGGTTTTTTCACAATCAAAGATGTTACAAACAAGGACCTGCTGTATAGCACATGGAACTCTGTTTAGTGTTATGTGACAGCTTGGACAGGAGAGGAGTTTGGGGGAGAATGGATACATGTATATGTGTGACTGAGTCCCTTCACTGTTCACCTGAAACTATCATGATATTATTAATCAGCTCTACCCCAATGCAAAATAAAAAGTTTAACAGAAAAAAAGATGGTTACAAAGTCCACTGAGGACAGGTAGCTTGGAGGTTGGAGAATGAGGGCATCTTCCTGCTCACTCTGCTCAGGTAGAAATGTGAAATTATATGTGGTTATCATGAATAGCTAGTCATGATTTTAATCTGTTTGACCTTGGGATGAATTTCTTGCAGAAAACTTGATTATTTCTATTTCTCAAAACTCCTCATATATATTAATTACTTCTCATATTAATTACCTTTATATAGAGAGGAAGGGGAAATTTCTGTTTATTATACAGACAAAGAGCTTGAGGGCACATTATTATAAATTGGATTATTCTGCTCAAATGCTAACTTTTCATTGAAGTCTGGCAATATCAGGAACTCTACCCCACCAATCCACACAGTAATTTAACTTTAATGCTTGGTTCCCTCACCTTATTAGGATATCCCAGCTCTAGTCTGGTATCATACTGTTCATGGGGTTCTCAAGGCAAGAATACTGAAGTGGTTTGCCATTCCCTTCTCCAGTGGGCCACATTCTGTCAGACCTCTTCACCATGACCCGCCCGTCTTGGGTTGCCCCGCAGGCATGGCTTGGTTTCATTGAGTTAGACAAGGCTGTGGTCCTAGTGTGATTAGATTGACTAGTTTTCTGTGAGTAGTATGATTTCAGTGTGTCTGCCCTCTGATGCCCTCTTGCAACACCTACCATCTTACTTGGGTTTCTCTTACCTTGGGCGTGGGGTATCTCTTCACGGCTGCTCCAGCAAAGCACAGCCGCTGCTCCTTACCTTGGACGAGGGGTATCTCCTTACCACTGCTGTTCCTGACCTTCAGCGTGGGATAGCTCCTCTAGGCCCTCCTGTGCCTGCACAGCCACCACTCCTTGGGTTGCTCCTCCGGGCCGCTGGCCCTGGCCTTGGGCTCGAGCTTGGGGTGGCTCCTCAGGGTCACCGCCCATGGCCTCGGCTGCAAGGTGGCTTCTCCTGGCCGCCCCTGACCTCAGACGTGGGGTGTCTCCTCCCAGCCACCACTGGCCTCGGACACGGGGTAGCTCCTCCCAGCCACCACCCTGACCTCGAACGTGGGGTGTCTCCTCTCGGCCGCCACCCTGACCTCAGATGTGGGGTGTCTCCTCCCAGCCGCCACCCTGACCTCAGACGTGGGGTGTCTCCTCCCGCTGCTGCCCCTGACCTCGGACTCGGGGTAGCTCCTCTCAGCCGCCGCACCTGACCTCAGATGCAGGGTGATTCCTCTCAGCCATTCCTGCACCGTCGCAGCCTGGCATTCTAGGCTGCTGCCCCTGACCTTGGACGTGGGGTAGCTTCTCTCGGTCCCGCTCAGTTGGCCGGCTTGCAGCCGCCTGCGCTCAGTGTGTCGGTCGCAGCACAGTGGAGAAATAACTCCAGAAAGAATGAAGGGATGGAGCCAAAGCAAAAACAATACCCAGTTGTGGATGTGACTGGTGATAGAAACAAGATCCGATGCTGTAAAGAGCAATATTGCATAAGAAACTGGAATGTCAGGTCCATGAATCAAGGCAAATTGGAAGTGGTCAAACAAGAGATGGCAAGGGTGAATGTTGACATTCTAGGAATCAGTGAACTGAAATGGACTGGAATGGGTGAATTTAACTCAGATGACCATTATATCTATTACTGCGGGCAGGAATCCCTCAGAAGAAATGGAGTAGCCATCATGGTCAACAAAAGAGTCTGAAATGCAGTACTTGGATGCAATCTCAAAAACGAGAGAATGATTTCTGTTCATCTCCAAGGCAAACCATTCAATATCACAGTTATCTAAGTCTATGCCCCAACCAGTAATGCTGAAGAAACTGAAGTTGAATGGTTTTATGAAGACCTACAAGACCTTTTAGAACTAACACCCAAAAAAGATGTCCTTTTCATTATAGGAGACTGGAATGCAAAATTAGGAAGTCAAGAAACACCTGGAATAACAGGCAAATTTGGCCTTGGAATGCAGAATGGAGCAGGGCAAAGACTAATAGAGTTTTGCCAAGAAAATGCACTGGTCATAGCAAACACCCTCTTCCAACAACACAAGAGAAGACTCTACACATGGACATCACCAGATGGTCCACACCGAAATCAGATTGATTTTATTCTTTGCAGCCAAAGATGGAGAAGCTCTATACAGTCAGCAAAAACAAGACCAGGAGCTGACTGTGGCTCAGATCATGAACACCTTATTGCCAAATTCAGACTTAAATTGAAGAAAGTGGGGAAAACGACTTGACCATTCAGGTATGACCTAAATCAAATCCCTTATGATTATACAGTGGAAGTGAGAAATAGATTTAAGGGACTAGATCTGATAGAGTGCCTGATGAACTATGGAATGAGGTTCGTGACATTGTACAGGAGACAAGGATCAAGACCATCCCCATGGAAAAGAAATGCAAAAAAGCAAAATGGCTGTCTGGAGAGGCCTTACAAATAGCTGTGAAAAGAAGAGAGGTGAAAAGCAAAGGAGAAAGGGAAAGATATAAGCATCTGAATCTTATCAGAGTTCCAAAGAATAGCAAGAAGAGATAAAGACTTCTTCAGCAATCAATGCAAAGAAATAGAGGAAAACAACAGAAAGGGAAAGACTAGAGATCTCTTCAAGAAAATTAGAGATACCAAGGGAACATTTCATGCAAAGATGGGCTCGATAAAAGACAGAAATGGTATGGACCTAACAGAAGCAGAGGATATTAAGAAGAGGTGGCAAGAATACATGGAAGAACGGTACAAAAAAGATCTTCACGACCCAGATAATCATGATGATGTGATCACTAATCTAGAGCCAGAAATCTTGAAATGTGAACTCAAGTGGGCCTTAGAAAGCATCACTGTGAACAAAGCTAGTGGAGGTGATGGAATTCCAGTTGAGCTGTTTCAAATCCTGAAAGATGATGCTGTGAAAGTGTTACACTCAATATGGCAGCAAATTTGGAAAACTCAGCAGTGGCCACAGGACTGGAAAAGGTCAGTTTTCATTCCAATCCCAAAGAAGGGCAATGCCAAAGAATGCTCCAACTACCACACAATTGCACTCACCTCACATGCTAGTAAAGTAATGCTCAAAATTCTCCAAGCCAGGCTTCAGCAATACCTGAACCGTGAACTCCCTGATGTTCAAGCTGGTTTTAGAAAAGGCAGAGGAACCAGAGATCAAATTGCCAACATCCACTGGATCATGGAAAAAGCAAGAGAGTTCCAGAAAAACATCTATTTCTGCTTTATTGACTACACCAAAGCCTTTGACTGTGTGGATCACAATAACCTGTGGAAAATTCTGAAAGAGATGGGAATACCAGACCACCTAACCTGCCTCTTGAGAAATCTGTATGCAGGTCAGGAAGCAACAGTTAGAACTGGACATGGAACAACAGACTGGTTCCAAATAGGAAAAGGAGTCCATCAAGGCTGTATATTGTCACCCTGCTTATTTAACTTCTATGTAGAGTACATCATGAGAAACGCTGGGCTGGAAGAAACACAAGCTGGAATCGAGATTGCCGGGAGAAATATCAATAACCTCAGATATGCACATAACACCACCCTTATGGCAGAAAGTGAAGAAGAACTAAAAAGCCTCTTGATGAAAGTGAAAGAGGAGAGCGAACAAATTGGCTTAAAGCTCAACATTCAGAAAACGAAGATCATGGCATCCGGTCCCACCACTTCATGGGAAAATAGATGGGGAAACAGTAGAAACATTGTCAGACCTTATTTTTTTGGGCTCCAAAATCACTGCAGATGGTGACTGCAGCCATGAAGTTAAAAGACGCTTACTCCTTGGAAGTAAAGTTATGACCAACCTAGATAGCATATTCAAAAGCAGAGACATTACTTTGCCAACTAAGGTCCGTCTAGTCAAGGCTATGGTTTTTCCAGTGGTCATGTATGGATGTGAGAGTTGGACTGTGAAGAAAGCTGAGCCCCGAAGAATTGATGCTTTTGAACTGTGGTTTGGAGAAGACTCTTGAGAGTCCCTTGGACTGCAAGGAGATCCAACCAGTCCATTCTTAAGGAGATCAACCCTGGGATTTCTTTGGAAGGAATGATGCTAAAGCTGAAACTCCAGTACTTTTGCCACCTCATGCAAAGAGTTGACTCATTTGAACACTCTGATGCTGGGAGGAATTGGGGGCAGGAGGAGAAGGGGACAACCGAGGATGAGATGGCTGGATGGCATCACTGACTCGATGGATGTGAGTCTGAGTGAACTCCGGGAGATGGTGATGAACAGGGAGGCCTGGCGTGCTGTGATTCATGGGGTCGCAAAGAGTCGGACACGACTGAGCAATTGAACTCAACTGAACTGAAGTCTGGTATCAGGACTCCTTTTAATTTGGCTTAGACAATAGATAACAAGCATCATAGTCTCTCAACTTTTAGTTGTCTCTATTTTTTCAAAATATAAACTTATTTATTTTAATTGGAGGTTAATTACTTTACAATATTGTATTGGTTTTGCCATACATCACCATGAATCTACCACAGGTATACCTGTGTTCCCCATCCTGAACACCTCTCCCTCCTTAAGTGATATTCTAATTGGTTAACAGCATGCTAGAAACTATCACATTTCTCAAGTTCTCATCTTCCTTTTTAAATATTTGGACATTTGACCCCATCAGCCTCTTGGTAGCCCAACAGATGTCTGTGTGTTTCTTATTATTAACATTATTCTAGCATCTATCTTAATTGCTTTTTCATTCATCCAGTAGTTTTACTTAGTAGATATATTCAGTAGATATAACTTTTAAGTATGTTCAGGGTATTCTGCATACTCTATCTGATCTGCAACTCTAGGGAACTGAGAAAAACATCCACAACATAATGCGGAAAGATAAGAAACCTAAGAAATTACAATATTCAAAATTACAAGTACATACTGTGTGATGGAAAATGTGGACTTAAGAGAATAGAAAAATCATGCCAGTTGAGGTATGGATCTGAGGCCAAAGGAAACTAGAAATTCACATAAATGGCAATTCGAAGAGGATATGAATTCCAGATGGAAACATTTTATATGGAAAGACACAGAATAGGAAATCTTGCTATGAAAACATCAGGTAAGTTACTTTGATCAGAAAATACAGGTCTATTGAGGAATAATTGAAGATAAAGTCAGTTGGAATTAAAGTCTGAGAAGGCCTTGAAATCATGGACAAATTGTTCAAGGTCTGTCCTGTCAAAAATATTTGTCAGAAGAGTCTCTTGGTTAAAGAGCTGTGTTTTAGTAAAATTAATTTGACAATATTTTGTAGGGCAGGCTGTAGAAAAAGACATCTATTTTGAAAGTAATATAGTAGCTCAGGCATGATAAAAATCAGGAAGTTGCAAACAACAAAATGAAAACAGAAAAGTTATAAAGGAACAATCTAAGATTTCATAAAAAATATTGTGACACTTCTGTCATTCCAAGTCTAGTACAATCCTAGACTAAAAACTTGACATTCAAACTTTTGATGTTTGATGCATGTGTCTGATGATGCCAACCTGCCATTATAATGTTTTAGGTCCATATTGCCCCACACATATAGCCCAGCCTTCTTAGGCAGAAGATCTGCTGATTTCACTTCTGCATTGCTCTTGAAACCTAGACAAAGCACTGTAGTAATTCAGGATATATTTGTTGAATTTAAAAAATCAGTAAATGAGTTTGATGACTTCATCTTATTTATCCAAATGGGCCTTTTATGGTTACCAGGTAGAAAGTTGCTTGGTCTTTTTATCATCCTCCTGTAGATCTCAACTTTATTCTGTGCTCATTTCCCTTGTCTAGAATGACAAACTCTTTTATTCACTATAAGATCTTTAAGGAAATAAATCTTTTCTATCCAATTGTCAGTTATTGTCCGTTAAAGTCATATCTACAGTCTAGCAATTGTCTATTGTCTTAGTGTTGAGCTCTAGCTGATTGCCGTATCTAATAGGATAATTTCTCAGAGAACCAGTGTGTATATAATCTACTTTAATGTGCTCTTTTTTTCCATCATTGAAAGACACTGGGAGTGTTAGTTGCTCAGTCATGTCTGACTCTTTGTGACCCCATGGACTATAGCCTGCCAGGCTCCTCTGTCCATGGAGTTCTTCAGGAAAGTATACTGGAGAGGGTAGCCATTCCCTTCTCCAGAGGATTTTCCCAACCCAGTGATTGAACCCAGGACACCTGCATTGCAGGTGGATCTTTACCATCTGAGCCACCAGGGGAGCCCCAATTTCCATCACTGTGTAAGTGCATAAAAAGCATCAAGTGAATGATTTTCATTGATTATCTCTCCACTTTCCTCCTTTAAAGACATCATCAGCTGGTGAGATAATAATGATGGTTAATCTTAGGTCAACTCCCTAGGATGAGTATAAGGAACAATTTTCTATGCATTCATTACTATTGTGAAATGAGGTGAATTGTAAGTGTCAAAATAATTTGTTGAGGATGAGAAATTATGTTGGTTAATCACTGTTAGGATTCTAAGTACCTACTGAAAATAATTAAAGAAATCATTGACTTATATGTGCTGATGGATTCACATTAGCCATGGTTTCTTAGAAAAGTAATTCTTAAAGTCATCACAAATAAAGTTAGAAAGAACACTCAGAAATAAATTATGTAAAAATATTTTTAAAATGTATAAAACTGAATTGCATAGTTTTCTTTAAGAGATTTTTAAACAATTAAATCCTTCTCAAAAGATAGCAAAAGTTGCAATTTTCATTCCAAGATACTGAACAGAGTGGGAAACAAGATGTTACAGAAACGGAGAATTTAGAAGATATTTAACTAGCTAGGATATCGTGATCAGAACAATGGGAGAACCTCAGATCTGTTTTTTTTTTTTTTTTTTTTTATTTTTATATTTGTTGTTGTTGTTCACTCACTCAGTGTGTCAACTCTTTGTGACCCCATGGACTGCAGCACATCAGACTTCCCTGTCCTTCACTATCTCACGGAGTTTACTCAAACTCATGTCCATTGAATTGATGACGCCAGCCATCTGTTTCATTGTCTGTTACCCTCTTCTCCTCCTGCCCTCAACATTTCCCAGTATCACAGTCTTTTCCAATAAGTCAGCTCTTTGGCATCAGGTGTCAAAGTATTGGAGGAAGCTTCAGTTTCAGCATCAGTCCTTCCAATGAAAATTCAAGGTGGATTTAATTTAGAATTGACTGGTTTGATATCCTTGATGTTCGAACAACTCTAAAGAGTCTTCTTCAGCATCATAGTTCTAAAGCATCAATTCTTTGGTGCTCAGCCTCCTTTATGGTCTAACTCTCATGCCCATTCATGACTCCTGGAAAAACCATAGCTTTGACTATACAAATCTTTGTTGGCAAAGTGATGTCTCTACTTTTAAACATGCAGTCTAGGTTTGTCAAAGCTTTTCTTCAAAGGAACATGTATCTTTGAACTTCATGGGTGCAGCCACCATATGCAGTGATTTTGGAGCCAAATAAAATAAAGTCTGTCATTGTTTCCGCTTTTCCCCCATCTATTTGCCATGCTCAGTGGTAAAGAATCCACCTACAATGGAGACCTGGGTTCAATCCCTGGGTTAGGAAGATCCCCTGGAGAAGGAAGTGGCAACCCACTCCGTATTCTTGCCTGGAGAATCCCATGGACCCAAGAGCCAGGCGGGCTGCAACTGCTACTGCTAATTCGCTTCAGTCGTGTCCGACTCTGTGCGATCCCATAGATGGCAGCCCACCAGGCTCTGCCATTCCTGGGATTCTCCAGGCAAGAACACTGAAGTGGGTTGCCATTTTCCTTCTCCAGTGCAGGAAAGTGAAAAGTGAAAGTGAAGACGCTAAGTCGTGTCTGACTCTTAGCAACCCCATGGACTGCAGCCTACCAGGCTCTTCTGTCCATGGGATTTTCCAGGCAAGAGTACTGGGGTGGGGTGCCATCGCCTTCTCCGGCGGGCTGCAAAGAGGGTCGCAAAGAGTCAGACACAACTGAAGCAACTTATCATGCACACACAATGGGACTGGTACCATCATCTTTGTTTTTTGAGTGTTGAGTTTTAACCCAGTTTTTTCACTCTCCTCTTTCACCTTCAAGAGATTCTTTAGTTCCTCTTTTTTTCTACCATTAGGGTGGTGTCATATGCATATCTGAGGTTATTGATATTTCTCCTGGCAGTCTTGATTCCAGCTTGTGATTCTTCCAGCCCAGTATTTTGCATGATTGTACTCTGCATATAAGGTAAATAAGCCATATCTAGCTCCTTGAAATAACAATTTATAAAATATACTGTACAGATGCTTGAGATGGTTAAATAATCTCCTTTAGCAAACATATGCTTTTGGTATATAATCTAACTTTTGAAATGGAGTGGCTCTTTGAACCAAGGTCAGAAATAAAACTTTATGAGGTATAAAAACTAGGAGATTTTGTTTAATGACACTGATAAATATTATCTCCTCTTTATAAGCACCAATTATAAATTGGTTAGGGCTTCCCTGGTAGCTCAGCTGATAAAGAATCTGATTGTAATGCAGGAGACTCCGGTTCAATTCCTGGGTCAGGAAGATCTTCTAGAGAAGGGAAAGGCTACCCACTCCAGGATTCTTGGGCTTCCCTGGTGGCTCAGAGTGTAAAGAATCTGCCTGCAATGTAGGAGACCTGAGTTCAGTCCCTGAGTTGGGAAGATCCCTTGGAGGAGGGCATGGCAACCCACTCCAGTAATCTTGCCTGAAGAGTTGATATAGACAGAGGAGCCTGGGGGGCTACAGTCAGTAGGGTTGCAAAGAGTCAGATATGACTGTGACTAAGCACAGGACCGCACATAAATTGGTTAGGCCCTCTTCTTCATAATACAAATAATTCTTGGGAAGTTGACTTTTATTAGTCATAAGATCTTTTAGTAATCATTTCATACAAACTCCAACAGATATTTCCTGAATCCCAGCTTGTGATTATTATGAAATTCATGAAAAGATTAATAAAACTTATTTTCTGCTATTATAAAGAATACTAGTGGAAGGGTTGGGGAATGGTAGATAAATTTGAAGATAGGATATTTCAATACACTCTTTGCCATATGCTCAAGGAGATGTGAAAGTACAGAAGGGCCCCAGAGTGGTAGGTAAATTCATTTGAAGGATTTTAACAGTTTTCTTCAAATCCTAGCTGAGCTCACTAGGAGAGAGGCTCATGATAGACATCAACATACTTAAAATTAAGGCACAGCCTAAATGACATGTTGAGCATAGAAAGTTAAAGCTAAAATACACAATTATAAGGTCAAAAGTCCTTATAGGGGATGTAGCAATACCAAACAAAATATTCTTGGTTTTATTATTCTGACAAGATGTTATTGTAAGATTTTTTTTTTAATTTAGGGTTTTATATTGTTCCACTCTCTTAATATAAAATATTATGTTCTCAGAACTTTATTTGTAGATAAAAAACTACCAAGAAAAATTTCTCAACCTAATTACTTCATATGCATTCCTTTAAATATATGATACATCAAAAGCAATTGCTTATCATCTCTTATTTTGATTTATAAACATTTTTTAACATGATAAAAGGTCAAGGGACAAGTATTTTCTGAATACCATAATTCATTTTATTAGTTTCTATTACGGGGAGAGTAAAAATGTTGGCTTAAAGCTCAACATTCAGAAAACTAAGATCATGGCATCTGGTCCCATCACTTCATGGCAAATAGATGGGGAAACAGTGGAAACAGTGTCAGACTTTATCTTTGGGGGCTCCAAAATCACTGCAGACGGTGACTGCAGCTATGAAATTAAAAGGCACTTACTCTTTGGAAGAAAAGTTATGAGCAACCTAGATAGCATATTCAAAAGCAGAGACATTACTTTGCCAACAAAGGTCCGTCTAGTCAAGGCTATGGTTTTTCCAGTGGTCATGTATGGATGTGAGAGTTGGACTGTGAAGAAAGCTGAGCACCGAAGAATTGATGCTTTTGAACTGTGGAGAAGACTCCTGAGAGTCCCTTGGATTGCAAGGAGATCCAACCAGTCCATTCTAAAGGAGATCAGCCCTGGGTGTTCTTTGGAGGGAATGATGCTAAAGCTGAAACTCCAATACTTTGGCCACCTCATGCGAAGAGTTGACTCATTGGAAAAGACTCTGATGCTGGGAGGGATTGGGGGCAGGATGAAAAGGGTACGACAGAGGATGAGATGGCTGGATGGCATCACCGACTCAATGGACATGAGTTTGAGTGAACTCCGGGACATGGTGATGGACAGGGAGGCCTGGCATGCAGCAATTCACGGGGTCGCAAAGAGTCGGACACAACTGAGCGACTGAACTGAACTGAACTGAAAGAACAAATTTCCTTGAACAGAATAAAGATAAGTTACTCAAATTAATTTTAACCATTATATCGCATAATTGAGAAGAAAAACAGTTTTTCCTCTCCAAACAGCTTTTTTATTATTGGATTGTTAACATATAGCTAAAGTTTTCAGGGGAAATTTTTAACTTATTTATTCAACAATATTTATAGAGCAGGGCTTCCCTAATGGCTCAGGGGTAAAGAATTCACCTTCCAATGCTGGAGACTTGAGTTTGATCCCTGGGTCAAGAACATACTCTGGAGCAGGAAATGGCAACCCACTCCAGTCTTCTTGCATTCTTGCCTGGAAATTCCCATGGACAGAGGAGCCTGGTTGGCTACAGCGAATGGGGTTGCAAAAGAATCAGACACGACTTAGCAACTAAACAACACCAACAATGGTATGTGCATCTGTGTGTGTGTGTGCGCGCGTACATTCAGTTCAGTTCAGTTGCTCAGTTGTGTCCGACTCTGTGACCCCATGGACTGCACCACTCCAGACTTCCCTGCCTATCACCAACTCCCAGACCTCACTCAAACACATGTCCATTGAGTCGGTGATGCCATGCAGCTGTCTCATCCTCAGTCATCGCCTTCTCCTCCTGCCTTCAATTTTTCCCAGCATCAGGGTCTTTTCCAATGAGTCAATTATTCACATAAGATGGCCAAAGTATTGGATTTTCAGTTTCAGCATCAGTCCTTCCAATAAATATTCAGGACTGATTTCCTTTAGGCTTAACTGTTTGGATCTCCTTGCAGTCCAAGGGACTCTCAAGAGTCTTCTCCAACACCACAGTTCAAAAGCATCAGTTCTTCAGCACTCAGCTTTCTTTATAGTCAACTCTCACATCCATACATGACTACTAGAAAAACCATAGCTTTGACTAGATGGACCTTTGTCAGCAAAGTAATGTCTCTGTTTTTTAATATACTGTCTAGGCTGGTCATAGCTTTTCTTCCTAAGAGCAACTCTCTTTTAATCTCATGGCTGCAGTCACCATTTGCAGTGATTTTGGAGCCAAAGAAAATAAAGTCTGACACTGTTTCCATTGTTTTCCCATCTTTGCCATGAAGTGATGGGACCAGATGTCATGATCTTAGTTTTCTGAATGTTGAGTTTTAAGTCAGCTTTTTCACTCTCCTCTTTCACTTTCATCAAGAAGCTCTTTAGTTCTTCGTTTTCTGCCATAAGGGTGGTGTCATCTGTATATCTGAGGTTATTGATATTTCTCCCAGAAATCTTGATTCCAGCTTGTGCTTCATCCAGTCTGGCATTTTGCATGATGCACTCTGCATATAAGTTAAATAAGGAAGGTGACAATATGCAACTTTGATGTACTCCTTTCCCGATTTGGAACCAGTCTGGTGCTCCATGTCTGCTTTCAAATGTTTCTTCTTGACCTGCATGCAGATTTCTCAGGAGGCAGGTAAGGTTGTTGCTTTTTTGATGATCCAATGAATGTTGGCAATTTGCTCTCTGGTTCTTCTGCTTTTTCGAAATCCAGCTTGAATACTGGGAAGTTCATTGTTCATGTTCTGTTGAAGCCTGACTTGGAGAATTTTGCGTATTAGTTTGCTAGTGTGTGAGATGAGTACCATTGTGCAGTAGTTTGAACATTCTTTGGCATTGACTTTCTTTGGGATTGGAATAAAACTGATCTTTTCCAGTCCTGTGGCCACTGCTGTTTTCTAAACTTTCTGGCATATTGAGTGCAGTACTTTAACAGCATCATGTTTTAGGATTTGAAATATTTCAACCGGTATTCCATCACCTCCACTAGCTTTGTTCTTAGTGATGCTTCCTAAGGCCCACTTGACATTTCAGAATGTCTGGCTCTAGGTGAGTGATCACACCCATGCTGTTATCTAAAGCCAGTTTGTCCACTTGTATACTAATTCCCATTTTCTCTCATGTCATTTTAAAGATTGCTCCTCTTTGATTCCTGCATTATTAATGCCTCTTTACCAGATTATAACCATCAGCACAAGAGGATACTGTTATATCTGCTATCTTAAAGGAATTTTCTGAACAACCCACTTCCTCTGTCTGTACTGCTGTTTCTCTAACATGTTTGCAGCCAAACTCCTTGAAAGAGTTGAAGATAGTTCATGCACTATCCAATTTATCTCTTTCCATTTTATGTAAACACATGTTAATTAGATTTTCACACACCAGTTCTGACATAACTGCTTTTGAAAATGTCCATAATATCTCTTCCATGTTACTAAACTCAGCTTAATCCATGGTTGTTTACCTTTTCTCTTCACGTGGTTTTCAGACTTCACTCTCCTGGGTTTCCTTCTGGTTTACTAGTCTTTACTTCCCAGTCTACTCTGTTTTTCCTGATGACTTAACATTGAAGTATTTTGGGGATTCATCCCTTGTTTTCTCTTTCTTTTCTTTTCTTTTTTTTTCTTTTTTTCTTTTTTTTGGGGGTGTGGGGAATCTTTTTTTGGGGGGGGGGGGGAAAACATTTTTTATTTTTTTTTTTTTTACTTTATAATAATTGTATTGGTTTTGCCATGATGCTTGGGGCTGGTGCACTGGGATGACCAAGAGGGACGGTATGGGGAGGGAGGTGGAAGGGGGGTTCAGGATTGGGAACACGTGTACACCCGTGGCGGATTCATGTTTTCTCTTTCTTATATACACTCACCTTTTTGATAGTAATATCTCCTGAGTTTGAACATCAGCTCTATATGGATTCCAAATTTAAGTACATATCACAAATTTCTCCAGAGTTCCAGAGTCATTATCTAGTTGCCCATTCAATTTTTCAACTAAGATTTCAAACAAAATCCTTAAACAAAACAGGTCCATATTTCCTGTTCTTGGCTCTCAGACTCACTCCATTCTCAGTCTCATCTTTATCAATTTTATATTTCCAGATGCTCAGGTCGAAACATTGCAGTCAGTCTTGACTTCCTCTTTTTACTCATATGCCCAAGATAATGTGTCATATTCTGTTTGTTCTATCTTCAAAATATAGTCTGAATCCAGCCAGAAGATGTATATATAGTTTGCTGAGTTTAGCCACTGCTGAGCAAACTGCAAACTCACCTGTGGCCACAGGACTGGAAAAGGTCAGTTTTCATCCAATCCAAAAAAGGCAATGACAAAGAGTGTTCAAACTAATGTACAATTGTACTCATCTCACATGCTAGCAAAGTAATGCGCAAAATTCTCCAAGCCAGGCTTCAACAGAACATAAAGTGTGATTTTCCAGATGGTCAAGAAGGATTTCAAAAAAGCAAAGGAACCAGAGATCAAATTACCAACATCTGTTGGAACATCAAAAAAGCAAAAGAGTTCCAGAAAAACGTCTACTTCTGCTTTATTGAGTATGCTAAAGCATTTGACTGTATGGATCACAACAAACTGTGGGAAATTCTTCAAGAAATGGGAATGGCAGACCACCTTACTGGCCTCCTGAGAAATCTGCATGCAGGTCAAGAAGAAACATTTGAAAGCAGACATGGAGCACCAGACTGGTTCCAAATCGGGAAAGGAGTACATCAAAGTTGCATATTGTCACCTTCCTTATTTAACTTATATGCAGAGTGCATCATGCAAAATGCCAGACTGGATGAAGCACAAGCTGGAATCAAGATTTCTGGGAGAAATATCAATAACCTCAGATATACAGATGACACCACCCTTATGGCAGAAAACGAAGAACTAAAGAGCTTCTTGATGAAAGTGAAAGAGGAGAGTGAAAAAGCTGACTTAAAACTCAACATTCAGAAAACTAAGATCATGACATCTGGTCCCATCACTTCATGGCAAAGATGGGAAAACAATGGAAACAGTGTCAGACTTTATTTTCTTTGGCTCCAAAATCACTGCAAATGGTGACTGCAGCCATGAGATTAAAAGAGAGTTGCTCTTAGGAAGAAAAGCTATGACCAGCCTAGACAGTATATTAAAAAACAGAGACATTACTTTGCTGACAAAGGTCCATCTAGTCAAAGCTATGGTTTTTCTAGTAGTCATGTATGGATGTGAGAGTTGACTATAAAGAAAGCTGAGTGCTGAAGAACTGATGCTTTTGAACTGTGGTGTTGGAGAAGACTCTTGAGAGTCCCTTGGACTGCAAGGAGATCCAAACAGTTAAGCCTAAAGGAAATCAGTCCTGAATATTTATTGGAAGGACTGATGCTGAAACTGAAATTCCAATACTTTGGCCACCTAATGAGAAGAACTGACTCATTGGAAAAGACTCTGATGCTGGGAAAAATTGTAGGCAGGAGGAGAAGGGAAACACAGAGGATGAGATAGTTGGATGGGATCACTGACTCAATGAACATGAGTTTGAGGAAGCTCCAAGAGTTTGTTATGCATAGGGAAACCTGGTGTGCTGCAGTCCATGGGGTTGCAAGGAGTCAGACATGACTGAGTAACTAATCTGAACTGAACAACATGGATGATTAATCTTTTAGCAATCAGAAAGGTAGAATAATATATATATATACTGATAACAGAGTTTATGAGGTGGAAGGTTTCTGCTTTTTGCTTCAACTTCATTAGTGAAATGGGAATTAAGGCCCCATAGTGAAATGGGAAGTTAGTGAAATGGGAAGTGAGATTGGGAATAAGGATGGTGATACAAATTTGAATAAATGAGAAGGTGGAAATTGAGAGTGAGAATGTTTTGCTGTTCACTGTTAGGGTCTAATGAGGAATGTGGTCATGAACTTAAAATGAACATTGAAAGCTGTTTATGTTTATCTTTAGCTTATTCACTTATACATGTACAGGTGTAGAAATGGTGGAAAGTTGAATTCAACTAGGACTGTGGTTTTGCCCTACCAAGAAGAAGATAGAGAGCAGCAAGAAAATTGAGAATATATGCATGAGAGTGACTGTAATGATTAACAATGGAATTGAGCTGAATAAAGAAGGGAACTACTGCACAATGGGGCTCATTTCACATGCTAGCAAGGTAATGTTCAAAATCCTTGAAGCAACAGTATGAAAAGGCAAAAAGACAGGCCACTGAAAGATGAACCCCTCCAATCGGTAGGTGCCCAATATGCTACTGGAGATCAGTGGAGAAATAACTCAAGAAAGAATAAAGGGATGAAGCCAAAGCAAAAACAACACCCAGTTGGGGATGGGACTGGTGATAGAAGCAAGATTCGATGCTGTAAAGAGCAATATTGCTCTTTACAATAGGTTTTATATGAACCTGGAATGTTAGGTCCATGAATCAAGGCAAACTGGAAGTGATCAAACAGGAAATGACAAGAGTGAACATCGACATTCTAGGAATCAACAAACTAAGATGGACTGGAATGGGTGAATTTAACTCACATGACCATTATATCTACTACTGCAGGCAGGAATCCCTTAGAAGAAATGGAGTAGCCATCATAGTCAACAAAAGAGTCTGAAATGCAGTACTTGGATGTAATCTCAAAAACGACAGAATGATCTCTGTTCATTTCCAAGGAAAACCATTCAGTATCACAGTAATCCAAGTCTATGCCCCGACCAGTAACACTGAAAAAGCTGAAGTTGAACAGTTCTATGAAGACCTACAGGACCTTCTAGAACTAACACCCCCCAAAAGATGTCCTTTTCATTATAGGGGACTGGAATGCAAAAGTAAGAAGTCAAGAAACACCTGGAGTAACAGGCAAATTTGGCCCTGGAGTACAGAATGAAGCAGGGCAAAGGTTAATAGAGTTCTGGCAAGAGAACGCACTGGTCATAGCAAACACCCTCTTCCAACAACACAGGGGAAGATTCTACACATGGACATCACCAGATGGTCAACACCGAAATCAGATTGATTATATTATTTGCAGGCAAAGATGGAGAAGCTCTATACAGTCAGCAAAAACAATACTGGGAGCTGACTGTGGCTCAGATCATGAACTTCTTATTACCAAATTCAGACTGAAATTGAATAAAGTGGAGAAAACCACTAGACCATTCAGTTATGACCTAAATCAAATCCCTTATGACTATACAGTGGAAGTGAGAAATGAGGACTAGATCTGATAGACAGCGTGCCTGATGAACTATGGACGGAGGTTCGTGGCATTGTACAGAAGACAGGAATCAAGACCCAAGAAAAAGAAATGCAAAAAACTTAAATGGCTGTCTGAGGAGGCCTTACAAATGGCTGTGAAAAAAGGGAAGCAAAAAGCAAAGGAGAAAAAGAAAGATATACCCATTTGAATGCAGAGTTGCAAAGAATAGCAAGGAGAGATAAGAAAGCCTTCCTCAGAGATCAATGCAAAGAAATAGAGGAAAATTATAGAATGGGAAAGATTAGAGATCTCTTCAAGAAAATTAGAGATGCCAAGGGAACATTTCATGCAAAGATGGGCTTAATAAAGGACAGAAATTGTATGGACCTAACAGAAGCAGAAAAGGTTAAGAAGAGGTAGCAAGAATACAGAGAAGAATTATACAAAAAAGATCTTCACAACCCAGATAATCACTATGGTGTGATCACTCACCTAGAGCCAGGCATCCTGGAATGTGAAGTCAAGTGGCCTTAGGAAGCATCACTACAAACAAAGCTAGTGAAGGTGATGGAATTCAGTTGACCTATTTCAAATTCTGAAAGATGATGTTGTGAAAGTGCTGCACTCAATAAGCCAGCAGTGGCCACAGGACTGAAAAAGGTCAGTTTTCATTCCAATCCCAAAGAAAGGCAATGCCAAAGAATGCTCAAACTACCGCACACTTGGACTCATCTCACACGCTAGTAGAGTAATGCTCAAAATTCTCCAAGCCAGGCTTCAGCAATATGTGAACCATGAACTTCCAAATGTTCAAGCTGGTTTTAGAAAAGGCAGAGGAACCAGAGATCAAATTGCCAACATCCACTGGATCATAGAAAAAGCAAGAGAGTTCCGGAAAAACATCTATGTCTGCTTTATTGACTATTCCAAAGCCTTTGACTGTGTGGATCACAATAAACTGTGGAAAATTCTGAAAGAGATGGGAATACCAGACCACTTGACCTGCTTCTTGAGAAATCTGTATGCAGATCAGGAAGCAACAGTTAGAACTGGACATGGAACAACAGACTGGTTCCAAATAGGAAAAGTAGTACGTCAAGGCTGTATATTGTCACCCTGCTTATTTAACTTATATGCAGAGTACATCATGAGAAATGCTGGGCTGTAGGAAGCACAAACTGGAATCAAGATTGCTGCGAGAAATATCAATAACCTCAGATATGCAGATAACACCACCCTTATGGCAGAAAGTGAAGAAAAACCAAAGAGCCTCTTGATGAAAGAGGGAGTGAAAAAGTCGCCTTAAAGCTCAAAATTCAGAAAACTAACATCATGACATCCGGTCCCATCACTTCATAGCAAATTGATAGGAAAACAGTGGCAACAGTGACTTGCTTTATTTTTCTGGGCTCCAGAATCACTGCAGATGGTGATTGCAGCCATGAAATTAAATCACGCTTACTCCTTGGACGGAAAGTTATGACCAACCTAGACAGCATATTAAAAAAACAGAGACATTACTTTGTCAACAAAGGTCCATCTAGTCAAGGCTATGGTTTTTCCAGTGGTCGTATATGGCTGTGAGAGTTGGACTATAAAGAAAGCTGAGCACCGAAGAATTGATGCTTTTGAACTGTGGTGTTGGAGAAGACTCTTGAGAGTCCCTTGGGCTGCAAGGAGATCCAACCAGTCCATCCTAAAGGAGATCAGTCCTGTGTGTTCATTGGAAGGACTGATGTTGAAGGTGAAACTCCAATACTTTGGCCACCTGATGTGAAGAGCTGACTCACTGGAAACGACCCTGATGCTGTGAAGGATTGAGGGCAGGAGGAGAAGGGGATGACAGAGGATGAGATTGTTGGATAGCATCACTGACTCAATGGACATTGGTTTGGGGGGACTGCAGGATTTGGTGATGGACGGGGGGCCTGGCGTGCTGTGGTTCATGGGGTCACGAAGGGCTGGACAATACTGAGCGACTGAACTGAACTGAGGCTTCAACAGTATGTAAACTGAGAAGTTCCACATGCTTAAGCTGGATTTAGAAAAGGCAGAGGAACCAAAGATCAAATTGCCAACATCCATTGGATCATAGAAACAAGCAAATTCCAGGAAAACATCTACTTCTCCTTCACTGACTACAATAAAGCCTTTCATTGTGTGGATCACAACAAACTGTGGAACATTCTTAAAGAAATGAGAATAAAAGACCACCTTACCTACCTCCTGAGCAACTTGTATGCAGGTCAGAAAGCAACAGTTAGAACCAAATGTGGTACCATGGACTGGTTGAAAATTGCGACAGGAGTGCATCAAGGCTGTATATTGTTACCCTACTTATTTAACTGATACACAGAGTACCTGATGTGAAGTGCCAGGCTGGATGAAATACAAGCTGGAATCAAGGTTTTTGGGAGAAATATCAACCTCAGATATGTAGATGACACCGTAATGGCAGAAAGCTAAACGGAACCTAAAAGGCCTTGATGAAGGTGAAATAGGAAAGCAAAAATGCTGACTTAAAACTCAACATTTAGAAAACTAAGATCGTGGCATCTTGTCCCATCACTTCATGGCAAATAAATGGGCAAAACATGGAAATAGTGACATACTTTATTTTCTTGGGCTCCAAAATCTCTGCGGATAGTGACTGCAGTAATGAAATTCAAAGATGTTTGCTCCTTGGAAGAAAAGCTATGGCAAACCTAGACAGCATATTTAAAAGCAGAGACATCACTTTGCTGACAAAGTCCGTATAGTCAAAGCTATGGTTTTTCCAACAGTCATGTACAGGTATGAAAGTTGGACGATAAAAAGGCTGAGCACTGAAGAATTAATGCTTTGAAATTGTGGTGCTGGAGAAGATTCTTGAGAGTTCCTTGAATAGCAAGGAGATCAAACCAGTCAATCCTAAAGGAAATCAACTCTGAATATTCCCTGGGAGGACTGATGCTGATCTGCAGCTCCAACACTTCAGCCACCTGATGCAAAGACCTGACTCACTGGAAAAGACATTGATGGTGGGAAATACTGACAGCAGGAAGAGATGGAGGTGACAGAGGATGAGATAGTTAGATGGATTCATCAACTCAATGGACATAAATTTGAGCAAGCTCCAGGTGTTGGTGACGGACAGGGAAGCCTGATGTGCTACAGTCCATGGGGTCACAAAGAGTCGGACACAACTGAGTGACTGAACTGAAAATGAGTCACAATAGGTGTTAATGGGGATATGATTTTTTTATATAAATTTATTTATTTTAATTGGAGGCTAATTACTTTACAATATTATGGGTATGATCTGTTGACTTGAACTTTTTAGAGCCTGGAGTGGTGTACTCAGGGGGATTGATGTGAAAGTGATAACGGAAGACAAGAAAGAAGGGCTGTGTGCAGTTATGATGTGTCTGCTATGGCTGCTGCACCAGCCAGGAGAGGATAAACAGGTCTGCAGTTCCTAGACTCCTCACATTTTCTTCCAGTCTCTTAAATCTCGCCTTGCTTACCGTGGTTTCAGCAAACAGTGTGCACAGTGAGATACAGCAAGACAATTGGTGCTGTGAGCAGGATGAAGAACAATACATTGTAAGAGACATGGGTTTGATACCTGGGTCGGGATTCCCTAGAGAGGAAATGGCAACCTACACCAGTATCCTTGCCTGGAGAATCCCATAGACAGAGGATCCTCATGGGTGACAGCCCATAGGCTCTCAAAGAACCAGGCATGACTGAAGCAACTGAGCAGCAGCATGGATGAGGAAAATAAAGTTCAAAAGGTGAAGTGACTTGTCCAAAGTTGCTCACTTCATAGGAAAGCTGGTACCAAACTATTGTCTGATTTCAAGTGCAGCATTTTAAAAATCTCATCTCAGTGTAATCCTCTTCAAGTGATTTTGCTTGGATAGTGGGAAATATTGGCATGGTTTCCAGTGGGATTCCAGGACTCTACTCACATGTCACCCAAAGAGATTCTGTCCATACGTATTCAACTTCTGGTCTCTGATTTTGTTTGAAAGAAAAGAACTGTTGGTAAAATAATATTTTAAAATTGTCGTATTGATTACATTTGTTCCTATGACATTATGTAATATTGACTATATTTAGTAGCTACCCTCGGATGTTCCAGGTAAGATGGGTAGAACTTTTCCTTCTCCATCTGGAGGGGTATTTATGTGGTGTCTTCTTAGGTTTGAAGGTTAAGAGTGGGGTCTGTAGCAGTCTAATTGCCTGTACTTTAATTGGTTGGATATCTGTGTGAGACTAAATAGCCACTTACCTCTGTCATTCCAAAGGAGAAAAAATGCAATAAGGTAAAGAAGATCTGTGTGTCGTGACAATACTTTAACATTGTAATAATTAAAGCTTCTCCTAGCTGACTAGCTAAACTCTGAATTAGAACAGGCACTATTTACTCTGTAATTAGGGTACTGGCTTACTAGAATGAAAATCTTACTACTTTTTGATTCCTGTTAGAAGGGGTTTACAGCTGCACAGTTATATTCAGTGACATAAGAAATAAATTATTGATTTTTTAGGGGGAGGACAGAAGATTAAATTTTATTGAAAAGCATAAGGGATGTGAAATTATGGATCAATTTATAAATAATAAGAAAAAATTTGTGGGTTTTTTTTTTGCTTGCAAAAATTAAAAAAATTATATTGCTGCATAAGTGAAAGTGACTTTGGCAGAAACATTAGATTGTTTAGTAAGTATTCCAAATCTCTTAAGAAGGTTGAATGTATAAAGTGGGCTATATTAGATCTATTTAATAATTCAAAGCAATATATACTACCTGTATTCCTTTTAAAACTCTTATTATTTCCTGATGATTTGTGACCCTAATTTAAGCCCCTGATCTATCTGGAATAGAGTTAAGATTAAAATATATTTTATAGCGTGTTCAACACATTAAAATGGGGTCAATCTGAGGAAGCAGATCACTTCAAGCTTTAAGTCAGTCAGTAAAGACTTTTATATTTATACTCAAATACTGAAACTAAAATATTGAATTATTTTAGTTTTGAATTCAGTATAGTTTAATTAGGAGCAAATTCCCTCATCTGAGATAAAGTAGTCCTAGTTTGTTTTTGTATAGAAATAATTTTTCAATTTTGATTAAGTGGAAAAAGATATAATGACATGAGCAAAGGATTTTAACATAAGTGCTGGAGAGCTATTGAGTGTAAGAGGGAGCTGAAAGAAGGAAAGCCAAACTGAAGGCTACTGTAGAAAGCAAAGTATGAGGTGATAAGAATCTGGACTGCATAGCAATGGAAATGAAGCAGAATGGGCAATTATATGAGATGTCTCAAAGCAGCAGATCAACTGGAGTTAGAAAATTGAGCAAAGCCCATGAATTAAAGGAAAGGTGATTCAAAGCATACTGCAGGATTCTAAGCATAAATGATTGATAAAACTGTTACACCTGTTATAAGAGATTATAGAAGAGATAACAGATTTGAAAGAAAAGTAGGGATAATAATGAATTTGCTTGACTTTGGGGCAAAATTAGGACATTTGTTTAGAAATCCCCCTTGAAGACAAAGAGATATGGAACTAAATTTTTGTCTATATGAGATATATCTATATCTCAGGAATCTCTGGGAATCATCAGATTTAACTTAGTAATTGTAGCTCAGGAACTGATTATTAGTCTAATGGAGTGACTGAAAAAAGAACAGGAAACCTGGAACTAGACCTTAAGGAAACACAGAAGTTGATATAGCTCATGCTAGAAATCATGGAGAAAGTATGAGAATCAGATCTTAATGCAAGTCACAGTTAGGTGACAATTAATAAGCTGAGATCATTATATATATATATAATGTCCTGGAAATGTTGATGAGATAAACAGTAACTGAGTATATGAAATTCAGTTTGAATTTAAAGAACTATTATTTAACCCCAAATTCTAAAATTCTACAATCTTTCAATCCTTAAGAGTTTCTGAAGCCACTCTATGTTGAAAAAAGTAAAATGTACTCATTTTGGCTGTCATAATTATATATATTTTGAAAAGTAAACATTAATTTGGTTAAATGTTAGAAATAACACAGTGTAAGAACACGTGGACTTATGTCTTTAGTATTGACACTAAAATGAAAATTCATAGGACCAAAATATCCAGATGAAAAGAAACCATTCATCTGAATGATTTGTTTACATAATGTCTACATCTTGATGCACCCAAGTAATTGATAACATTTATAACATTTTGTATAATATTGAACTTTTTTGGTAATCCTCTTTCTTTGTAATTGTGCTTATGATGGTAAGTAAAAATACCAAGAACTTGTAAATTGTGCATTTGTGTGTTTTAGGTGTTTCTATAATTTTAGGAGATTTTTTCTTTGAATACTTCATCCCTGGTTTTTCAAAAGTACTGTGTGTATATGTGTTTGTGTGTGTGTCCATCTGTTTATTGCTGTCGATAGAATGCTTCATCATCATGGGTGTGGGGGAGAGTTTTTATGCCACTGTATATAACATTATTATCAAAACAATCTACCTAAATGATTTTTTTGTGTATATATATATGTATATGTATACAGACACAATTCCTTCAGAAGACACCTACCAAGGCAAATGCAGGTTTCCAGTGTTGATTTTGGCATGGGCACAGAACCCATTTTACAAAGACGAGAAACAACAACCAGCATTGGGAGAATAAAACCAGAGCTCTACAAACAGAAATCAGTGGACTCTGAGGACAACAGGAAAGAAGATGTCAAAACCTGTGGAAAGCTTAATTTCGCCCTCCAGTATGACTATGAAAATGAACTTCTAGTGGTGAAAATTATCAAAGCCTTAGATCTCCCTGCTAAAGACTTCATGGGAACTTCTGACCCTTATGTGAAGATGTATCTTCTTCCAGATAGGAAAAAGAAATTTCAGACTCGTGTGCACAGAAAGACTTTAAATCCTCTGTTTGATGAAACTTTTCAGTTTCCTGTAGCATATGATCAACTAAGCAACAGAAAACTACATTTCAGTGTGTATGATTTTGACAGATTTTCTAGACATGACATGATTGGGGAAGTGATTTTTGATAATTTGTTTGAAGCCTCTGATCTCTCCAGAGAAGCCACAGTATGGAAAGATATTCATTGTGCTACCACAGTAAGTTATAATTCTGCCAATATATTCCTTTTATTTGACCTGCAGTGATATATAAACCTAATTTTTACCCAGATTAGTTTCAAAAAGTTAGGGAAATTTTGTCCTAAATACCTGCAAACAGTGTATGAATTACATTTGTACATAAATAATTCAGGCACTTAACACTATCTAGGTAATATTAGTGATTGTATACATAAAAAATCTTTTCTTTTAATGTCTAACCTTTGTTTCTACACTTCTTGTTTTGGGGAAGTTCATTACTTCACCATACTGGACAGTTCCTATAATTTGCCAAAAGTAATAGGACTTTTCACTTGTAAAATATTTATCTTTAACTTACTCTCTACAGTCAATTTCCAAATAGTTATTATTGATTTTAATTATTTAAGAAGATTTCATTCCTCAGGTTTAACCTAAAATGTACTTTGGTGCCATTTGGAAAGGCCTTGATTGGGCTTAAAACAGCCCACTCCTTCAGAAGCTTTTGTGGAATTCATAAAATTATACCATTTGATATGGCAAATAATGAGGAAGTGATTGGTTTACATTCAGTTCAGTTCAGTTCAGTTCAGTCACTCATTTGTGTCCCACTCTGCAATCCCATGGACTGCAGCACCCCAGGCCTCCCTGTCCATCACCAAATCCTGGAGATAACCCAAATTCCAGTCCATTGAGTCGGTGATGCCATCCAACCATCTCATCCTCTGTTGTCTCCTTCTCCTCCTGCTCTCAATCTTTCCCAGCATCAGGGTCTTCTGGAATGAATCAGTTCTTTGCATCAGGTGGCCAAAGTATTGGAGTTTTACCTTCAACATCAGTCCTTCCAATGAACACGCAGGAGTGATCTCCTTTAGGATGGACTGGTTAGATCTCCTTGCAGTCCAAGGGACTCTCAAGAGTCTTCTCCAACACCACAGTTCAAAAGCATCAATTCTTCAGCACTCA
Organism: Oryx dammah; assembly: GCF_014754425.2. Lineage (NCBI taxonomy): Eukaryota > Metazoa > Chordata > Mammalia > Artiodactyla > Bovidae > Oryx > Oryx dammah. The sequence continues at coordinate 42,226,250 of NW_024070213.1, read as the reverse complement.
GCTTTCTTCACAGTCCAACTCTCACATCCATACATGACCACTGGAAAAACCATAGCCTTGTCTAGACGGACCTTTGTTGGCAAAGTAATGTCTCTGCTTTTCAATATGCTGTCTAGGCTGGTCATAACTTTCCTTCCAAGGAGTAAGCGTCTTTTAATTTCATGGCTGCAGTCACCATCTGCAGTGATTTTGGAGCCCCAAAAAATAGTCAGCCATTGTTTCCACTATTTCCCCATCTATTTGCCATTAAGTGATGGGACCAGATGTCATGATCTTAGTTTTCTGAATGTTGAGCTTTAAGCCAACTTTTTCACTCTCCTCTTTCACTTTCATCAAGAGGCTTTTTAGTTCTTCTTCACTTTCTGCCATAAGGGTGGTGTCATCTGCATAACTAAAGTTATCGATATTTCTCCCGGCAATCTTGATTCCAGCTTGTGCTTCTTCCAGTCCAGCGTTTCTCAAGATGTACTCTGCATAGAAGTTAAATAACTAGGGTGACAATATACAGCCTTGACGTACTCTTTTTCCTATTTGGAACCAGTCTGTTGTTCCATGTCCAGTTCTAACTGTTGCTTCCTGACCTAAATATAGATTTCTCAAGAAGCAGGTCAAGTGGTCTGGTATTCCCATCTCTTTCAGAATTTTCCACAGTTTATTGTGATCCACACAGTCAAAGGCTTTGGCATACTCAATAAAGCAGACATAGATGTTTTTCTGGAACTCTCTTGCTTTTTCAATGATCCAGTGGATGTTGACAATTTGATCTCTGATTCCTCTGCCTTTTCTAAAACCAGATTGAACTTCTGGAAGTTCATGGTTCATATATTGTTGAAGTCTGGCTTGGAAAATTTTGAGCATTATTTTACTAGCATGTGAGATGAGTGCAATTGTGTGGTAGTTTGTGTATTCTTTGGTACTGCTTTTCTTTGGGATTGGAATGAAAACTGACCTTTTCCATTCCTGTGGTCACTGCTGAGTTTTCCAAATTTGCTGGCATATTGAGTGCAGCACTTTCACAGCATCATCTTTTAGGATTTGACATAACTCAACTGGAATTGTTTACATTAGGACTTTCTTTTTCATTGTAAAATGATTTTTCTGATTATAAAATAATATCAAAATTTGAAAAATAGAATAAAAAAATGCAATTAAATAGCCTATAATGCCATGAATTAATACGTAAAACCTTGGCATATTGCTTTTGATTTGTTTTTCTATAAATGTTTGAAAGTAATTAAAGTCAATATAAGTTTAAACTTTTCCATGCTTTTTTTCAGATGGTATTTGTTTTAGTACATGATGTTCAAGATGTGATCCATTTTCCCTAGTGAATCTTTTATTGTTGGACATTTAAATTAGCCCTAAATTTTGTTATACTAAAAGTTATTGCATTCTTTTTATAGAAATTTCTTTTATATTCAAGAATATTTGTCCAGAATAGAACTGGATAAACAGAATTAGGGAACTGGTCTCCTAGGAGGTTAGATTGCTAATTTTTTTTCATTTATTAGTTATTAATGAAGGTATTTAATTTTTTACTGCCAGGCTGTCTTTATGTATTTAACATCTTTTATAAAAGTTTTACCACAAATTATAAACCTAAAAAGTTGAAGTTTTAGACAGAGACAGAGGTTATTTTAAAAATAAGAAAACTGTTAAATTAGAAATAGCTCCTTTTGTAGTACACTAGTATTTGAGGTTAACACATTTTCATTATAAATTATATAGATAAATAAAATAAAATTTTATAGTCAGTTTATTGCATTACATCATCAAAGCATTTTAGCTATTGGGTTTTTATTTCATGGTCTCCACTGTGATTCTCTATTAAGGAACAAACTCGATTATATTTCAAAGGAACATTGAAGCTTTTTTAATTTCATATCATTTTTTACCTTATTACTTATATTCCTACAGGAATAACAGTGGTGAAGAGGGAAATTTTACTGTTTTAGATATATGACATATTCTAGAATTATAAAATGCAGATAACAATTAATTGTTAGGTTATTTCTATTGATTCTCCAATCTTATTCGTTCTTTTATTTATTCAGCAACTATTTGCTGATTACCTACTCTATGTTTGACATGCTTTGAGTACTAGGAATGTGAAAAATGTTACCATAAAAAATTGTTGACATACATTCTGTTCATATATTTGGGATCAGAGGTAGGTAACCCCTAAATTAAGTATAAAAATTAGCATAATTTTATAGATGACTGATAGTGGATTTTCTTTTTAACATTCATAGTTTTTGTGTTCCATAATTAGTCCTTAAAAACATAGTAAGCATTCCTCATGGAAGCTTCAATTTTTGACCTTTTATAGAACATAAACTGTTTTTTGATAAATGTAAATGAACCCTTCAGTTTTATTTTTAATTCTCCCATATGCTTCAGGTATTACTTTTTTATTTCACCTGTAAAACTTACCACAAATATAGTGTCTTAACACAAATTTATCACATCATACTTCTGTAGGTTAGAAGTCCAACATAGGTCTTATTGGACTGAACTCAAGGTGTTGGCAGGACTCTGCGCCTTATTAGAGGCTCTAGGGGTGATGCATTTCCTTGCCTTTTCCAAATTTTAGCAGTCACAGGAATTCCTTTGTGTAGATTGAGCCTATGTGAGCAATCAAGGATAAGTTTCCCATACCAAGGTTTATAATCTTAATCATATCTGCAAAGTACTTTTTTGCCATGTAGGTAGCATACTCAGGTCTTGTAATTAGGATGCAGCCATCTTTAAGGATGCCTTTATTTTGTCTGCCATGGCTTTAGACATTTTCATTTCAGTATTCTAGATATAAAAGAAAGTATGAGGATAATAATGTATTTTATTAAATTATTCTAGTCAAATGGCATTTCCCTTTAACTGAGCCGTGCACTGTTCTAGATACTACTTATGACATTTTTGTTGTGAAGATAGTGATGAAACCTGTTTCCTGAATATGGAACCAAAGTTCTCAGTATGCACTAGTATCATTTTTTAGGTTAATGTAGTATTTAATTAAAAATTCTCTTTTGAAAATTTATTGAGAAATTATTAAGCATTTTTATATCCTCAGAGTAATAAAAATGAAAAAAAAGAACAAGTTAAAATTTGCTTAAGAAATTGTCTTTTCCTACTCATATATCTTTAACTTAAAAAAAAATTCACACAGAAATTATAGAGTTTTCTAGAAAGAAGGAGAAAGGAATGAAATAGTAATGTAGTTTAATGCCCTCACTAAATATTTGTTGAATAATTAACAGCCTATTTTCATATAAGGTCAAGTGAAAGAATGTATGTTAGTACAAATCTCTGAGGGGAAAAAACAATGTAATGAAGTACTTTATTGATATGTTTGGTTATATTTGTTGCCATTAACTACTTTCTGTAGACAAAAAATTAAAAAATTATTGAGTGTGTAGCACAAATTCATATGTGAAATAAGCCAGAAATACTAATATTTTAAATTTATTGTTAATAATCCTATCAGGTTGAAAAAAGAGACACATATCAGCTATAATTGTATTACTAATTATTTCTATACAAGTAGGATTAATATTTTTATCAGGAATTAGCAGGGTTTTTTTTAAAATTTCAGATTGAATGACTAAGAAAACAGTAAAGTTGTATCTTTATTTTGTGCAAAAAATTAGTTTTCACTTTAGAGCTCATCTCATTGCATGTTAAAAATATGGTAAGCCAATCAGCACTTCACCTAAGATAGAAATATCTCCAATGTAGGAAAAAATCACACTGAAGTATAGTGTATACCCTATACCTCTACTTCTAAACTGGGAAAGAAAAATATATATTCACATTGAGTTATATATGCAATCAGTTCAGTTCAGTTCAGTTCAGTCGCTCAGTCGTGTCTGACTCTTTGCAACCCCATGAATCGCAGCACGCCAGGCCTCCCTGTCTATCACCATCTCCCAGAGCTCACTCAGACTCACGTCCATCGAGTCAGTGATGCCATCCAGCCTTCTCATCCTCTGTTGTCCTCTTCTCCTCCTGCCCACAATCCCTCCCAGCATCAGAGTCTTTTCCAATGAGTCACCTCTTCGTATGAGGTGGCCAAAGTACTGGAGTTTCAGCTTTAGCATCATTCCTTCCAAAGAAATCCCAGGGCTGATCTCCTTCAGAATGGATTGGTTGGATCTCCTTGCAGTCCAAGGGACTCTCAAGAGTCTGCTCCAACACCACAGTTCAAAAGCATCAATCCTTCTGTGCTCAGCCTTCTTCACAGTCCAACTCTCACAACCATACATGACCACTGGAAAAACCATAGCCTTGAATAGATGGACCTTAGTCAGCAAGGTAATGTCTCTGTTTTTGAATATGCTATCTAGGTTGGTCATAAGTTTTCTTCCAAAGAGTAAGCGTCTTTTAATTTCGTGGCTGCAATCACCATCTGCAGTGATTTTGGAGTCCAAAAGAATAAAGTCTGACACTGTTTCCACTGTTTCCCCATCTATTTCCCATGAAGTGATGGGACCGGATGCCATGATCTTCGTTTTCTGAATGTTGAGCTTTAATCCAACTTTTTCACTCTCCTCTTTCACTTTCATCAAGAGGCTTTTTAAGGTCTTTATAAAGAGACATAAAAATTTAATAATAGTTATTGCATGTGTCCTTGGTAGCTCAACTGGTAAAGAATCTGCCTGTAATGCAGGAGGCCCTAGTTGGATTCCTGGGTCGGGAAGATCCCCTGGAGAAGGGTTAGGTTACCCACTCCACTATGCTTGGCCTTCCTCAGTGGCTCAGACAGCAGAGAATGCAATGCAGAAGACCTGGGTTCAATCCCCAGGTTGGGAAGATCCCCTGGAGGAGGGCATGATAACCCACTGCAGTATTCTTTCCTGGAGAATCTCATGGACGGAGGACCCTGGCAGGTTATAGTCCCTAAGGTCACAAAGAGTAAGAAACAACTGAAGCAACTTAGCATGCACACAGGCAATGTGCTTAGCTTCCCAGTCATGTTGGACTCTTTGTGACTCCGTGGACTGTAGCCCATTAGTGTCCTCTGTCCATGAGATTCTCCAGGAAAGAATACTGGGATGGGTTGCCATGCCCTCCTCCAGGGGATCTTTCTGACTCAGGGATGGAACCTGCATCTCTCTCTTACATCTCTTGCATTGGCAACTGAATTCTTTATAACTAGAAACACCTAAGAAGTCCAATAATAGTCATTACCTATTGGCAAAAATGGTAGAAACTGGATGAATATGGAAAAGGAATAATTTGTAATATGTTGCTTTATTTACATTTTATGTTTCAGTAGTTCAGTTCAGTTCAGTCACTCAGTCGTGTCTTACTCTTTGCGACCCCATGGACTACTGCACACCAGGCTTCCCTGTCCATCACCAACACCCAGAGTTTGCTCAAACTCATGTCGGTGATGTCATCCAACCATCTCAACCTCTGTTATCCCCTTCTCCACCTGCCTTCACTTTCATCAAAAGGCTCTTTAGTTTTTCACTTTCTGCCATAAGGGTGATATCATCTGCGTATCTGAGGTTATTGATATTTCTCCCAGAAATCTTGATTCCAGTTTGTGCTTCATCCAGTCCAGCATTTTGCATGATATACTCTACATATAAGTTAAATAAGCAGGGTGGCAACACACAGCCTTGACTACTCCTTTCCCAATTTGGAACCAGTTTGTTGTTCCATATCCAGTTCCAACTGTTGCTTTTTGAACTACATACAGATTTCTCAGGATGGAGTAAGGTGGTCTGGTATTCCCATCGCTTTCAGAATTTTCCACAGTTTGTTGTGATCCACAGAGTCAAAGTCTTTGTTGTAGTCAATAAACAGTAGATGTTTTTCTGGAGCTCTCTTGCTGTTTTGATAATTCAGTGGATGTTGACAATTTGATCTCTGGTTCCTCTGCCTTTTTTAAATCCATCTTGAACATCTGGAGATTCATGATTCATGTACTGTTGAAGCCTGGCTTGGAGAACTTTGAGCATTATTTTGCTAGCATGTGAGATGAGTGCAATTGTGCGGTAGTTTGAACATTCTTTGGCATTGCCTTTCTTTGGGATTGGAATGAAAACTGACCTTTTCCACTCCTGTGGCCACTGCTGAGTTTTCTAAATTTGCTGGCATATTACTGAACTGAACCGAACTACTGAAACATAAAATGTATATAAAGTAAGATATTACAATGTGAGTAGAACACATTAACAAAGTCATCTTTTAGGATTTGAAATATCTCAACTGGAATTCCATCACCTCCACTAGCTTTATTCATAGTGATGCTCTCTAAGACCCACTTGACTTTGCATTCTGGGATGTCTGGCTCAGGTGAGTGATTACACAATCATGGGTATCTGGGTCGTGAAGATCTTTTTCTATAGTTCTTCTGTGTATTCTTGCCACCTCCTCTTAATATCTTCTGCTTCTGTTAGGTCCATACCATCTCTGTCTCTTATTGTGCCCATCTTTGCATGAAATGTGCCCTTGGTATCACCAATTTTCTTGAAGAGATCTCTAGTCTTTCCAATTCTATTGTTTTCCTCTATTTCTTTGCCCTGATCACTGAGGAAGACTTTCTTTCTTTCTTTTTTTTTTTTTTTGCTTTTTAACAAGAATTCAAGGTGTGCATTTTTAAGTTGGCTGTATTTTTTGGAAGCGGTACAGGTAGATAAAGTGAGAATAAATCAAAATACCATTTTTACCAAGACAGAACTACATTTCACTAATAACACAAATCAATTTTTTTAATAGGCTGGCATGTAATTTTATTTTTTATTTATTTATTTTTTTAATTTAAAATTTTATTTTTACTTTATTTTATTTTACAATACTGTATTGGTTTTGGCATACATTGACATGAATCCACCATGGGTGTACATGAACTCCCAAACATGAACCCCCCTCCCACCTCCTACCACACATCATCCCTCCGGATCATCCCCGTGCACCAGCCCCAAGCATCCTGCATCGAACATAGACTGGCGATTCGTTTCTTACCTGATAGTATACATGTTTCAATGCCATTCTCCCAAATCATCCCACCCTCTCCCTCTCCTCAGAGTCCAAAAGTCCGCTCTACACATCTGTGTCTCTTTTGCTGTCTTGCATACAGGGTCATCATTACCATCTTTCTAAATTCCATATATATGTGTTAGTATACTGTGTTGGTGTTTTTCTTTTTGGCTTACTTCACTCTGTATAATTGGCTCCAGTTTCATCCATCTTATTAGAACTTATTCAAATGTATTCTTTTTAATAGCTGAGTAATACTCCATTGTGTATATGTACCACAGCTTTCTTATCCATTCATCTGCTGATGGACATCTAGGTTGTTTCCATGTCCTGGCTATTATAAACAGTGCTGTGATGAACATTGGGGTACATGTGTCTCTTTCAATTCTGGTTTTGAGGAAGACTTTCTTATCTCTCCTTGCTATTTTTTGGAACTCTGCATTCAAATGGGTATATTTTTCCTTTTCTCCTTTGCTTTTCGCTTCCCTTCTTTTCACAGCTATTTGTAAGGCCTCTTCAGACAGCCATTTTGCTTTTTTGCATTTCTTTTCCATGGGGGCGGAGAAGACAATGGCACCCTACTCCAGTACTCTTGCCTGGAAAATCCCATGGATGGAGGAGCCTGGTGGGCTGCAGTCCATGGGGTCACTAAGAGTCGGGCATGACTAAGCGACTTCACTTTCACTTTCCTGCATTGGAGAAGGAAATGGCAACCCACTCCAGTGTTCTTGACTGGAGAATCCCAGGGACGGGGGAGCCTGGTGGGCTGCCATCTATGGGGTCGCACAGAGTCGGACATGACTGAAGTGACTTAGCAGTAGCAGTGGCAGTTCCATGAGGATGGTCTTGATCCCTGTCTCCTGTACAATGTCATGAACCTCAGTCCATAGTTCATCAGACACTCTATCAGATCTAGTCCCTTAAATCTATTTCTCACTTCCACTGTATAATCATAAGGAATTTGACTTAGATCATACCTGAATGGTCTAGTGGTTTTTCCCTAGTTTCTTCAATTTCAATCTGAATTTGGCAATAAGGAGTTCATGATCTGAGCCACAGTCAGCTCCCAGTCTTGTTTTTGCTGACTGTAGAGAGCTTCTCCATCTTTGGCTGCAGAGAATATAATCAATCTGATTTTGGTGTTGACCATCTGGTGATTTCCATGTGTAGAGTCTTCCCCTGTGTTGTTGGAAGAGGGTGTTTGCTATGACTAGTGCGTTCTCTTAGAGAAACTCTATTAGCCTTTGCCCTGCTTCATTCCATATTCCAAGGCCAAATTTGCCCATTACTCCAGGTGTTTCTTGACTTACTTTTGCATTCTGGCCCCCTATAATGAAAAGGACATCTTTTTTGGGTGTTAGTTCTAAAAGGTCTTGTAGGTCTTCATAGAACCGTTCAACTTCAGCTTCTTCAGCATTACTGGTTGGGGCGTAGACTTGGATTACTGTGATATTGAATGGTTTGCCTTGCAAACGAACAGAGATCATTCCGTCATTTTTGAGGTTGCATCCAAGTACTGCATTAGACTCTTCTGTTGACCATGATGGCTACTCCATTTCTTCTGAGGGATTCCTGCCCGCAGTAGTAGATATAATGGTCATCTGAGTTAAATTCACCCATTCCAGTCCATTTTAGTTTGCTGATTCCTAGAATGTCAACGTTCACTCTTTCCATCTCCTGTTTGACCATTTCCAATTTGCCTTGATTCATGGACCTAACATTCCAGGTTCCTATGCAATATTGCTCTTTAGAGCATTGGACCTTGCTTCTATCACCAGTCACATCCACAACTGTGTATTGTTTGGGTTTATCATATATGATCTTTATTATGTTGAAGTATGCTCCTTCTATGCCCACTTTGTTGAGAGTTTTTATCATAAATTGATGTTGAACTTTATAAAATGCCTTTTCAACATCTGTTGAGATGATGATATGATTTTTACTTTTTGTTTTGTTCATATAGTACATATAGTTCATATTGATTGAATTTGTGGATATTGTACCATTCTTGCAACCTTGGAATGAATCCAAGTTGATCATTCTCTCTTTAACTTTTGCCATTTTAGTTATAATATGCCTTGGTGTGGACCTTTTTAGGTTTATCTTGTTTGGGGCTGCCTGTGCTTTCTATACCTGGATGCCCACAATTTAGGGAAGTTTTCAACCATTATTTCTTCAGATATATTTTCTGTCTCTTTGTCTCTCTCTTATCATTTTGGGGACCCTGTAAATATTATAATGCTTGATTTTTTAGTGTATTTTTATGTCAGTTATTATATTCTTCATTTCTGACTGATTCATTAATATATTTTCTAAGTCTTTGTGAAAGTTCTCACTGACAGAAAGTTACAAGGATACCCACCCAAATCAGGAAAAGAATGGAAGAATTCAGTGAGAACTTTGAAACAAACTGACCATGGATTTACATACTTATTAGGTCATTAATCTGCATATTTTTGAGCAAGTTACTGGATCTCTCTAAGTCTTAATTATCTTATCTGCAAAATGGGGATTATGAGAACATTAATCATGGTTTGTTGAACAAACTAAATAAGATATGTGCTTAGCATAGATCCAGACCTTTTCTAAATGCTCACTATACATTAGCTGCTAAAAAGCATTGGCAGAATGATATCATCAGTATATTGTTTTGGTTTTTGTTATAGTTGGCTTATTATATAGGAATGAAGATCTTGGTGCTAAAAGTAGCTTTGCCCTGTTATTATACTGAAGATAGTTTTAGATGATGTGTTTTTCTACTTAAACTGGAAAGTTTTGTGCAATAGATAGTTCAAATCTATTTAGTTACTGTATGCCATGACTCAGTGAGTAGATACTACTTTTTCTTTTATGATATATACTGCTACCTAACATGCTTCTTATCTCCCACCTAATTTGACTCTTCCTTTTCCACTGGGCCCATCTCCTCCTCTTTTTCCCCTCACCAACCTCTGCATGCACTTATAATGTATATCTTATAAAACCTCAAGAGTTAATGATTCTGGTTATCTTCAGTATGCTACTTTCCACTATGCTTCAACCTGTTTGATGCATAAAGAGGTCGACTTGTTTGTCCATACACTCTAAGCTCTCTGAGTTCTGGCAAAAGGTGTTCGGGCAGAAGGAGAATGCCATTTGGCTATGTAGTCTCTTTAGATCTTTCTATGAGAGATTGTCTCAGGCTGGCTATGTGCTTTACCTGAGGGTACAGTTCCTCTCAAAGTAGGCTTTTCTTATTACACCTCTTTCTGAGATCTGGTAACTGTCCTCTCCCTTGTCCTTTCAGACCTTGGGGTCATTACTACCTCTACTCTTACCAGCAGCCAGGACATCACAGTCTCTTGTGGTTTCCCTACTTCCTGCTTACACCCCTTAGATGCCCACCCCCCAATTAAACCCTTTGGAATTACTCTGATTTGTGTGTGTCATTCAGTTTCTTCTTATATCCTGAAAGATATAACAAAGAGATAAAATGATTCCTGATTACAAACAGCTTAATTTCCTGTAAACTTCTAGGATCATGCATGTATGTATGCTTAGTTGCTCAGTCTGTCCAACTCTTTGTGACCCTATGGACTATGGCCTGCCAGGTTCCTCTGTCCATGGGATTTCCCAGGCAAAAATACTGGAGTGGGTTGCCATTTCCTTCTCCAGGGGATCTTCATGACCCAGTGATCAAACTCACATTTCCTGTATCTCTGGCATTGCAGACAGATTCTTTTTCCATTGAGCCATTGGGGACCATGCCACATGTGGAATATATTCCACATATTTATTAGTTTTAGGGAAGCTAAATTAGTCCTTTAAATGCTTGATATTAAGATAAGGTTTTCAACTATTAACAAGGCAAAATAGCTATGACATTGTTACAGTCTTCTAATCTTTTTTATACAGAGAATTTCAAAGGGCTTCCTTGTATCAGAATTTCACATTTCATTGCAACTGAAAAAATCTGAATTTCTGTTTTTTAAAAAATCAAGATTTCAGAATAAATAATACAGCATTTATTTAGATAGTCTAAAAAATGACTCTTTTATGATAATTTTTTTAGATTTCAAAACATATATTTGTGTGCCCAGTTTAGAAATATAATTTAAGAACACACACACACACACACACACATATATCCCTACTTTTTCAATAGACACTACTGAATATAATTTAGCCTTTGCATATCAGTGGTGATCTTTATGACCATTAATTATGATAGTAAATTTAAAAAGCAGACTTTTATTTTTGTCCTTTGTTCATCTATTACACTGTTTTTTCTCCATATAAGTATACATGCTTCCTACATTCCTTACTTCTCCAACTTGTTCCTTTTAGGTTATATAATAAAATATCTAAGTTGGACTATATATAAGTAAAATCAATATGTGTTAAATAATGATTTGAGATTTTGTTCTCATAATAAAGTGCATGAGGCTTATAACAGGAAAGAAGTCATTTTATATTAACCTAAAAGCTCAAGGGTATGTTCTAAGTAGGTTTTGAAAGTCTGGATCTTATGGTCATATTATTTTAGAATTGGTAGAGAATTCAAGTGATCCTTTTTTTAAAAAAATAGGTAGCAAATATAGGTCCAATGATAAGAAAATTACCAGTTCACACTGCTAATTAATAGAAAGTTCAAAACTAGATTTTAAATCATTAATTTAACTCTTGCTTCAGTGTTGTTTGCCCTGAACTGTTAGATTACATGTTTGAAATATGCTAAAAAGAAATGAAAAAAACTAATTTTTTAACATGGAATTTCACTTTTGGTTTACAAAATTAAAATCTCATATTACTTACATAATTTGAATTGAATAAAAATTTAATATGATACTTTTGACAAAATATATGTAAAAAATTTAAAACTTATAACCCTGTCAAATTTATCTTTACAACATTAATCAAAAATGCATGAAGTACTAAGCAGTAATTTTTTGGCCTTATTCAGAACAGTAGTCAGAATCAATGCTATTTCAGAGAATGTCTAGGCTATTTTTCTTTCTTATATATATTTGGTGAAAAATCCACACTAAAGAATAATTTGATTGTATTTATTGTTTGTGTCTTTCTATATTATAATGTTTGGAGGTTATAGGAAACAGAAGGAAACTTTTTATGCCCATGATGTTCTAGCAACATATGCAGGTCTGTTGCAAGGTTTAGGAATGTAGTATAATTCTACTGGTAGTATTAAATTAAATTTTTTACTTTCTCTCTTACATTTAACTAGTTTAATTATTAAGATTCTCTTATGTAGTGAAAAGAATATGTAGTTGATTTTTAAATATTCAAAATCTTCTCTTCTTCTATAATAGACTGCATTAGTTTCCTAAAATTCAGTAACTGATTTTTTAATTAAAAAAATTTTTTTCAAAGAAATATAGTATGTCACTCATTAGCTTTGAAATCTAAGTCCATGAAAACAATTCTGAATTTGTCCTTCTGGTTTGTAAAGCGTGGAGCAGTATTTCCCTTGAAGAAAGTCACAGAGGAAAGCAGAAGACCACAGGAACTCAAAATGAGTGTCCTTTAATTACAATCCAGGATTAGTTATCATCTATTCATATCATTTTGGGGAAACTGCTTACCATTTCTGAACTTGTTCATACAACCATAAAAAAAAAGGTTTATAATAATATCAGCCCCATGGGAATAATTTTGAAAATAAGATAATAAAAGTACAGTTCTGTAAAATTTAGTTACTAAAATAAGTTGTGTCACTTATACCCGACATGCTATAATCTTGTAAATAAAGAAAACAGATACTTGTAGCAGATAACAAGTAGATTCAGTAGAGAACTTGAGCGAGTTCAGTCGCTCAGTCGTGTCCGACTCTTTGCAACCCCATGAACAGCACTATACCAGGCCTCCCTGTCCATCATCAACTCCCGGAGTCAACTCAAACCCATGTCCATTGAGTCGGTGATGCCATCCAGCCATCTTATCCTCTGTTGTCCCCTTCTTCTTCCACCTTCAATCTTTCCCAGCATCAGGGTCTTTTCCAATGATTCAGCTCTTCACATCAGGTGGCCAAAGTATTGGAGTTTCACCTTCAACATTGGTCCTTCCAATGAACACCCAGGACTGATCTCCTTTAGGATGGACTGGTTGGATCTCCTTGCAGTCCAAGGGACTCTCAAGAGTCTTCTCCAACACCACAGTTCAAAAGCATCAATTCTTCTGCACTTAGCTTTCTTTATAGTCCAACTCTCACATCCATACATCACCACTGGAAAAACCATAGCCTTGATATAATGGACCTTTGTCAACCAAGTGATGTCTCTGCTTTTTAATATGCTGTCTAGGTTGGTTATAAGTTTCCTTCCAAGGAGTAAGCGTCTTTTAATTTCATGGCTGCAGTCACCATCTGCAGTGATTTTGGAGCTCCCCAAAATAAAGTCAGCCATTGTTTCCACTGTTTCCCCATCTATTTCCCATGAAGTGATGGGACCAGATGCCATGATCTTAGTTTTTGGAATGTTGATCTTTAAGCCAACTTTTTCACTCTCCTCTTTCACTTTCATCAAGAGGCTTTTTAGTTCTTCTTCACTTTCTGCCATAAGGGTGGTGTCATCTGCATATCTGAGGTTACTGATATTTCTCCTGGCAATCTTAATTCCAGCTTGTGCTTCTTCCAGTCCAGAGTTTCTCATGATGTACTCTGCATATAAGTTAAATAAGTAGGGTGACAATATACAGCCTTGATTATTCTTGAATATCTTGAATATCTACTTGATTAGTAATATCCAATTCCCTCCATGTGTTAAACTTCTTACCTTAATATTTAACTTTCCTAAATGTATTACTGTCAAAAATGTTTTAAAAAATGAGTGATATTATTTACTATTATCCTCAATCTTAAGTTGATTAAAACATGACACATTTAAAAGACTGTACTTTGACATACACTGCATTAAGTCTTTCTATAAATTTAATTAGTTCACTAAACCAATTTTTTACTTGGTTTTGTAAACTAAATTTTTACAAAATTTTTACCAGTTTTAAACCATTCAATCACTGATTGAATACCAATTTTATTTATATTTTTGGAATGCTTTTAATTTTTATATATGCTATGCACAGTCCCACACCCCATAGTAAGTAATGGGATGCTTTACAAGTATAGGCATGTATGAAATAACAATCTAGGGAAGAGCTTAGCCACCCAGGAGAAGGAAATTATGTCTAAATAGGTTGCTACCGTACCAAGTAGACTGCAGATGTTTCAATTTATAATTAGTTATTTATAGAGAAGCAACTATGATATAACTGATATGATGACTATAAAATATTGCCCACACAGTGAAAAATAATGACTAGGAGAACATTTTTATAACAGATGCTGGTTACCTGCTATGCCTATTTAGACCAAGGATCTTAAATCTATCAGTTCAATAACTTCTGTAGTTCTTCTATTTGCCAGGTATTCTTCTGGATGTTTTAGGATATAAAATGTCCCCAATCTAATAAGGCTTACTATGTAGAAACAGGTGATAATGAAAGAAATATGAATATCTCCAGTGAATGGAAGTGCTATGTGAGGCAAGGTAAGGGACAAGAAGTTGGTAGTGAGGCGGGGCCACTCTTCATAGTGTGGTCAGATAAAGTCTCTCTGATGTGAGTGGTAGATGAGGGTCAGGTCACCGAGAGCCTTTAGGTCATGGAAAGAACTTCGAGTTATATTCTGAGTGACATGTGAGACCATTGATGGCTTTTGATCAGAAGTGAGCCATGACTTCATTTATTAGCTGTAAGATTTCTGGCTACTATATGAAGAAAAAACTTTGGCAAAGGAAAGTGGAACCAATTAAACCAATTTCTTATTTTTTTAAATAGTGAAGCCAAATTCATCCAATTCAGTATCTTCATATAGCAATAACTGAGAGGAATTCCTTCAATCAGGAATTTTGTAATGATATTTAAAGGTATCAAACATTCTAAGGAATGCTGTATACAGTTTACTACACAAGTTTCTATGCTCCATCTATAAATAGTAATTAAGTTTTGAAAATAAGTCTCCAGTTCCTCTCAGCAAGAAACTTTGATATCTCTTAACCAGTAAGATAAAGACTTCTTATCAAATTTGTATACTCTTATTGTGTTCTAAGTTCTTCTTGTCTCAGTGTCTATATTAGCCTATCCCATTTGCTCTTTATGTAGATGGTTAGGATACTTCATTTGTTAAATCCAGGAAAGTTTGTTTCAGCTCTATCTCTTCAACCTGAGCATTCAATGACTCCTGGTAGCTAATCCAATGGCTGTATTGGATTGTATAAGAGTTAAGCCGTTGTGTCAGGTAGTTATTTCCTGCTTGAATTAAGGGCTGAAAATGATTCTCCTACTGAGACAAAACAGGGGCAATATTAAATAGCATCCTTGGCAATAATAGCTCTTGGCTGTGATCATTAAACACTTAATGCTTAGTATGCTTTATAATGGTCCCATCTGTAACTCTACCATGCTCTCTCCCCACTTCTGCCCTGACTTCAAATAAGTTTCATCTTTGTTCCATGACTAAGCACAATGCTTAATATTATATGCTTAATACAAAGGCATTCCTTTGTCCTTATGGAAATACTAGCAGATCCTGCTAGAGGACACTAGGTGAGCGTTTTCTCTGTTTTTAATGGAGATGGTGGGAAAGAATCAGTAAAGAAAATGTGAGATAAAAATCCAGGAATGTAACTAGGTTTTCTGATAGGACCCTCCTTTGGTTGTTTCTTCCCCATCTTCATTCAAAATGATGAAATCTAGTTTAATTGGAATCACTGAGAGAAATAGGAAGGGCAGGGAGGAAAGGTTGTTCAAAAATTGTGGTTCTTTGAAGAAGGAGGGAAATGAGCTAGAAACTGGAACAGGATTATAATGTTAATTATATTTCCTAATTGTATTCTGCCAAGCATCTTCTTCATCATTTTCCCTTGCTCCCCATAGTCACTAGACTGCTTGCTCTGGCTGAGTGGAAAAGATGGTCAGATGTACAAAAAAAGAAGCAATTTGTCCACCTTAGAGATGTATTTCTTTTGAAATTCCAGAGTGCTATAGAATTATAGCAAACATAATGCCAAATCACCTGAGAGTAAAGGGGTCTATAAAGAAATAGGTCAATAAAACTAGCAGATGTGTATCATGCAACTTCAGCTCCCCAAATCCTGTGTACCTTTAAATGATTCAAAAGTGTTTTGAGCCATGTAATGGATATGCCCTTGCACACTTCTAGAGGGTTTCCTCATAAAGCCCTCAGCCGTCGTGAACAGTGTCTTAGCTCAGTTGCTCTCTGGTTAATGAGTAGTCTTCACATCTTCAAACGGAAGTGAAGTCCCTGCTGCTACTGACCTGGCTTGATGCTTTTATGATTTTTTTCATTCAGTATGCTTTTTATCGAGAATCAACACTATGATGCTCCTGAACAATAGAAATATTGTTATAAACAAGAAAAGAATAGTATTTCTTGAGCATCTGCAAATTGAACATACATTATCTTTGCATATTATCCCTTTTAAGTCTAAATGCAACCTCCCCAGGAAATTATTATTGATATTAGTCATGAAAGTGGATCTCATCTTGATTGCAGAGAAATTCTGGGTTGATCTGAGTAAGTATTATTGAGAATGGTTCCTAACCCAGTGATCTTGTTTACATTCTGGTCATAGTTAGACACTTAAAAGCCTTACCTCACAACTTCTTTATATGATGCTTCCTCTATTTTTAATTTCCTTTACCATTAGTCATTCTTCAAGATTCAGTCACCCACTTCTGAAGTTCTCCTAGATCCTCATGAGAAGAATCAAGTATTTTTCATCTCTACTCTCATAATTAAAACCCAGGAATCCATCTAAAAGGCGGTACAACACTGGATTTAAAAATGTACTTTAAAATTATGCAGACTTAAATATATTTTATTCCATTTTGTCTCTTAATTATGTGATGTTCTGAGAGGCTATGTAACTTACACAAAATCCCATATAAGCCCTATGAGGAGAAAAATTTTGTCCCGATCATCAGTGTTCCCCTAATGACAAGAACAGTGTTTTCCATTTAGGCTGTTCTCAATAAACACAAGCATACTAATAAATGAATGAATGTTTAGAAATTGATGAGGTATTTGATAAAGCTAGAGTGGAGAGTTTGTTGTATCAGTTCAGCTCAGTTTAGTTCAGTCACTCAGTCATGTCCAACTCTGTGACAGCATGGACTGCAGCATGCCAGGCCTCCCTGTCCATCACCAACTCCCATAGTTTACCCAAACTCGTGTCCATTGAGTTGGATGGTGATGCCATCCAACCATCTTATCCTCTGTTGTCCCCTTCTTCTCCCAACTTCAATCTTTCCCAGCATCAGGGTCTTTTTAAATGAATCAGCTCTTCACATCAGGTGGCCAAAGTATTGGAGTTTCACCTTCAACATCAGTCCTTCCAATAAACACTCAGGACTGGTTTCCTTTTTGATAGAATGGTTGGATCTCCTTGCAGTCCAAGGGACTCTCAAGAGCCTTCTCCAACACTACAGTTCAAACGCATCAATTCTTTAGGGCTCAGCTTTCTTTATTGTCCAACTCTCACATCCATACATCACCACTGGAAAAACCATAGCCTTGACTAGATGGACTTTTGCTGACAAAGTAATGTCTCTGCTTTATATTATGCTGTCTAGGTTGGTCATAACTTTCCTTCCAAAGAGTAAGCATCT
This sequence comes from Oryx dammah, assembly GCF_014754425.2. Taxonomy (NCBI): domain Eukaryota; kingdom Metazoa; phylum Chordata; class Mammalia; order Artiodactyla; family Bovidae; genus Oryx; species Oryx dammah. The sequence continues at coordinate 42,208,580 of NW_024070213.1, read as the reverse complement.
TTTAATTTCATGGCTGCAATCACCATCTGCAGTGATTTTGGAAAAGTCTGCCACTGTTTCCGCTGTTTCCCCATCTATTTGCCGTGAAGTGATGAGACTGGATGCCATGATTCTAGTTTTCTGAATGTTGAGCTTTAAGCCAACTTTTTCACCCTCCTCTTTTACTTTCATCAAGAGGCTCTTTAGTTCTTCTTCACTTTCTGCCATAAGGCTGGTGTCATCTGCATATCTGAGGTTATTGATATTTCTTCTGGCAATCTCGATTCCAGCTTGTGCTTCATCCAGCCCAGCATTTCTCATGATGTACTCTGCATAGAAGTTAAATAAGCAGGGTGGTAATATACAGCCTTGATGTACTCCTTTTCCTATTTGGAACCAGTCTGTTCCATGTCCAGTTCTAATTGTTGCTTCCTGACCTGTATACAGATTTCTCAGGAAGCAGATCAGGTGGTCTGGTATTCCCATCTCTTTCAGAATTTTCCACGGTTTATTGTGATCCACACAGTCAAAGGCTTTGGCATAGTCAATAAAGCAGAAATAGATGTTTTTCTGGAACTCTCTTGCTTTTTCAATGATCCGGTGGATGTTGGCAATTTGATCTCTGGTTCCTCTGCCTTTTCTAAATCCAGCTTGAACATCTGGAAGTTCAAGTTTCACTTATTGTTGAAGCCTGACTTGGAGAATGTTGAGCATTACTTTACTAGTGTGTGATCCACTATGACTAAATTAATGGAAAAAGGCATTGAAATGATGTTTTCTCCCCACCCTTGCCCCACTTGGACCCTTGATTGGGATATATTTCCTGCAGCAGTGAGCCCAAAGGAAGGAGATACCCTATGTCTAAGTTCAGAGAAACCCCAGTAAGACAGTAGGTGCTGGAGTGGCTGTGAGGAGATAGCTCATGTCCAAGGGCAAAGGAGACACCCTAGCAAGATGGTAGGAGGGGCAAATTTGTGTTTAGAATCAAATCCTATTCCCACCAGAGACACTAAGAGACTAAAACAAAGCTTGTGTTCACCAGGTCCCAGGGACCCCATACAGAGTGAGACAGAACTGTGTTTGAACATCTCCTGTGGAGGTATGGGTCAGCAGTGGACTGCCACAGGGTCAGCGGCTCTGGGTGCAGCAGACTTGGGTATGGTATAAGCCCTCTTGAAGGAGGTCACCATTAACCCCATCATAGAGCTGCCAGAACTTACACAGGACTGGGAAATAGACTCTTGGAGGACACAAACAGAACCTTGTACACCAGAAGAAAGGAGCAGTAACCCCACAAGAGACTGACCCAGACTTGCCTGTGAGTGTCCAGGAGTCTCCAGCAGCGGCGTGGGTTCGTGGTGGCCTGCTGCAGGGTTGGGGGCACTGAGTGTAGCAGTATATACCTGGGATCTTTTGAAGGAGGTCACCATTATCTTTATTACCTCCACCATAGTTTGGCCCCAGGTAAATAGCAGAGAGGGAACACAGCTCCACCCATCAACAGAAAGTTGGATTAAAGATTTACTGAGCATGGCCCCTCCCATCAGAACAGGATCCAGTTTCCCCCTCAGTCAGTCTATCCCATCAGGAAGCTTCCATAAGCCTCTTATCCTTCTCCATCAGAGGGCAGACAGACTGAAAGCCACAATCACTTTACAATATTGTATTGGTTTTGCCACACATCAACATGAATCCACCGTGGGTGTACACGTGTTCCCAATCCTGAACCCCCCTCCCACCTCCCTCCCCATACCATCTCTCTGGGTCATCCCAGTGCACCAGCCCCAAGCATCCTGTATCCTGCATCGAACCTACACTGGTGATTCAAAATAATAAAATTAAATTAAAAAAAAGAAAACCACAATCACAGAAAACTAACCAATGTGATCACATGGACCACAAGCCTTGTCTAACTCAGTGAAACTATGAGCCATGCCGTGTAGGGCCACCCAAGACAGACAGGTCATGGTGAAGAGTTCTGACAAAATGTGGTCCACTGGAGAAGGGAATGGCAAACCACTTCAGTATTCTTGCCCTGAGAACCCCATGAACGTGTACACCCGTGGTGGATTCATGTTGATGTATGGCAAAACCAATACAATGTTGTAAAGTTAAAAATAATAATAATAAAAAATAAATTTGTAAATGACAGTAGAAAAAACATAGGAACCAACTTGATAGGGACTATGTGTCATGTTGAGGAGTATAGACTATATTGAAAGTCCTGTGTGTCCAACATGCATCAGAGAGTCAAATACTTAGAATTTTTAGCAAAGCTGGGGAACAATATAAATGACTCTGAATGTTACTCGTTCAACATGGTCTTTTCTCACAAATCCCTAACCAAATAAACCCTATGTTCTCTACCTTAAGGACTGGATCCTTCCTCATCTGAACCACATTGTCTGGGAATTTACTTGATGGTCATGTTTTATAACTGCTTATTCTTAAACTTGAAATCAAGCTATGAGCTCCAACTGATCCTTTCTAGTCTTTCCAATGAGGTTTTGTTGGTTCTGTAGCACACAAAGACTAAAAGGGCCTGTCCATCCAGTCTAAACATACCTGAGCTATATATATTATTTAGTCCTCATTTTACTAGGAATTAAGACACAAAATTTTAGAGCTGGAAAATCAACTAGTTTTTCTCTTTGAACACCTTCATTTTATACCAAAAAACACTAAGGCCAAATAGGGTTAAACGGATTGATTAAGGTTAAGTTCTATGATTTCCTCAGGTGTATGGGAGGTGTGGGTCAGAGAGATGTAAGTATTTTGCTGTAGTTTAAATTCAGTAGACCCTCTTTGGGTCTGCATTTCACTAAAACTTCATTTCATGAAGTAAAATAGTAACTTCATGAAGACACTGATTTGATCCTATAACATATTTAACAAAGTGAGGAAAGCCATCTGTTTTCTTACCAAGCAGGAAATTTGGAAGGCAGGCTGCATTTAGGGTCCTAAGTGGATGTGATGACTGCTGTCACTATGGCAACAAGTTGTTCATTTAAAGATTTTTTAAAATAAGCCTTAATGATCCTTCCTAATATATCTGAATTCAAGCATGTCTGTAGCCAGCACTTCCCTATATCTGTATACTTCAGTGATCCCTCTCTTTGCTCTTTTAACCTAGCCTACTCAAAATAAATAAATGTTTTAAACCATTATTTTCATTGGTATCATTACTTTTGAATGTCTATTCATGCCAGGGACTTTGTATGGATGATACCTACCTTGTGAGGCAGAGGTTATTATCCCCATTTACATGTGATCAAACTGGAGTTAAAGGAGGTCATATTTTTGCCATGTGCTTGGGAACTAGTACATGGAAGTTGTAGCTTTCAGCTCTGGCTTTTCCAATCCAGGAACCTATGCCCTTTTCATTCTGCTAAGCTCCCACTCTCTAGTGTTACCAAAACCTTTGGATCCCCGTTGCCCAGAGAAGTCACCAAACCAACTATATCTAGCCTTAAACCTCCTTCAACATGTTGCCAAACTCCATATTTCTCAACGTAAATTGTCCATTCTTATTTCTGAGTATTTATCATAGTACTCACCTGTAGCATTATTCTTCGTCTTCCCTGTAAAACTCAATTTCATTAATTCTTCAAACCCAACATAATGATTATTTCCCTCCAGGAGTGCTTCCCTTGGTTATTATACACACTAGTCATTGAGCCTTTAAACTGCCTCCTCTCCATATCTTGAGCTCGCTATTAGTTCAGTTAGTCCTGAAATAAGATGTGCAATGCAACTGTTTGCATATTGATTTATCTTTCCAATGATTGCTGTTTTAATGACACAGTACACACAAAAACTTTATAATTGTGATTATGTTTCAGAGGTTGACTGTAGCCAGTCATCAATTATCTTGATCTCTCCAGCTCTATGTCTGTGGAACCAGGTAAAAGAAATCAAAGATACAGTGTCTAACCCAACCCTAATGTTAGCTTTTATTCATAAGTCCTTTATTCCAATGGATTAAGAAAATTGTCATTGTGAATGTTTCACCAATTATGTGTGTGTGTATCAGAATTAAATTAAAATTGTCCTATCTGAAAGAAAATTTATGGAACATGATATCCTATACTTAATAGTAGGCTTTCAAATAATTATATGCATAAAGACACAAATGTTTTTCAAAGGTTAATATGCAGAGTTCATATTTATAGAGCATTACAGTAAATGAGATTACTCATAAATAAAATTTTCAGAAATTCAAAGCATTTCTCATTTTAAGCCAAAATTATTATTTTAAACATTTTAAGGTTTTGGGATAAAAATAACTTCAAAAAGTAGTGTATACTTCTCTACTTTCTTAAACAAAACATAAAGGATAATTTTCCCTAGCTTGATGACTCAGAATCATCATTTTGAACTTTAATTACTCTTCAACTCTGTAATAAAATGACATTTTAAAGTTACTGAGGCATTATTAGTGTTAGTCCCCTTTGATACAAAATGATTCTAAATGGCTATCCTTTTTAGGATACAGTATTTGCTTCTTTTTTATATGCTTTGTATCTCTGCAGCTATCATTTATCTCTGCTTTGCTAGACCTAGTGCTGTTAGTTTTCCCAACTTTACATTTCATGTATGATTTTTGACCTGTTATAGATTGATACACCAATTTTGTCTAAAATAATAGTAAATGGGTGTTGGATAGGGATGGTATAGCATCTTTATATAAGAGAATTTTGCTGCATAACTATGTTATATTTATGCTGTATATTCAGAGACCTTTCTGTTTATTTCCTGGTCTTTTTCAGGGCCTGGGAAGTTCAGATTGTTGAAAGTGACTTTCCTTATAAACTACATTGCTCTGGGGCAGACAGAGTCAAATAAAACACAGTCTGGTCCCTGGAGGTGGGCTATCAATATAGGGACAGATTCAGTGGTGGGTACTGAGATCAGTGCACATTGTACCTCAGAAGACTGTCACCAAAACCCAGAGATTTGATGCACTTTTGTTATGGGATCTTTTTATAGGTCATACAGCCATTTACCTTCATCAAGTTCATTTCTCATAATTATCTCTTGTATTGCTTCCAGATTTAAAAAGCTGAAGAATATTGGTATTTACCCTAGAGAGTATTTTGCCCTTTTCCATATATAGGCAGTTTTTCTTTTTTCAAATTCTTACTTTCAAAAGGAAAAACTTAGTCTTAATAAAGACTCAAATTTTGTGCATTTATTATACATGCCTACAATACATTAATTTTCCCCACTCAGCTCATTCCAGTTTCCTTAAAACTCCTGACTATATGGAACTGACACATTTAAGTGGACTTCTTAGTACTGCAGTGAGCAAAAAGCCAACTAGCTTGTCATCAAAGTGGTCCTTTAAAAAGTGCCCCATATTCATTTCTTTCAGTTTATTGGGCTAGTTCTTCAATCACTCGTCAATTTAACCTCTTCATATTTGCCAATACCTATTGATAGTCAAAATTATGTTGCAACTCAATTCATAGATAAGGTCTTTCCGAGATGGCACCAAACACAGCAAACTTTCTTTGTTCCACCCTGTAAACATGTGATACATCAAAAGAAAAAGAAAAATTACTCCTACAGATTGTGTGATGTATAAAAGTAAAACCATCAGTCAGAGGTATGAAAATGTTTTATTAATCTCTTTAGAAGGCTCTGTGTACGTTTTTTCTGCACAAGCAGAAAATGTGGTTCATTTCCTGTTGAATTCTAAGTATGTCATGTCTGAGATTATCTCTATTTCTTTCCTAATTTATCCTTCACAGTCCCCAACATGTTTCTTGGTGGCACTTGGTATCTTGTTCTATATTTATAAAGGGATCCTTTAATTTTTGTTGTTGTTGTGCAGTCTCTCAGGCATATCTGACTCTGTGACCTCATGGACTGCAGCATGCCAGGCTTCTTTGTCTACCATCTCCCAGGGCTTGCTCAAACTCAAGTCCATTGAGTTGGTAATGCCATTCAACTATCTTTTCCTCTGTTATCCCCTTCTCCTGCTGCCTTCAATCTTTCCCAGCAACAGGGTCTTTTCTAGTGAGTCAGCTCTTCCCATCCGGTGATCAAAGTACTAGAACTTCAACTTCAGCACCAGTCCTTCCAGTGAATATACAGGAGTGATTTTCTTTAGAATTGACTAGTTTGATATCCTTACAGTCCAAGAGACTCTCAAGTCCTCTCCAACACCTCAGCTCAAAAGCATCAGTTATTCAGTGCTCAGCTTTCTTTATGGTCCAACTCTCACATCCATAAATGACTACTGGAAAAACTATAGCTTTGACTAGACTGACCTTTGTTGGCAAAGTAATGTTTCTGCTTTTTCATATGCAGTCTAGGTTTGTCATTGCTTTTCTTCCAAGGAGCAAGGGTCTTTGAATTTCATGGCTGCAGTCACCATCTACAGTGATCTTGGAGCCTCAAAAATAGTCTGTTACTGTTTCCACTGTTGGTCCATCTATTTGCCATGAAGTGATGGGACCGGATGCCACAGTCTTAGTTTTCTGAATGTTGAGTTTAAGCCAGCTTTTTCACTGTCTTTTTCATCTTCATCAAGTCTCTTTAGTTCTTCACTTTCTGCCATAAGAGTGATGTCAACTGCATGTCTGAGGCTGTTGATATTTCTCCCGGCAATCTTCATTCCAGCTTGTGATTCATCCAGCACTGCATTTCTCATGATGTACTCTGCATATAAGTTAAACAAGCAGGGTGAAACTATACAACCTTGACATAATCCTTTTCCAATTTTGAACCAGTTTGTTTTTCCATGTCTAGTTCTAACTGTTGCTTCTTGACCTGCATGCAGATTTCTCAGGAGGCAGGTAAGGTGCTCGTTTATTCCCATCTCTTTAAAAATTTTCCACATTTATTTTGATCCACACTATCAAAGACTTCACTGGTGGCTCAGACGGTAAAGTGCCTACAATGCGGGAGACCCGCGTTCGATCCCTGGGTTAGGAAGATCTCCTGGAGAAGGAAATGGCAACCCACTCCAGTACTCTTGCCTGGAAAATTCCATGGATGGAGGAGCCTGGTAGGCTACAGTCCATGGGGTCGCAAAGAGTCAGATACGACTGAGCGACTTCAATTCAATGTCAAAGGTTTTAGCATAATCAATGAAGCAGAAGATGTTTTTCTGGAACTCTCAATTTTTCAATGATTCAGTAGATGTTGACAATTTGATCCCTGGTTCCTTTGCCTTTTCTAAATCCAACTTGAACATCTAGAAGTTCTCGGTTCATGTACTGTTGAAACCTAGCTTGAAGAATTTTGAGCATTACTTTGCTAGCGTGTGAAATGAGTGCAATTGTGTGATAGTATGAACATTCTTTGGGACTGGATTGAAAACGGATCTTTTCCAGTCCTATGGCCACTTCTGAGTTTTCCAAATTTTCTGGCATATTGAGTACAGCAGTTTAACAGCACTTTAATTTTTACCAGCTTTCAACAAAAAGCACTTACTCTGATTGACAGTTCCTGGGAGGACAAACATCCAGAAAAGGAAAGAAGGATGGGCTATAGACAAAGAATTTTAACCCATTAACTGAGCCTAAAGAAATTCTTGGAAAAAAAGAAAATAAGTAAAGAATCAGATAAATAAATTCAGACTTATTTTATTAGCTGTTTATAGTCTTATATACTGACTTCCTCCTCAGCTGAGATCTTTGAGGGCAGAATCATGCCATCTCTCTTTTAGTATCTACAGCGCCTACCAGTGTACCTAACAAATAATGCTCAATATTTTCTTGGTAGTGAAAAGAATGAGTCCTATAGGAGGTTGTATCTTCCTGTTTTCCTCAGGCTTCTCCTTTTAGATCTTTCTTGCTATTTTAAGTGTGCAGCAAACAACCCAGAGGAGAGCCATTTGGATATACTTTTGTTTTTAAATAATTATTTTCTTACTCTTTTTTAAAAATACTAATTCTTCTATTTATTTTTTTCACTTATCCAATATTTCTGAGCACCTGATATGTGTTAAGACATTGCTCCATGTGATAGCAATACAGCAATGAACAGAACAGCATGCCTTATCATATGCCAGACACTTTGTTAAATACCTTGGACTTTATTTACATTATCTCAATTACTGATTAAAACCCCTGTGGGGAGGATATTTTCTTCAATCTGAAAATGAAATTTCCGAGATTCAAAGCTTAATTAGATTTCCTAGGATCTCACAGCTCAGAAGGAGAAAATAGGAGTCAATGCAACTTTAGCTGACTCTAATATTTATGCTCTTAATTGCTAGGCCTGATGGTTCAGATGGTAAAGAATCTGCCTGCAATGCAGGAACCCCAGGTTCTGTCCTTGGGTCAGGAAGATCCGCTGGAGAAGTGAATGGCTATCCACTCCATATTCTTGCCTGGATAATTCCATGAACTGAGGAGCCTGGTTGGCTACTGTGCACAGTCCATGAGGTAGAAAAGAGTCAGACATGACTGAGCAACTAACACTAATTCTAGACCATGAATAAAGAAATGGGAATTACATAGATCAGAACTTGAATTGTAAGAATTAGTCCAATAAATGTTAATAGTATTTCATGAAATTTTTTTAAGAACCAAGTTTTATGAACTTGAATGAATAGCAACTTGTTCTTCCCCATATTAAATCTTCTACAGATCTTTTTACCAGGAATAATTCTATTTAAGTCCTATAAACAATTTAAGTCCTGTAAACAACTCTTTAAGTCCAGAATGTGCATTGCTCACACTCATTTTCATTTGTCTACCATCTATGCAGACTTTGACAGCAAATTTATCTATACCAGGATAATATGGACAGTTTTACTTTACAAATGAAGCAAAGCTGTTCAGATTTTTATCCAGATTAATTAATAGTATTTTCATTCCTTCAAAAACTGCACTGAAAGTCAGCTATGTACCTTCATTAGGTTACAAAAATAAAATAGATAAGAACTATTTTCCCTTAGACCTTACATATGGGAGTCAGGGAAATGAAAATTGAATTTAAAAGATAATTCTGATGATGCTTAGTGCTATGAAAAAATGTGAAGAATCTTGTGAGTAGGGTGGGTATAGGATAGGAAGGAGGAAGGCCTCACTGAAGAGATTTATTTTTTGAGCTAAGCCCTACATGGTGAGCTGAGTCAGCCATGCAAGGTTATGGGAGAGAAAAAGAAAATGCAAAAGTTAAAAGCACAAACATCATCTGATGAATAACTGAGGAAAAAGCTTTTGGCCTACATGAGAGTGAACTGAGGAAGGGGCAAGAGATTAATAGAGTGATAGATGAGACCATACCACACGGGTCATATGTGTATGACTTTGTAATACATTATCTAAACAAAGACATATTTAATAATAGAGATATTCTTAATAATTATACCAGGACAAAAGGTATTAATCTGTAATTTCCTAGATATACCAGCTGTTTAGATGATTTTAAGCAGGAAAGTGAGATAATGTGATTTGCATTTCATAAGTCACCACACTGATGGCTTCTGATTAATCTTTGCAATAATCCTGATAAGAAGTGAAAGTGACATCCATGAGATTAATAGTAATAGAGCTACAAAGAATATCAGTAATTTCAGATAAGTTTTATAGATAATGTAGACAAGATGTGGGTTGGATGTGTTAGGGGTGAGAGAAAAAGAATAAAAGTAAGTGCTAAGTTTTTAACTGCAACCTCTAGATGAATTAAGATACCATTTCCTGATTTTGGGAAGATGACAGAGGAACTGGTTTTAGTAAATGTTTGCAAGTAAGTAGAACCACCAGTCTGATTCTGACTGTATTAAGTTTGAGATTCTGGTTAGAAATACAAATAGATATATCAAAATACCACCTGGGATATACTCTCTTTTCTTATCTGTTTATTAGAGCATTTTGCATTGTAACATATATCCTCAATAAAACATGGAATTCAAATAGTCCATTAAAGTGATTTTTTTACTCAGCAGTAATTTTTTTTCACTATCTGGTATTTTAAATTGCTAATGTTACTTATTTCCTTTCTAGGAAAGTATAGATCTGGGTGAAATCATGTTTTCCCTTTGTTATTTGCCAACTGCTGGACGTATGACATTGACAGTCATCAAGTGCAGAAACCTGAAGGCTATGGATATCACTGGCTCATCAGGTATGCTCACAATTGGCTAATGGGGACATTCCCAAACAAACATGCCATATAGCTGAAATTATGAATGGCTACTGAATTATTAAGTTCATTTTCTGCTGTGGGGCACTATGTGCTAAGTCGCTTCAGTTGTGTCCGACTCTTTGTGAACCTATGGACTGTAGCCCGCCAGGCTCCTCTGTCCATGGGATTCTCCAGGCAAGAATACTGGAATAGGCGCCATTTTCTTTTCCAGGGGATCTTCCTAACCCAGCGATTGAACCAGTGTCTCTATGTCTCTTGCATTGGGAGGTATGTTCTTTACCATTAGCACCACCTGGGAAGCCTTGGGGCACTATAAAAGTAGAAAAAGAGATTACCAACTAAAGTGTTCTAAACACCTCTTTAGTTTACATTAGCACTATGGCATTTTTTAAAGGTATTATCATATTATCAAGTAGATTGCCTTTGAACTTGGGTTTATATTTTAATTTCTTTCTCTCCTGATTTAGTTCTTTCACAAAAAATGTGTAACTTACCATACACTTCGGGGCTTCCCTTGTGGCTCAGCTGGTAAAGAATCCACCTGCAATGTGGGAGATCTGGGTTCAATCCCTGGGTTGGGAAGATCCTCTGGAGAAGGGAAAGGCTACCCACTCCAGCATTCTGGCCTGAAGAATTCCATGGACAAAGGAGCATGGAGGGCTATAGTCCATGGGGTCACAAAGAGTCGAGCACAACTGAAGTGACTGAGCATGCATGCATGCATGCAGGAACAGAGAGATATAATAAAGTAAATGAACACACCTTAAAGTTTCTTAAAAACAGTGGAGGAAATTTCTCTTGTTCTAAATTTGATGAAGAGGCAAAACTCCATCATTCTCTTTACTCCCTTCATTTAAATCACCACAGTTCTGGAGAGTTATTTGTAAGTTAATAGGGAACTTTGGCAATGATAAGGAAAAAATGATAAGGACAGAGTAGGGAGGTCAATAGCATTTGTTGAATTAAATAAATAATAAATAGTAATGCAGATTTAGTAAAAGATGGCATGGGGAGTGCAATCTATAACCTTTTGGTTCTTCAGAACAAAATAAACTAAATTTGCAACACAAAAAATATTAAGAACTCCTCCAATTAAAATAAATAAATTTATATTAAAAAATAAAAAAATAATAAACAAAAAACAAAAAAAAGAACTCTAAAGTAGGAAGGATTCTAGGAAAAATTAACTGAGTAAAAAATGATGTACAAGCATAAATATGGATATCTTGCTCCTTTCGATATAAGAATGTGTAATCTTAGAATATATATCATGTTGCTAATATTTGCATAAAGAAATACTTGAGTGATATACAAAAACTGAGGGGTGGAGAAGTATGGGAACAGATGGGAAGGAGACTTCTCATTGCATGTCTTTCTCTGTCTCATCTTTTAAAATTTGTTATGAATTTTTATTCATTTAAAAAAATTATAGTGCATAGTTGAAATGTAAAAATAGAAAGAAAGGAAATTAAATCTACATTCATTTTGGTGAAAAAGTCTTCAGTAAACAAATGTGGAAGAACTTAAGATAAACAATATATTCTGCAAATTATTGTTTATTTTGCTCTTTCTACCATGTATTGAAAAAGAACCAAATTTCCAGACAAGCAAAGAGCAAAGTTGTAATTAAGTTCAAGAATATTTTTTATTTAAATGAAGCTTCTCATCAGGGGAGTGCATGCTTTGAGAACATCACCTCATTAATTCTCACAACAGCCTTGTGAATCAAGTAAGGAACCAGTAAATTATCTTTATCACTAATAGAGAAATGTCATCAGAGACATGATGGGGGTAGTAAATGATAAACCGGGCCTCATTCTCACTGTTAAAAAGAGGCTTAGGCCTGGGGCTGACACCACAAAAGTGAGTTTCTTCCTTAGAACATAGTTCCTATTATTAAAAATTGAAAAATATATAGGAATGTTTCTATTTTGCAAATAGGTTCATTTATATCATTTTTAGATTTGCATATAAGCAATACCATGCAGTATTTTTCTTTCTCTATCTGACTGATTTAACTGAGTATGACTTCTCTAGGTCCATCCATGTTACTGTGAATGGCATTATTTCATTCTCTTTTAATAGCTGAATAATACTCCATCGTGTATGTGTGTGTCAGTTCAGTTCAGTCGTTCAGTCGTGTCCGACTCTTTGCAACTCCATGAATCGCAGCACGCCAGGCCTCTCTGTCCATCACCAACTCCCGGAGTTCACTCGGACTCACATCTATTGAGTCAGTGATGCCATCCAGCCATCTCATCCTCTGTCGTCCCCTTCTCCTCCTGCCCCCAATTCCTCCCAGCATCAGAGTCTTTTCCAATGAGTCAACCCTTCGCATGAGGTGGCCAAAGTACTGGAGTTTCAGCTTTAGCATCATTCCTTCCAAAGAAATCCCAGGGCTGATCTCCTTTAGCATGGACTGGTTGGATCTCCTTGCAGTCCAAGGGACTCTCAAGAGTCTTCTCTAACACCACAGTTCAAACGCATCAATTCTTTGGCGCTCAGCCTTCTTCACAGTCCAACTCTCACAACCATACATGATCACAGAAAAAACATATCCTTCACTAGATGGACCTTAGTCGGCAAAGTAATGTCTCTGCTTTGGAATATACTATCTAGGTTGGTCATAACTTTTCTTCCAAGGAGTAAGCATCTTTTAATTTCATGGCTGCAATCACCATCTGCAGTGATTTTGGAGCCCCCCCAAATAAAGTCTGACACTGTTTCCACTGTTTCCCCATCTATTTCCCATGAAGTGATGGGACCGGATGCCATGATCTTCATTTTCTGAATGTTGAGCTTTAAGCCAACTTTTTCACTCTCCACTTTCACGTTCATCAAGAGGCTTTTTAGTTCCTCTTCACTTTCTGCCATAAGGGTGGTGTCATCTGCATATCTGAGGTTATTGATATTTCTCCCAGAAATCTTGATTCCAGCTTGTGTTTCTTCCAGTCCAGTGTTTCTCATGATGTACTCTGCATAGAAGTTAAATAAGCAGGGTGACAATATACAGCCTTGACATACTCCTTTTCCTATTTGGAACCAGTCTGTTGTTCCATGTCCAGTTCTAACTGTTGCTTCCTGACCTGCATACAGATTTCTCAAGAGGCAGGTCAGGTGGTCTGGTATTCCCATCTCTTTCAGAATTTTCCACAGTTTAATGTGATCCACACAGTTAAAGGCTTTGGTATAGTCCATAAAGCAGAAATAGATGTTTTTCTGGAACTCTCTTGCTTTTGCCATGATCCAGCACATGTTGGCAATTTGATTTCTGGTTCCTATGCCTTTTCTAAAACCATCTTGAAGATCAAGAAGTTCACAGTTCATGTATTGGTGAAGCCTAGCTTGGAGAATTTTGAGCATTACTTTACTAGCATGTGAGGTGAGTGCAATTGTGTGGTAGTTTGAGCATTCTTTGGCATTGCCTTTCTTTGGGACTGGAATGAAAACTGACCTTTTCCAGTCCTGTGGCCACTGCTGAGTTTTCCAAATTTGCTGGCTTATTGAGTGCAGCTTTTCACAGCATCATCTCTCAGGATTTGAAACAGCTCAACTGGAATTCCATCACCTCCACTAGCTTTGTTTTTAGCGATGCTTTCCAAGGCCCACTTGACTTCACATTCCAGGATGTCTGGCTCTAGATTAGTGATCACACCATCATAATTATCTGGGTTGTGAAGATCTTTTTTGTACAGTTTTTCTGTGTATTCTTGCCACCTCTTCTTAATATCTTCTGCTTCTGTTAGGTCCATACCATTTCTGTCCTTTATCGAGCCCATCTTTGCATGAAATGTTCCCTTGATATCTCTAATTTTCTTGAAGAGATCTCTAGTCTTTCCCATTTTGTTCTTTTCCTCTATTTCTTTGCATTGATCACTGAGGAAGGGTTTCTTATCTCTTCTTGCTATTCTCTGGAACTCTGCATTCAGATGCTTATATCTTTCCTTTTCTCCTTTGCTTTTCGCCTCTCTTCTTTTCACAGCTATTTGTAAGGCCTCCCCAGACAGCCATTTTGCTTTTTTGCATTTCTTTTCCATGGGGATGGTCTTGATCCCTGTCTCCTGTACAATGTCACCAACCTCATTCCATAGTTCATCAGGCACTCTATCTATCAGAACTAGGCCCTTCTATCTATTTCTCACTGCCACTGTATAATCATAAGGGATTTGATTTAGGTCATACCTGAATGGTCTAGTGGTTTTCCCTACTTTCTTCAATTTGAGTCTAAATTTGGCAATAAGGAGTTCATGATCTGAGCCACAGTCAGCTCCTGGTCTTGTTTTTGTTGACTGTATAGAGCTTCTCCATCTTTGGCTGCAAAGAATATAATCAATCTGATTTCGGTGTTGACCATCTGCTGATGTCCATGTATTGAGTCTTCTCTTGTGTTGTTGGAAGAGGGTGTTTGCTATGACCAGTGCATTTTCTTGGGAAAACTCTAGTAGTCTTTGCCCTGCTTCATTCCACATTCCAAGGCCAATTTGCCTGTTACTCCAGGTGTGTCTTGACTTCTTACTTTTGCATTCCAGTCCCCTATCATGAAAAGGACATCTTTTTTTGGTGTTTGTTAGTTCTAAAAGGTCTTGTAGGTCTTCATAAAACCGTTCAACTTTAGCTTCTTCAGTGTTACTGGTTGGGGCATAGACTTGGATAACTGTGATATTGAATGGTTTGCCTTGGAGACAAACAGAGATCATTCTGTCATTTTATATATATGTACCACATCTTTTTTATCCATTCCACTATCAATGGACATTTAAGTTGCTTCCATGTCTTGGTTATTGTAAAACAGTGTTGCAGTGAACATTGGGATACACGTATCCATTCAGACCATGTTTTTCTCTGGGTGTATGCCCAGGAATGGGATTGCAGTGTCATATGGTAGCTATATTTTTAGTTTTTGAAGTGAAGTGAAGTGTTAGTTGCTTAGTTGTGTCTGACTCTTTTTGACCCCATGGACTATAGCCTGCCAGGGTCCTCTGTCCATGGGATTTTCCAGGTGAGAATACTGGAATTCTTAAGGGAAAAAGAGAATGGGTAGACACTCCCTTCTCCAGGGGATCCTTCCAACCAATGGATCAAACCTGTGTCTCCAGCATGGTGGGCAGATTCTTTACTGTCTGAGATACCAGGGAAGACCCAGTTTTTGAAGAAACCTTCATAATGGCTCTATCAATTTACATTTCCACCAACAGATTAGGAAGATTCCCATCTTTCCACACCCTCTCCAGCATATATTTTTTGTTGACTTTTTTGATAATAGCAAATCTGACCTGTGTGAAGTGATATCTTATTATAGTTTTGATTTGTATTTCTCTAAGTAATTAGCAATGTTGAGCATCTTTTCATATGCCTTCTGGCCATCTATATGTCTTCTTTGGAGAAATGTCTAGATCTTCAGCCTATTTTTTGATTTGGTTGTATTTTATAATTTTAATTTATTTCTTTATTATCTATATTTTTGCTGTGTTGGGTCTTTGTTGCTGCATGTGCTTGTCTCTAGTTGAGGTGAATGGGAGCTACTCTGTAGAGGCCATTTGGGTTTCTCAGTGTTGTAGCTTCTATTGTTGTGGAGCACGGGCTCAAGGGCTCACGGGCTTCAGTAGTTGCTGCATGTGGGCTCAGTAGTTGTGGCTCCTGGGCTCTTGAGTGTATAGGCTTAAGAGTAGTTGTGGCTTGTGGGCTTAGTTGCTCCATGGAAGTGGGATCTTCCCAGATCAGGGACTGACCCCATATCTCCTGCATTGGCAGGTGTATTCTTTACTACTGAGCAACCAGGGAAGCCCTGGGTTGTTTGTTTTGATGATGTTAAGCTGCATGCGCTGTTTGTAAATATTGAAAACAAACCCCTTGTCAGTTACATTGTTTGTAAATATTTTCTCCCTTTCTGTGGATTGTCTTTTAGTTTTGTCTATTGTTTCCTTTGCTATGCAAAAGCTTTTGAGTTTAATTAAGTCCCATTTGTTTATTTTTGCTTTTATTTCCATTACTGTGAGAGACAGATAAAAAAAAAATGTTGCTGCGATTTATGTCACAGAGTCTTCTGCCTATGTCTTACTGTAAGAGGTTTTTTTTTTTTTAAATTAATTTATTTATTTTAATTGGAGGCTAATTACTTTACAATATTGTAGTGGTTTTTGCCATACATTGACATGAATCATCCATGGGTGTTCTTAGAGTTTTATAGTGTCTGGTCTCACATTTAGGCCTTTAATCCATTTTGAGCTTATTTTTGTGTATGCTGCTAAAGAATGTTCTAATTTCATTTTTTAAACATATAGCTGTCTAGTTTTCCCAGCACCATTTATTGAAGGGACTATCTTACCTCCATTGTTTCATTGTTTAGTTTTTCCCCTTTTGTTATAGATTAATTGACCATAGGTGCATGGGTTTATTTCTGGGTTTTTCCATCCTGTTCCATTGATCAATATTTCTATTTAGACAAACTCATAGAGTTAGAGAACAAACTTATGGTTACCAGGGGAAATGGGTGGGGGGAAGGGATAGTCAGGGATTAGGGGATTGATATGTACACACTGCTATTATATACAACCTGGGCTTCCCTCATAGCTAAGTCAGTAAAGAATCTGCCTGCAATTCAGGAGATCCAGGGTTCAATTCCTGGGTCAGGAAGATCCTCTGGAGAAGGAAATGGCAACCCATTCCAGTATTCTTGCCTGGAGAATCCCATGGACAGAGGAGCCTGGTGGCTACAGTCCAGGGGGTTGCAAGAGTCAGACACGCCTTAGCAACTAAACCACCACCACACCCTGCTATATTTAAAATGGATAACCAACAAGCACCTACTCTATAGGGAAGATAACTCTGCTCAATACTGTAACAGCCTAAATGGGAAAAGAATTAGAAAAAGAATGAAGTGAAGTGAAGTGAAGTTGCTCAGTTGTATCCAACTCTCTGTGACCCGATGGACTGTAGCTCACCAGGCTCCTTGGTCCATGGGATTTTCCAGGCATGAATACTGAAGTGGGTTGCCATTTCTTTCTCCAGGGGATCTTCCTGACCCAGGCATCGAACCCAGGTCTCCCGCATTGTAGGCAGACGCTTTACCGTCTGAGCTACCAGGGAAGCCCAGAAAAAGAATAGATTCATGTATATGCATAACTGAACCACTTTGCTGTAAACCTAAAACTAACACAACATTGTGAATCAACTCTGTATGTGTGTTTGTTAGTCACTCAGCTGAGTTTGACAACTGTATGCCAATATAAAATTAAAAGTTTAAAAAAAATACAAACAGTCATTGAATATTTCCCTTTTACCTTGTTTTCCTCTATATACCTTATTTCCAGCCACAAAATATGTTTTGGCCCCTTGGTACAAATACTTATGAAATATACAAATACATTTTTCTAGAATCTAAAAAACATTCATTTCATTCATTTGCTGAAATAAATTAATGTCACATTTTTGGCTTATTCTAAGGAAATAAAATCTATTATTACATTGATAGAGTGAAAAAAAAATGTGGTGCTATAATTGGAGGGTTCAGTTCAGTTCAGTTCAGTTCAGTCGCTCAGTCGTGTCCGACTCTTTGCGATCCCATGAATCGCAGCTCCCCAGGCCCCTCGTCCATCACCATCTCTCAGAGTTCACTCAGACTCACGTCCATCGAATCCGTGATGCCATCCAGCCATCTCATCCTCGGTTGTCCCTTTCTCCTCCTGCCCCCAATCCCTCCCAGCATCAGAGTCTTTTCCAAAATTGGAGGGTAACTATAATAATAATAATAAAAAGAACAGATGAAGATAGAATAGACAGTTTTACCACCTAGCAAACACCCCAATGCCTATCTCCTCTTCCAAACCATGCTTCCTTTTTATAAAAAGGTACAAAAAGCAAACTCTTGATAAATATTATATCAGTTCAGTTCAGTTCAGTCTCTCAGTCCTGTCTGACTCTTTGTGATCTCATGGATTGCTGCACGCCAGGCTTCCCTCTCCATCACCAACTCCCAAAACTTGCTCAAACTCATGTATATTGAGTCAATGATGCCATCCAACCATCTCATTCTCTGTCACCCCCTTCTCCTCCTGCTTTCAATCTTTCCCAGCATCAGGGTCTTTTCCAATGAGTCAGTTTTCCCGTTAGCTGGCCAAAGAATTTGAGCTTCAGCTTCAGTCCTTTCAATGACTATTGAGGACTGATTTCTTTTAGGATTGACTGGTTGGATCTCTTTGCAATCCAAGGGACTCTCAAGAGTCTTCTTCAACATGACAGTTCAAAAGCATCAGTTCTTCAGTGCTCAGCTTTTGTTATGGTCCAACTCTCACATCCATACGTGACTACTGGAAAAGCCATAGCTTTCACTAGACAGACTTTGTCAGCAAAGTAATGTTTCTGCTTTTTAATATCCTGCCTAGGTTGGTTATAGCTTTTCTTCCAAGGAGTAAGTGTCTTTTCATTTCATGGCTGCAGTCACCATCTGCAGTGATTTTGGAGCCTAAGAAAATAAAGTCTGTCACTGTTTCCATTGTTTCCCCTTCTATTTGCTATGAAGTGATGGGACCAGATGCCATGATCTTAGGTTTTTTTTTGTTTTTTTTTTTTTAATGTTTTGGAGAAATAACTCCAGAAAGAATGAAGAGACAGAGCCAAAATGAAAACAATGCCCAGTTGTGGATGTGACCAGTGATGGAAGTAAAGTCTGATGCTGTAAAGAACAAGATTGCATAGGAAACTTGAATGTTAGGTCCATGAATCAAGGTAAATTGGAAGTGGTAAAGCAAGAGATGGTAAGAGTGAACATCATGATTTTAGGAATCAGTGAACTAAAGTGGACTGGAATGGGCAAAATTAATTCAGGTGACCATTATATCTACTACTGTGGGCCACTATATCTACTACTATTCTTCTAAGAATACCTTAGAAGAAATGGAGTAGCCCTCATAGTCAACAGAAGTCTGAAGTACAGCACTTGGGTGCAATCTCAAAAGGATAGAATGATCTCTGTTCATTTCCAAGGCAAACAATTCAGTGTCAGAGTAATCCAAGACTGTGCCCCAACCACTAATGCCAGATAAGCTGGCATTCACGGTTCTATGAAAACTTACAAGACCTTCTAGAACTAACATCCAAAAAAGTTGTCCTTTTCGTCATAGGGGACTGGAATGTAAAAGTAGGAAGTCAAGAGAAAGTGAAAGAAAGTGAAAGTGAAGTCACTCAGTTGTGTCCGACTCTTTGTGACCCCGTGGACTGTAGCCTACCAAGTTCCTCCGTCCATGGGATTCTCCAGGCAAGAATACTGGAGTGGGTTGCCATTTCCTTCTCCAGGGGATCTTCCCAACCCAGGGATCGAACCCGAGTTTCCCGCATTAGAGGCAGATGCTTTAACCTCTGAGCCACCAGGGAAGCCCAGGAAGTCAAGAGAAACCTCTAGTAACAGGTAAATTAAGGCTAACAGAGTTTTGCCAAGATAATGCAATGCTCATAGCAAACACCCTCTTCCAACCACACAAGAAATGACTCTACACATGGACATCACCAGATGGTCAATATTGAAATGAGATTGATTATTTTCTTTGCAGCTGAAGATGGAGAAGCTCTAAACAGTCAGCAAAAACAAGACTGGGAGCTGACTTTGGCTCAGATCATGAACTCCTTATTGCAAATATTGTATGATTTTCTATAGTATTGTGGCTGGTTTTCTACTTAAGGTGATAGGAGTTAAGAGTAGAGATCAATCAGCTAGGGTAGAACTTGTTACCAATTATTTGTCTCTTTGGCCCATAAAAATATAGCATAAATGAAATTTTCTCTTCCCTATTGGCATCATACAGACAATACATTTGAGGAAACTTCCTTGAGAATATATATATATTTTTCATTTTATATGGCTGAACATTTAATAAATGATTTGTAGTAATCATTCCTTCAATCCAAACTCTTTATCAAGCATGATGACTGAAACAGAACCTCTAAATTTAGTGCCTTTTCCAACAATTCAAGATAGTCCTAACAAGTACAGTTTTGCTAATTTCAATTCATTGTGATTATATATACTTATCTAGATACAATGTTGCTATTTCATAAATTTTAGTCTTCTAATTCTAAATCACTTTGAAGGAAATAAATATAATTTTTCCTATTGGGATTATATTCCTTAGATATTTCTTACAATAAAACATGTCCTCAAATAACTAAAGACACATTATAATTTAGACTGGTTCTTGGTAAAATACTGGGTTTTCTCTGTTGTATTACAGTGATCAGCAAATTCTTTTCTAGCTCATTCAATAAGAAGTCTTATTCTGTTTCCCCCCAGTTATGCTGTTTAATTATAAAACTAGTAATACAATAGGACATCAGTCAGTCAGTTCAGTTGTTCAGTCATGTCCAACTCTGTGGGACCCCATGGACTGCAGCACGCCAGGCTTCCCTGTCCATCACCAATAATGGAGTTTGCTCAAACTCATGTATATTGAGTTAATGAGGCCATCCAACCATCTCATCCTCTGTCATCCCCTTCTGCTCCTGCCTTCAATCTTTCCCAGCGTCAAGGTCTTTCTAACGAGTCAGTTCTTCCCATCAGTGACTAAAGTATTGTAGCTTCAGCCTCAGCATCAGTCCTTCCAATGAATATTCAGGACTTACTTCTTTCAGGATAGACAGGATGGATCTCCTTGCAGTCCAAGGGACTCTTAAGAGTCTTCTCCAGCACCACAGTTCAAAAACATCAATTCTTTGGTGCTCAGCTTTCCTTATAGTCCAACTCTCACATCCATATGTGACTACTGGAAAAACCATAGCTTTGACTAGACAGATCTTTGTCGGCAAAGCAATGTCTCAGCTTTTAAATATGCTGTCTAGGTTGTTCATAGCTTTTCTTCCAAGGAGAAAGTGTCTTTGAATTTCATGGCTGCAGTGATTTTGTAGCCCCCCAAAATAAAGTCTGACACTGTTTCCATTGTTTCCCCATCTATTTGCTGTGAAGTAATGGGACCATGATCTTTGTTTCTTCAAAGTTGAGTTTTAAGTCAGCTTTTTCACTCTCCTCTTTCACTTTCATCAAGAGGCTCTTTAGTTCCTCTTCACTCTGCCATAAGAGTGGTGTCATCTGCATATCTGAGGTTATTGATATTTCTCCCGGCAATCTTGATTCCAGATTGTGCTTCATCCAGCCCAGCATTTCACATGATGTACTCTGCATATAAGTTAAATAAACAGCATGACAATATACAGCCTTGATGTCCTCCTTTCCCAATTTGGAACCAGTCTTTTGTTCCATGTCCTATTCCAACTGTTGCTTTTTGACCTCCATACAGATTTCAGATGTGGCAGATAAATTGGTCTGGTATTCCCATCTCTTAGAATTTTCCACGGTTTGTTATGATCCATACAGTCAAAGGCTTTGGCATAGTCAATAAAGCAGAAGTAGATGTTTTTCTGGAACTTCCTTGCTTTTTAGATGATCCAATGGATGTTGGCAATTTGATTTCCAGTTCCTCTGCCTTTTCTAAGTCCAGCTTAAACATCTGGAAGTTCTCAGTTCATGTACTGCTGAAGTCTGGCTTGTAGAATTTTGAGCATCACTTTGCTAGCACATGGGATGACTGCAATGGTGTGGTAGTTTAAACAATCTTTGACATTGCCTTTCTTTGGGATTGGAATGAAAACTGACCTTTTCCAGTCCTGCGGCCACTGCTGAGTTTTCCAAATTTGCTGGCATACTGAGTGCAGCATTTTCACAGCATCATCTTTTAGGATTTGAAATATCTCAACTGTAGTTCCATCACCTCCACTAGTTTTGTTCATTGTGATGCTTCCTCAGGCCTACTTGACTTCTCAACCCAGGATAATATGGCTCTAGGTCAGTGATCATACCATCGTGGTTACCCTGGTCACTAAGATCTTCTTTGTATAGTTCTTCTGTGTATTCCTGCCACCTCTTAATATCTTCTGCTTCTGTTAGGTCCTTACCTTTTCTGTCCTTTGCTGTGCCCATTTTTGCATGAAATGTTCCCTTGGTGTCTCTAATTTTCTTTAAGAAAGTCTTTTACATTCTATTGTCTTCCTCTATTTCTTTGCACTGATCACTGGGAAAGGCTTTCTTATCTCTCCTTGTTATTTTTTTGGAACTCTGTATTCAAATGGGTATATCTTTCCTTTTCTCCTTTGCCTTTAGCTTCTCTTCTTCTCTTAGCAATTTGTAAAGTCTCCTCAGGCAACCATTTTGCCTTTATTTTTCTTGAGGATGGTCTTGATCACCACCTTCTCTACAATGTCATGAACCTCTGTCCAAAGTTTTCCAGGTACTCAGTGTATAAGATTTAATCCCTTGAATCTGTTTGTCACATCCACTGTATAATTAAGAGATTTGATTTAGGTCATACCTGAATGGTCTAGTGGTTTTCCCTACTTTCTTCAGTTTTAGCCTAAATTTTGTAATAAGCAATTCATGATCTGAGCCATAGAAGATTGTTTTTGCTGACTGTATAGAGCTTTTCCATCTTCAGCTGCAAAGAAAATAATCAATCTCATTTTGATATTGACCATCTGGTGATGTTCATGTGTAGAGTTGCCTCTTGTGTTTTTGGAAGTGGATGTTTGCTATGAGCAGTGTGTTATCTTGGCAAAACTCTGTTAGCCTTTGCCCTGCTTTGTTTTGTACTCCAATACTAAACTTGCCTGTTACTCCAGGTATCTCTTGACTTCCTATTTTTGCATTCCTGTCCCTTATGATGAAAAGTACATTTTTTAAATTTTTTTGGATGTTAGTTCTAAAAGATCTTGTAGATCATCATAGAACTGTTCAACTTCTTTAGCATAAGTGGTTGGAGCATAGACTTGGGTTACTCTGATATTGAATGATTTGCCTTGTAAAGGAATAGAGATCATTCTTTCATTTGTGAGATTGCACCCAAGTACTGCATTTCAGACTCTTTTGTTGACTATGAGGGCTACTCCATTTTTTTCTAAGTGATTCTTGCCCACAGTAGTAGATATAACCATCTGAATCAAATTCACCCATTCTGGCTCATTTTAGTTCACTGATTCATAAAAAATCAATGGTCACTCTTGCCATCTCCTGTTTGACCACTTCCAATTTACCTTGATTCATAGACCTAACATTCCAGTTTCCAATGCAATATTGTTCATAGGAAGTCGTCAGACATTGCTTCCATCACCAGTCACATTCACATCTGGGCATTGTTTTCACTTTGGCTCTGTCTCTCCATCTTTCTGGAGTTCAGTTCAGTTCAGTTCAGACCAGTTCAGTTCAGTTCAGTTCAGTCACTCAGTCGTGTCCGACTCTTTGCGACCCCATGAATCGCAGCATGCCAGGCCTCCCTGTCAATCACCATCTCCCGGAGTTCATTCAAACTCACATCCATCAAGTTGGTGATGCCATCCAGCCATCTCATTCTCTTCCCTCGCAGCATCAGAGTCTTTTCCAATGAGTCAACTCTTCGCATGAGGTGGCCAAAGTACTGGAGTTTCAGCTTTAGCATCATTCCTTCCAAAGAAATTCCAGGGCTGATCTCCTTCAGAATGGACTGTTTGAATCTCCTTGCAGTCCAAGGGACTCTCAAGAGTCTTCTCCAACACCACAGTTCAAAACCATCAATTCTTTGGCACTCAGCTTTCTTCACAGTCCAACTCTCACATCCATACATGACCACTGAAGAAACCATATCCTTGACTAGATGGACCTTTGTTGGCAAAGTAATGTTTGTGCTTTTGAATATGCTATCTAGGTTGGTCATAACTTTCCTTCCAAGGAGTTGGCATCTTTTAATTTCATGGCTGCAGTCACCATCTGCAGTGATTTTGGAGCCCCCCAAAATAAAGTCTGACACTGTTTCCACTGTTTCCCCTTCTATTTGCCATGAAGTGATGGGACCAGATGCCGTGATCTTAGTTTTTGGAATGTTGAGCTTTAAGCCAACTTTTTCACTCTCCTCTTTCACTTTCATCAAGAGGCTTTTTAGTTCCTCTTCGCTTTCTGCCATAAGGGTGGTGTCACCTGCATATCTGAGGTTATTGATATTTCTCCCAGCAGTCTTGAATCTAGATTGTGCTTCTTCCAGCCCCGCATTTCTCATGATGTACTCTGCATATATGTTAAATAAGCAGAGTAACAATATACAGCCTTGATGTACTCCTTTTCCTATTTGGAACCAGTCTGTTGTTCCATGTCCAATTCTGTTGCTTCCTGACCTGCATATAGGTTTCTCGAGAGTTATTTCTCCACTATTCCAGTAGTATATTGGGCTCCTACCTATCTGAGGAGTTCGTCTTTCAATGTCTTATCTTTTTGCCTTTTCATGCTGTTCACGGGGTTCTCAAGGCAAGAATAATGAAGTGGTTTGCCATTCCCTTCTCCAGTGGACCACGTTTTGTCAGATCTCTACACCATGACCCATCCATCTTGGGTGGCCCTACATGGCATGGCTCAAAGTTTCATTTAGTTAGACAAGGCTGTGTTCTATGTGATCAGTTTGGTTAGTTTTCTGTGATTGTGGTTTTCATTCTATCTGCTTTCTGATGGAGAAGGATAAGAGGCTTATGGAAGCTTCCTGATGGGAGAGACTGACTGTGGGGGAATCTAGTTCTTGTTCTGATAGGTGGTACCATGCTCAGTATATCTTTAATCCATTTTTTTGTTGGTGAGTGGGGCTGTGTTCCCTTCCTGTTATTTGGCTGAGGGCAAACTATGGTAGGGGTAATGGTGATAATGGAGACTTCCTTCAAAAGAACTTATGCCTGCACTGTTGTACTCAGTATCCCTGACTCTACAGCTGGCCGATGCTTTCTCCAGAGACTCTTGGACACACACGTGCAGGTCTGGCTCAGTCTCCTAAGGGGACACTGCTCCTTTCTCTTGGATCCTGGTGGGCACAAGGTGTTGTTTATGCCCTCCAAGAGTCTCTTTCCCCAGTCCTGTGGAGGTTCTGTAATCAAATCCCACTGGCCTCCAAAGTCAAAGTCCCTGGGAGTTCTCAGTCCTTTTGCTGGATCCCCAGGTTGGGAAAACTGTTGTAGGTCCTAGGACTTTCTTAACAGTGCAAGAATTTCTTTGGTTATGTGAGTGTATGATGCCTCAGAAAAAAAGTAAAGGCTAGGAATAAATTTGAGTCATCAGTATTTAAATTGTAGTTAAAGTTATATAACTAGATAAATCAACTAGAAAAACCAGTGTGTTTAAAAAAAAAAAAAATTCAAGAATAAAACCTAAAAAAAAAAAAAAAAAAGAATTTCTTTGGTATAATTGAAACTATAGGACATAATATACCATTATAGGACATAATATACCACTTTCCTTATTTAATAAAATTAACCACAGTTTTTATTTATGCTTTGTACTACTACTTGCATTTTATTAAAACTACCTTTCTATTGCTAGATCCTTATGTCAAAGTGTCTCTTATGTGTGAGGGTAGAAGATTAAAAAAGAAGAAGACGACTACGAAGAAAAACACTCTAAACCCTGTGTACAATGAGGCAATTATTTTCGACATCCCTCCAGAGAATGTGGACCAGGTCAGCCTTTCCATTGCAGTCATGGATTATGATAGGTATGTTTATTTTTCTACTCACAGAGTAATTGCTACATTTAGTCATATGTGGACCAAATTCAGCTTTTTGGGTTATTTTCTGCTATAAGAATTTTAATTTAAATTGGAAAATGGAAAAATTATTCATTCAAAATTTACTTTATTCTATGCTATAACATTTCATTTTTCTTTTCCAAAGGACATGATTCTGAAGTTGAAGGACAGGTTACCTGAGTATTGTGACATAATGGGTGTGGAAGTTGTATGGGATACATTATAAGAAACACTTTTGTGAAGTTTTTTTTTAAATAGTAACAGCAGAAATTATAATCAATGGATTTTGCTTTTCCAAGTGGGCTGGAATATGAATATCATGATGCTTACCTGAGCTCTATCATTAGTTAGCTGGGTAAAGGGCAAGTTTTCTCTTAGATATTCACTTTTCCATTTTTAAAACATTAGTATAATTTGGGATTGTGAACAGTGAGTACTAAGAGTTGAAGGTGAATATTGTCCATATTGTTATTGCCTCGAAGGTTTCACACTAACTAATCTTAAATCATTGGTTTATGGATAGTTCTTCTAGCTCGCACACTTTGATTACTTCTCCTTTCATAAAATCAATAGGTAACTCCTGAGTAAAGCACTGAATCTTCTTCCTGTTGCAGCACCTACTCCTTTCTTATCTGAAATGTTGACCTGCTCAGTTTATCTCATTCCATTCATGGTTCACAGCTCTGCTTGAGTCACCACTTCTGCGTCTTTCTTGGCTAACCAATCTCTTCTTCCTCTGAACTTGTGTTCCACTGAAGTTCTTTGCTATATAATTCTTCTTATTGTTTTCTTTTTATATTTATAAGGCTTTCAAAAATGAATCTTGTATATTTAACCTACAAAATTATCAGACATAGATAGTGTCTTATTTTGTTCTAGAGATAACACAAGTGGTACAGAATAAACATACATAAATATTCAGAGTGTCTATTTTGTATTATTATGCAAATGGTAGTAGCCAGGACCCTATAACAGAGACATTAAAAATGTATACTCTGGATGACAGCTAGAAAAATGAAGTACTAAAAGATAAGATGATTTGTACCATTAGTTTATATCACAGTTTACAGAAAAGCTGACACTGTTTAAAAAGAGAGAGAGAAATCTTGAATTTCTAGTTGAAATGGCAAACTCTAAAAATATTACAGTGTTTTGATCAGAACCCCTTCTTCCACTTTATCAAAAAATTACTCCCATTGATTTCTCACAGCAAAGACTGCAGGTGGATACAACTGAGCATTTGTCACCCAAATAACTTTAGGGAAGTGGACCCTGAAAATCTGTAAAATGAATTTTTAAAGTTATTTATAAAAATATACTTGTGAGGGACTTCATTTTTAGGGGAAAGATACTAAGCATCAGTTCAGTTCAGTCACTCAGTCATGTCTGACTCTTTGTGACCCCATGGACTGCAGCACACAGGCTTCCCTGTCCATCATCAACTACCAGAGTTTGCTAAAACTGTGTTTTTCCTTATCTAGCTTTTAGTCTGCTAATGACATTAATTCAATAGGTTGTAAACTCTTTGAGGGCAGTGACTTGTTTGTTGTTTTATCCCCAGTGTCTAGGAAAAACCTGTGGCTCCTTTAAGAATCTCAATAGATATTTGTTGCATACTGAGAAAGTGAATAATTGAATTAAGGAATTTATACTCAAGAATCCTCAATATCCTTAACTGTATAACAGTGGGCACTATGATTAAATATCATCTTCCAATCCCTTCTGAAATTCAGTCAGTTCAGCTCAGTCATTCAGTAGTGTCTTATTCTTTGTGACCCCGTGGACTACAGCATGCCAGGCTTCCCTGTCTATCACCAACTCCCAGAGCTTGCTCAAACTCATGTCCATCGAGTTGGTGATGCCATCCAACCATCTCATCCTGTATTGTCTCCTTCTCCTCCTGCCTTTGAGCCTTCTCAGCATCAATATCTTTTCTAATGAGTCAGCTCTTCACATCAGGTGGCCAAAGTATTAGAGTTTCAGCTTCAGCATCAGTCCTTCCATATTCAGGACTGATTTCCTTTAGGATGGACTGATTGTATCTTCTTGCTGTCCAAGGGACTCTCAACACCACAGTTCAAAAGCATCAATTCTTTGGCGCTCAGCTTTCATTATGGTCCAACTTGCACATTCATTCATGACTACTGGAAAAACCATTGCTTTTACTAGACAGACCTTTGTCAGAAAAGTAAGGTCTCTGCTTTTTAATATGCTGTCTAGGTTGTTCATCAGAGAAGGCAATGGCACCCCACTCCAGTACTCTTGCCTGGAAAACCCCATGGGCAGAGGAGCCTGGTAGGCTGCAGTCCATGGGGTTGCTACGAGTCGGACACGACTGAGTGACTTCACTTTCACTTTTCACTTGCATGCATTGGAGAAGGAAATGGCAACCCACTCCAGTGTTCTTGCCTGCAGAATCCCAGGGACGAGGAGCCTGGTGGGCTGCTGTCTCTGGGGTCGCACAGAGTTGGACACAACTGAAGTGACTTAGCAGTAGCAGCTAGGTTGTTCATAACTTTTCTTCCAAGGAGCAATTGTCTTTTAATTCCATGGCTGCAGTCACCAGATACAGTGATTTTGGAGCCCCCCAAGATAAAGTCTGTCACTGTTTCCATTATTTCCCTATCTATTTGTCATGACATGATGGGACCAGATGCCATGATCTTTAGTTTTTTGAATGTTGAGTTTAAGCCAGCTTTTTCACTCTCCTTTTTCACTTTCATTAAGAGGGTCTTTAGTTCCTCTTTGCTTTCTGCCATAATACATCAATTAATTACTACATCATTAATTAATTGTACAATTAATACATCAGTGACAGTGAGAAATGTCCTAAAATCATCTCAAAAATCTCCTTAGAGTTTTATGTCAAAATAATGCTAGAAAAAAAATGCCTTTAACTTGCATTCTGTTCTTGAGAAGCAGCTTACCCCATGTGTGTTTGGGTCAACTCTTTTGATTCAAGTCTTCTATCTCTTACTAAGTGTACAAAGGCAGGCAGGTCCCTTCTGAGTTTTTAACTTCTTTGTATGCAAAATGAGTTGACAATAATGATATTCATGGTCATGATGTAAAGATTAAGTGAGTCAGTAGATTTAAATTACTTAGAAAAGTGTCTCACACATAATAAGCTCTCAAAAACATTATCATTATTATTTTGATTTATTGCTATGAAAACAAGGCAGGAATAGAAAACAAGAATGTTCACTATGCTCTGATGCTATGCAGTAAGTTAAATGCCATGGTTCAAAATGTAGCCCTTCCCTGTTTATTTATTATACCAGTGGTAACATTCACTGGCATATCATTTAGAATCAATTAATTATGGTCATTTATATAAGCTCATTTATATTGAACACTTTGTGAGTAATTTATGCAGCATTATAAAACATTAAGCCCTTTGGGAAAAGGAGATTAGAGTTACATCACTTAAAGTTAATAAGTCTGCTTCCAAGAAAGAAACTCATCATATAGGTAAGGACCAACTGGCATTTCTCATTCACACTCCTATTATTGTGAAATGTGCTTGATTTACAGATTAAAATGAAGCACTAAAATAGTTGTGTGTAGTCCTTTTACAAATTCATTTTTGAATGCTGATCCTGCTCAGTCATTTCAGTTGTGTTCTACTCTTTGCGACCCTATTGACTGTAGCCCAGCAGGCTCCTCTGTCCAAGGGATTCTCTAGACAAGAACACTGAAGTGGGTTGCCATGACTGATTCCAGGGGATCTTCCTGACCTAGGAATCGAACCTGCATATTTCATATCTCCTGCATTGGCGGTTTGGTTTACCACTAGAACCATCTGGGAAGCCCAATCTTGTTTAGAAAGTTTTAACTTACTTAAGACTCTTCATTAGACCTGAAGACATTTAATATGTAAAATTATCTAGAACTTATCACAAAATCTACTGCTTTAATTGTGCTTAAAATTCTGTTAAGGTGTGTGAAACTTATCTTTGAATATTGGAATGAAAGTAAAATATTCTCCAAATCATAGGGTAGGACACAATGAGGTCATAGGAGTGTGTAGAACAGGACTGGACGCTGAGGGTCTTGGGCGAGACCATTGGAATGAAATGTTGACCTATCACCGAAAACCAATAACACATTGGCACCCCTTGCTGGAGGTAAGCTCTGGACCTCTCTCGCATCTACTCTCTTCTTTATCTCTTATTTAAATATTGTTTATCTGCTAAAATTTCACTAACATTTTACATATTCCCTTAAAAAAAAAAAAAGCTATTTGCTCTTGTTTTTGTCCCACAGACCCTGTTATCCAGTATGCAAAGTTCTGTATGTCTTGTTGGTTTTTAAAAATAACTAAATTTTCTGAGTTTGATATTCCTTTAGAATAAGTCCATAAAAACTCAAATCTGTTATTTTCTCTACATAGTCTGAAAATTTGTGTCATTAAGTGATGGAACAATGAAGTAAATTTATTATTACCTGGAAACTGAATTTTTTTGCTTCTCTTGTGAAAACAGCCACCTCACCTAAACTTTCCAAGAATCCCTAAATAAAGATGTCACTTAATATGTAAGGGGGCAGGTATATAGTTACTGGCTCTGTTCAGGAAGTAAAAAGTCTCACAGATTGTTTTTAAAAATATTGAGGCATCCATTTGCCTAAGTTGAAAACCTGGCTCTGCTGTGTGACCACATATTAGAGAACTTTGGGCAAGACATAAACCTAAGTTTCTATTATTACTACTTACTAGCAGTAAACTTAGAGTAAAACTAGATGAACTGCTGACTATGAAGTACTTAACACAGCTTAGCACAGTGTTGTTCTAAATATAACTAATACTAATAGTTATATTAACTAGAAGTGATATCAATACCAGTTTCTATCAGAATTTTTAGCCATGAAAGCAGTGTCGGTCTATTCAATACATTGAATGTTGCCAGGTGAAGTGATTTTATTTTCCAAAGACTGGGATATCTTGAAGAACCTCAAAATAAATTATTTATATGACCTAATTAATTGTGAGTTGATAAGGGGTGGACTTTATGCAATCCATTACAAAAATTTATGATAACCACACAGTAATAAGTGACGTATACATTGCCATCTCTCCCATGGATAAGCTTCTGCTTCTTATTCTATCACTAAGCATAGGTTGAATAGGAGAGACAGAGCAGTATAATTAACTAAATGTCACTGAGCCCTCATTCTATTCTCAGCTTGGTCACAAAAGTGTGACTCTGGCTGTGTTACTCAAGACATTATGGGGAAAATTCCATGAACACTATATAAACAGTACATGCTCTGACATAGGAGGTGAAATGTCATGTTAGATAAATTATCTGCTTTATTACATTAATCTTCCAAATCTTTAACTCACTTCATCATTTATTGTATTTCATAAAAGACAGACATGCTATGCAAATGCACATTCACACAGCACTTTCTCCTAAATTATAACTCAGTAAGTCCTGAGAAGGTTGTTACATTTCAACAACGTGTATTATCTGAAGTACATGCTGCTGCTTAACTATTATTTTCCTGATTCGTATTTTTGTTTTTACTTAGTTTAAAAAGTGATTAGAATCTAGACATAAGAGCAGAGTTTGCTGGGCAGAGTACTACACTGAAGGCAGACATGAATTCTAACCCTTGTCCCTCTGACTGTCTGATCCTGGGCAGACCACATGCTTTATCTGCTGCTACATTTCTCTATATTTAGAAAATAGAGATCCACAGCTCTGGGACTTCCCTGATTGTCCAGTGACTAAGACTTTGCATTCCCAACGCAGGGGCCCCAGGTTTGATCCCTGGTCAGGGAACTAGGCTTTAAATGTTGCAACTAAGCATCCTCATTCCACAGCCAAAGATCCTGCATGCCACAATGAAGACCCAGCACAGCCAAAAAATTAATAAATATTTGAAAAAGAGAAATACACACTCTTACAGAGTTTATAGGAATGATGTAGGGATAAGTGAGATAATGTGATCAACAGCTTTTAACTAATGAAAGACAGATGTTTTATGACCCAAAGTATATTATAATTGCTCATGACTAGTAAGTTGCATGCAGCGGTCCATGGGGTTGCGAAGAATCGAACATGGCTGTTTGTTGTTTAGGGCAACTGAACAACAATAAGCAGTTACACATTTATATGATGAGGAAAAACTATGAAATAGGCATGAATTTGTGTGTGAAAACATGGGAGAACTTTTCAGTCATTGTAGGTTATATAGGAAGGATAAACATCAGAAGAAGATCCCAGATAAAATTTTCTAGTTGCTCACTAGCAGAGGACAAGAGGGCTGAAAAGATTATGCAGAGGTACTTTCTCCAGCAAATAGCTCACTTTTTACTGACTTCTGCACCTGCATTCACTGGTCAAACAGAACATAGGGACTACAGACCTAAGAACTGGCTGGATTTTAAATTATGGGAAAGTGCTGTGTGTGGAATTATGTGTTTTGTTGCCACAGCAGGGATTAAAATGAGAAGGGAACAATTACTCAAGAGCTGAGTAAATTGGTAAGAAAGAGACTAAAACATCACTTGGAAAATCTGTCTACTTCTACCTGGATATAAAAGATTATCCGATTGTAATTAAACCTTTAAAATATACATAATATTTAGAAGAAATTATTCTTTATCCCTTGTGGCTCCTATTTTCCAAACTCAGTCCTTCTCATTAATTGCTTCTATAAAAATCACCTCCTGCCTTAAAGCAAATGGAATGCAGTGTTTTGTGTCTTGAACCTTCTTGCTTTTACTCCAACTTAGAATGAAAGTGTTAGTTGCTCAGTGGTTTCGCATGATTCTTTGTGACCCCATGGACTGTAGCCTACCAGGCTCCACTGTCCATGGAATTCTCCAAGCAAGAGTACTGGACTGGACAGCCATTCCCTTTGCCAGGGATCTTCCCAACTCAGGGATCAAACCTGGATCTCCTACGTTGGAGGCAGATTCTTTGCCATCTGAGCTATCAGGAAATAAACCCGTGGTGGATTCATAAAAATAAATAAATAAATAAATAAAAAGCAATAAATAAATAAATAAAATAAAATAAAAAGCAGAAACATTAAAAAAAAAAACTAATAGTCTGTGATAGAATGTGAAATGAATCTGTAGTTTCCCTGCATGTCATCTATATACCATGCTCTGCATACATTTTTTTTAATTTTTTATTTTACTTTACAATACTGTATTGGTTTTACCATACATTGACATGAATTTAGAAAGATGGTAATGATAACCCTGTCTGCATACATTTTTGTGAGATGTTTGTGTCCCCTCACACCACCTGAGAAGGTGAGTTATGAAGGTCATGGGGAATTATGTATATCTTCTGTTCAGAGACTAGCATATCATGGGTGTGAATATTCACTATTAAAAGGTAACAACAATTACTCACTTTATTATTTTTTTTGGACATTATAAAATTATTATCTTTCAGTTACCTGGCCGGGCGACCAGTTTTGATAGTCAAGGATCTTGTCCATCTCCCAAGCCAACTTCCACACCATAATGCATCCAAAATAATGCCATTATAATGAGGACCCAGGACCATGCACTCACCAAATCAGAAAAAAAAAAAAAAGTGGAAGATTTGATTTCTTCATTTGAAATACATCCTGATAACAAACAAAATTTTGTGTAAATTTTATTTGCCTTTATTGTCTGTTTACTAACTTTGAACATCTTAATATATTTTACTTGAATACAAATGGTCTTTACTTACATAAGGCATTTTATTATTTGTGTCATATGCCAATTAGCAGAAAAACTTTTTAATAAATTGTAAATTCTATGAATAAGCAAATAATACATTTTTAAAAATAATCCATACTTATCTAAAATTAAATATAGTTAATGCTGCTATTGTATAGATTAGCACATGTCACATATGTATGGTTTTGACTTTGTTAAAACTATGTTCATTTCCAGTTGTGTATATGGTTCTATATAAACCTTAATGGAAAATGTGAGCTTTACTCACTGCATTAAATAATCAAATTAATATAATTTATTAATTTATTTATTGTTTATTCTTTCATTCTCAACAAAATCTTTTCTTGGTGAAGTTTGGTTTTTGCTAAACTCTAAACTTTTTCTCTCAAGCGTATTCTTTAAGATATAGAGAAAGCTCTATAATTTGAAGATCCTCTCTGAGTATAAATTTAAGAATATTTAGTAGATGGAAAATGGAGATTGAGCCATTTGGGCTACTATTTTATACTGTCTTAAAATTACTAGTTCAAATATCTGTAGCACTGTTTGATATTTTAAAAATTCTATTATTCATATTCTCAAATGTAGCATTAGTATTCCTAAATGAACAGAATCAGAACTCATGAGGTTCTCAAGTACTACAACATGTTTATTTTGTGACATAAAGTTATCACATGGATCCTGTATTCCTGATAGACATACTGACACCAAAGTTACAATAAATCTCTGTGCTTATTGTCATTTGGATTGTACACAGTGATAGTGACTTTTAAACTCAAACAGAAGCTAATCTTTTATCTAATCTTAGAAATGGGTATTTTCTTAAAGAAAAAAATTACTTATTTTTCAGCAAATTATAAAATTATAAATAATTCAACTTCAACGTCTAATAAAAAACAAATAATTCTTAAGGCACAGACCCACGGTCTTTTGTGAAAGGCTTTGCCCTCATAGGAGAAGGCAATGGCACCCCACTCCAGTACTCTTGCCTGGAAAATCCCATGGACAGATGAGCCTGGTGGGCTGCAGTCCATGGGTCGCAAAGAGTCGGACATGACTGAGCAACTTCACTTTCACTTTTCACTTTCACGCATTGGAGAAGGAAATGGCAACCCACTCCAGTATTCTTGCCTGGAGAATCCCAGGGTCGGGGGAGCCTGGTGGGCTGCCGTCTCTGGGGTCGCACAGAGTTGGACACGACTGAAGCGACTTAGCAGCAGCAGTTGCCCTCATAAGAATCAAGAATCAGGCCGCTAGTCGTAAAAACAATGCAAATGTTTTTGCAGAACTTTCCTTTAAATCATGTCAACTTTTTATTGTCATGTTTCTGGGCCCTATTAGAAGGTATCTATATTGAACGACCCTAACCTTACTTTTGAGATGTGTATTGTGCATGTTTCAGGCTTATCCAAAGATAGAAGGTTAAATCCCAACCTTCTCTGCCCCCCACCCCGCCCCACCAAAGAACCAAAAAGCAAGAAAATCTGCAGTTAGGCTATAAAAACGGATTCATCAGAATGAGAAAATTTTATCAGCAATTGCAAAATTTTGATTTTAGTAAAATCCCTTATTTCTAAATATTAAAATTAGGTTTCAAAGTCTTGAGATTTTTGTATGTTGGCACCTCTCATATGATGGCATTACCATTAATTAAGATGTAACTATTTTACAAATTAATATTTTAAAATTATACCTAATTCCCTAAAATTTTTCAAAACTACTTGTGGCATCTCAATGAAAACAAATATTCCTGGCTAACATTTTCTGATTTAAAACTAAAGAAACTTTACCAAGCCTAAAAGAACCACTTGCTATAGACAATATGACTGAAGGTGACACTTCTGGTTGTTTTTATGTTTTTTTTTTTTTTACCCTAAGTATTTTATTTTATTTTTTTAAATATAAATTTACACTTCTATTTTGTAATTCTTTGTTTTATTGGAAAATAAAATTGTCAAATGAGAAGACTCTTAATAAAAATAACATGTTCAGAGACAATTGTTTATAGGCATAGCTGCAACTTACAATTGATTAGTAACTATATTTCCTTAGTATAGTAATTTTTTTCACCTAAAAACATACTTAAGGATTTTTATTCATGCTTTTCTTTGCCTCCTACGTAGAAATAGTCAATGTTTACAGTAAAAAACACAAACAACCAACCAACTAGGAGACTTTAATATGGCTATTATAAACTAAAAGTTTGATTAAAAAATAAATAAATAAATAAAAATAAAAGGTTAAGATAATTTTTTTAAAATTATTGTTGCCTAGGGATTAGAATAAATATATCAGGACTGACCATTTGCTAGTCCTTGAGAGACTAAAGGGAGAAAATTCATAACAGATTTTGAATGCATGGTTTAAAATGGTGTGAAAATATTAGTTGCTCAGTCATGTCCGACTCTTTGCAACCCCGTTGACTATAGCCCGCCAGGCTTCTCTGTCCATGGAATTCTGCAGGCAAAATTACTGGAGTGGGTTGCCTTTCCCTTCTCCAGGGAATCTTCCTGACCCAGAGACTGAATCCAGGTCTCCTGCACTGCAGGCAGATTCTTCACTGTCTGAGCCACCGTAGGATTTTCAGTACAGTACATCCTACTCTGTAGTCATACATCCATAACTTATCCTCTTTCTACTTACGATTAAAGATGGAATGCTTTTCATTTCAATATTTAAAGTAAGGTTTGCTGTTACAGATATTCTCCACTAATTTGTGTGAAAGACCACGTTTTAACAACCATACTGACGCATGATGAAGTTGCAGTTTAGGTATATAATGGATACCTAATTCCAGGGACTTGCCAAACATAAATCTAAGAAAAAGAAATGTGTTGATTAGTTAGCATAACAACACTGATGTTCTTTTTGTTTTTATTTTTATTTTGTTTATTCATTTGCTTATTTTACACTAAATAATCAGGGGAATGGGGAAATTGAGTATAAAAAAGCACAGATATTTGTGGAGTATATAATCATTCTCTTGCAAAATTCTGAACAGTTGATGCTTTTTTTAACCACAGTTTCTTAACATTTTTATTGACCATTTAAATTTTTTGTCAGGCCAGTCCTATTTCTGGCACTTTATTTTACATATAAAACTTATGATGTTAATACATTAACAATTCATTAAAAAACTCATCAGGACTAATGACAGGGAACTAGGGACAGAACACAGACCCAAGCACCCACTATCTTATGCAATTTTTGAGAGTTTATGCACATTCTAGTTACTGCAGGGAGCTCACAACTGATTGACACTGACTCAGGTATTAGATACAAAATATATATATTTGAATCTATCTGATTGTGACATTTAATTGACACTTGTGCTTATTCTCCTGTAATGTTTGCTATTTTAAAATTTGCACAATGCAATAAAAAGCTGTCAACCCCTTAAAGGCTCCCATTTAATAATTAATTGCTTCAAAAATGAAAAAGCCAAACTTTCACTTCTTTCTCAACTTTTACTATCCATGAAACAAAATATAATTTATTTCAGAATGAGTCATCAAAAGAGCCAGAGACTGTTGCAAATAAAGGGACACAAAATCTTAACATTGAAGCATGGTTATTTCTTTACCTCTTTAAAAAGAATACTTGATATTTTCTCAGATATATTTTCATGGAATAGAGTTCCATATAATTTTTTTGCCACCTTAGTTGCAATCATGACCAAGTAATTTAATTACCTGATAATTAAAAAAAGAAAGAAAACTAGAGTTGATGAGGATTTAAGAAAATCGTCTTCCAGCAAATCTGTTCTTGAAGCAGCTCTGGTTGTTCTGATATACTTTAATTGATTTAAGCATTTATAATTTGTAGGCTAGGAATTGATTGCTGCCAATAAGAAATGATACAAAACCATAGAAAGTGAAGTAAATTAAATTAAGAATCTAACTAAATGACAATTAAACTCAGATGTTAAAGCTTATGGAAATAAAGACATTGAATGTAAAATTAAAACCACTTTTGTAATTTACCTTTTAGGAGAAAGAAAATTCTCTAATATTATTCAAAAAACCAATGATACAGCATTTTAATACTTACTAGAAGACCTGGCTCAGGCAGGCTATGATTCATCTGAACCTACTAATACCCATTATTTAAAAGAAAATAGTGAATGCATATTTTATATGCAAAGGAGTGCTAACACTTCCAATATGTTATTCAGTGATAATTTCTTAGGTAAGAATTCTCTTTATCATTAAAAATCTTTTCCTGTATTTGCTCAATAATATGTTAAGTGAATAGTAATTTAATAAAAGATGTGTTGGTAATACTTGCCATCTGTCAATAACAATTAATCAAAAAGATGTACATTTGAGCCACAGCAACTTGTTCTCAGTTCAGGTGTTTTCTCATCAAGGCAAAAACATGTTTTTATTACGTTTGTTCATCATGAAAATTGGTAACCAGGGTTTGACTTAATAGCATAATCAGTTCAGTTCAGTTCGGTTCAGTTGCTCAGTCGTGTCTGACTCTTTGCGACCCCATGAATCGCAGCACACCAGGCTTCCATGTCCATCATCATCTTCCGGAGTTCACTCAGACTCACGTCCATCGAGTCCATGATGCCATCCAGCCATCTCATCCTCAGTCGTAATAGTATCATGATATCATGACCTTAAAAAGAAAGCATAAAGGGCTGAGGTGGGACTAAAGGATTTATTGAATGCAAACATTTTGGATATTAGAAATAGTGACTGAAAAATAAGTAGAAGATATAAAGGAGAAGATAGCCTTCTTCATGCTTGAAATGATTTAAATACACTCTTATAAGAAGACTTGATTACACTAATCCTATTTTGTTTTTTTCTGAAACACTGGAAATGACTTGTATTCAATGGATCTAAATGGGCAAACAGTAATTGCATGGAAATGTTTTAACCTCAAATTGACAGTGATTTCTTTTAAGCTCAACTGGGTCATGAATGCCCTCTCCAAAGAACAAACTATGCCTGATTTTGTCATAAAAGGATAAAAATGGACCACTGTCTTCAGAAATTTTGTTATGAGTTGCATCAGCTATACGCAGAATCTATTAACTGTATGGGATGCTGAATTTCAATTTTCGAGATCATAATTGTGTTTCCTCAAAAACAATGTATGGGATAACAGTGCACCTTATAAAAATGAGTTAAAAATTATTCAGAGAAATAATTCCCAATGCTGAAAAGTTAATGCATTGAATTTTCATTTTTGTTATCTTTTCAAAATTGATTTATTATTTTCCCAACCTAAACATCCATACAGAATTATATTTGACTATGACTTTGCTATAGAATAAAGTTTGTGAACCTAAAAAAACAACCTAAGGCTATGTACAAACTGGTCAAAGAATCATTCCCCATGAAAACTGCATGGTTTATTCTATTTGTATCCATATAGATCACTTTGCTAATTTTATTATATACATTTTTGTTTTTTTCTTTTACAAGACCCTTTAAGCTCTCCATATAGAAGCATAGTAATGCCCAATGTGAATAGCTTCTATCACAGCATAAGAAAGAAGCAGGTAGACCAACTGTAAAATACAAGATATTTACATTTAAAATTTTTATAAACAAAATGTCCAACTCAAATTTGCATTAACTTTTTGGACTTTTCCAACTGAGAGAAATAATTAGGTCCATCTGCAAAATCTAGATAAATTTTGGAACACATGAAGTGAGATCTTCATTGAAGAATGAAGAAGTCAATATAGAAAATAAATTTCTCCACATTGTAAATACAATGATTCCACTAATGAGCAGTCCAAGATAATTTGCCAGTTATTCTAAGCTGGCAGAAGACATGAAACTTCTTCATTTCATATATGTCATTGAATAATTTATATCCATTATATTTGACATTTTTTTGTATCCTTCAGTCATTGTTGATGTGGTGGCTTTTTAACTGAAGTTTGTGATATAATATGTAGCTATTGTTCCAATAGATTTCTCTGAGTCTGTATAATAGAACAAAAATTTTAAAATCTTTTGAAATTCATGTTTCTGGCTTTTGTATATGGTAACCAGCCATTTGTGAAACTTGACAACATATAATTGTATTACTTAGAACAAATGTTTTGCAAACACCTTTAAAAGATGTTACATAGTTCAGTACTTTTACAATGTCTTCTTTAAAATGTGTGAACATATTTGTCAGGTTCAGATGAATTATGAAACAATGAAACCTCAAAGCTGTTGTAAAGTCTATGATTACTTTTATAAAAGAAAATGGAAAAGCACTTGAAATAAAATTTTATTGTTTCATATGTATTTTGAAAAATAAAGTGATAAGAAATTATTTTTTCTTGATATTGAAGAAAATATCTTTTTCAGATTTATTTTTAAGACCTTTAAATTGCTGTCTTTCTTTAACAGTCATTATTTTTGGCATTCTTTAGAGAGCAGAGTAATTAATTTATCAATAATCCAGTAGCTGAAGCAACTTAATGTCTTTAAAACCTCACTTAATTCATATCATTATTTTAATAAAATAATGAATTTAAGATCTTGGATTATTTCCATATGGAATAATGAAAAAAACATGAATCAGGAGGTAAATGCCATTTATATGTACTAGCTACATTTGTTTCATCTGCAAAATATCCCTATAAATACATTATCAGATGATCTAGTAGCTGGGGAATACCAGTTATTTTGTTTCTCTTTACTTCATATTTTCATAAATAATATTTTCATAAAGAATGTACATATAGCAACAAATTTTAGGCAATCAACACAGCACTGACTCAAAGGAAATTATAAACCAAATGTTCTATATTTGGTTTTGTTTAAAACAAAACTTAGTCAAATGGCCACTCTTAAAGATATTTTGTGTTTCTAAATGTCTCCCCAGGAAGTTTTTATATTTACTTTTGGACTGAATTACAATTTATATTTCCACTAACAATATATGAGAATTTCCAGTTAACCTTGTCAATACACGATGTAATTATTATTTGAAGCTTTGCCAATTTAAAGACAACTAAATGATATTTCATCAGTGTTTTAATTTTATTTCTTTTTAAATCAGGTGGTATTCATCATTTTTCATAAATTTTGATTGGAAATTTGAATTTTATTGCTTAATATTTCCTCATTCTTTTGTTGAAATTGACTTCCTCATTCAATTTTAGAGGCTTTTTTCCCCCTTAATGTAGACATATTCTTCATATGACCACATCTCAAATTAATTTCCATTCTGCAGAGCTGAAGGCATTTAATACTAGATTATAATCTGTAAAGGCAGTTTATACAAGCTATAAAAGTGAAAAATATATAGTAAAATATATGAGAAATTAAAAGTGCAATCAAAGGTTGCCGGGGTACAGCACCGGTGGATCCAGGGTAATTTGAAGTGGGGATGGTGTGGCAAGGAAAACTTATTTATTTAGAAATATAAAAGAAATTAAGAAGAAATAGTATAGTAGGAAAATCTAGTGGAGAAAAGAGGCTGAATAACTTGGTTTACGTGGAAAACCAAT
Organism: Oryx dammah; assembly: GCF_014754425.2. NCBI lineage: Eukaryota > Metazoa > Chordata > Mammalia > Artiodactyla > Bovidae > Oryx > Oryx dammah. The sequence goes on along the minus strand of NW_024070213.1, from coordinate 42,167,761 downwards.
AAAGTTCCAAGACAAGGAACTTGCACCATCTACGTTAGGCCACCAGCGTCCTCTTGAATAGCGGGGGGTGCCCCACCTTGGGCTCCCTCTCACGTGGATCTTAAAAGCCGGGGCAAGTAAGTAGACATGGCAAGCCTCCATGGCCCAGATGGGAATTCAGCCAGAAAATGGAGTAAAGAAGACACGGGGAAAACCAGTCCTTCCAGTGACTGGCCCATCCTCTATTGTTGTAAAGGCCTTTTATACCTTTTTTTGTACATAGAGATTAATGGATAATATAAAATTATGCAGCATCAGTGGCCGTGACTCTTATCGAGACCAGGCTTTCTCTCTGCATACCTAGTTGTATACACAAGTCTCAGGTGATTTACATCATCTTCTGGCCAGAAGGCCAATTAACATTTTACGGCCCTTTTCTGATAAGGGTTTGTCAACCAGAAGACTTATTTGTCTTAAAAGTGTTGTTCTTCCCAAAGTCTGCTGCCACTCTCAGAAAGCACTAAATAAAGTTACATTCTTACATAGCAAAGACACAACAATTTATAACAATGAAGGAAGCACAGTGATTTATAACAAAGAGAAAAGTAATTAACTCAAAAGTCTAGTGTTGCTAACATCAAAATTACTATATTCCCTTTTCTATATCCCAATTACATTGATTAATATCCTTCAGGTGCCTAAAAGATAAAGAATATGGAGGCCGGGCAGCAGTCATTGACTTAACAGTGAAACTCGTCACCAATATAATTTTTAGCTTTTTAGAAGAGGCTCTGTATCTTTAAGATGTTTTGAGCTTTGTGCCTCTCACAGCTGGGGGCTGTAAACAATCCACAAGTTGTAAAGCAGATAGGTCAGATAGGTTAGAAAGCCATCAAAGGGGTTTTAAGCTGAGACATTCTTTTTATATGCAGGAGATTGTTAACTGAAGCTCTGGATTAACTCTTTCCAGAGAAAAGGTGGTAATGTCAGAAGAGTATAGTATAGCAGACAGTAAACAGACAGATTTTGGTTTCAGGGTAGATGCTCAGACAGAGGACCCCTTGAGACCTGACTCGCCTTGCCCATCAGGCCTCTCTGCATGACCTTGTCATGGGTAGGATCTCCCATGCTGGCTCCCGGCAAAAAGTCACCATGTTTTTATTATAAAGCATGAGATATTATGTTGACAAGTTTCTAGATAATTTTGTGCTGTGACTGCCAGTGTTTCTAAAAGAATTTGAAGGCATCCATTTTATGGATAAACCATTATTTCTTATATTTTAACTAATTTTTGTGCTGGGTTTGGACAGTTTCAAAACTATCCACTTTCATAAATTAATACAGAACAAGGGACAATATATCCATTAATGTCTACAGAAAATTAAACCAAAAATTTGAACAGTAACTATGAAAACACACAACAGTTTACGTGTTTTTTTTAAACTCAGTTTTCCTTCAAATGAAAAAAAATCCAGATTTCCACCTACAAGTATAAATTATGTAGACGGAGTCAATTCCTACTATGAATCCACTTAACGAGTCTAATTGTTTAGCTTGTATGCATTTCATGAGCAACATTTGTGTGTGGGGGTAAAGCTTGTTTGTTTTTTATAATTTTCAGAACATATATGACTGAAAATTGTACCGTTTCAGCCTTGAGTCACTAGAATTGAGTCAGTGACAGGAACTTAAACCAAAAAGAAAAGAAACTAACAAATAAGCATACAGATAGGTGATAAACACATGAAAAGATGCTCAACAACACTCATTATTCAGTTCAGTTCAATTCAGTCTCTCGGTCGTGTCCGACTCTGTGACCCCATGGACTACAGCATGCTGAGCCTCCTTGTCCATCACTAACTCCCAGAGTTTACTCAAACACATGTGCATTGAGTCAGTGATGCCATCCAACCATCTTCTCCTCCGTCGTCCCCTTCTCTACCCACCTTCAATCTTTCCCAGCATCAGTGAGTCAGTCAGTCAGTCAGTTCAGTTGCTCAGTCGTGTCCGACTCTTTGCGACCCCATGAACCACAGCATGCCAGGCCTCATTGTCCATCACCAACTCCCAGAGTTTACCCAAATTCAGGTTCATTGAGTCAGTGATGCCACCAACTATCTCATCCTCTGTTGTCCACTTCTCCTCCAACCTTCAATCTTTCCCAACATCAGGGTATTTACAAATGAGTCAGCTCTTCACATCAGGTGGCCAAAATATTGGAGTTTCAGCTTCAACATCAGTCCTTCCAATGAATACCCAGGACTGATTTCCTTTAGGATGGACTGGTTGGATCTCTTTGCAGTCCAAGGGACTCTCAAGAGTCTTCTTCAACACCACAGTTCAAAAGCATCAATTCTTCGGTGCTCAGCTTTCTTCACAGTCCAACTCTCACATCCATACATGACCACAGGAAAAACCATAGCCTTGACTAGATGGACCTTTGTTGGCAAAGTAATGTCTCTGCTTTTCAATATGCTATCTAGGTTGGTCATAATTTTGCTTCCAAGAAGTAAGCATCTTTTAATTTCATGGCTGCAATCACCATCTGCAGTGATTTTGGAACCCCCAAAATAAAGTCTGACACTGTTTCCACTGTTTCCCCATCTATTTCCCATGAGGTGATGGAACCAGATGCCATGATCTTCGTTTTCTAAATGTTGAGCTTTGAGCATACTTTTTCACTCTCCTCTTTCACTTTCATCAAGAGACTCTTTAGTTCCTCTTCACTTTCTGTCATAAGGATGGTGTCATCTGCCTTTCTGAGTTTATTGATATTTCTCCTGGCAATCTTGATTCCAGCTTGTGTTTCTTCCAGCCCAGCATTTTTCATGATGTACTCTGCATATAAGTTAAATAAACAGGGTGACAATATACAGCCTTGACGTACTCCTTTTCCTATTTGGAACCAGCCTGTTGTTCCATGTCCAGTTCTAACTGTTGCTTCCTGACCTGCATACAGATTTCTCAAGAGGCAGGTCAGGTGGTCTGGTATTCCCATCTCTTTTAGAATTTTCCACAGTTTATTGTGATCCACACAGTCAAAGGTGTTGGTGTAGTCAATAAAGCAGAAATAGATGTTTCTCTGGAACTCTCTTGCTTTTTCCATGATCCAGCGGATGTTGGCAATTTGATCTCTGGTTCCTCTGTCTTTTCTAAAACCAGCTTGAACATCTGGAAGTTCATGGTTCATGTATTGCTGAAGCCTGGCTTGGAGAATTTTGAGCATTACTTTACTAGCATGTGAGATGAGTGCAATTGTGCGGTAGTTTGAGCATTCTTTGGCATTGCCTTTCTTTGGAATTGGAACAAAAACTGACCTTTTCCAGTCCTGTGGCCACTGCTGAGTTTTCCAAATGTGCTGCCATATTGAGTGCACCATTTCCACAGCATCATCTTTCAGGATTTGAAATAGCTCAACTGGAATTCCATCACCTCCACTAGCTTTGTTCGTAGTGATGCTTTCTAAGGCCCACTTGACTTCACATTCCAGGATGTCTGGCTCTAGGTGAGTGACACCATCATGATTATCTGGGCCGTGAAGATCTTTTTTGTACAGTTCTTCTGTGTATTCTTGCCACCTCTTCTTAATATCTTCTGCTTCTGTTAGGTCCATACCATTTCTGTTGTTTATCAAGCCCATCTTTGCATGAAATATTCCCTTGGTATCTCTAATTTTCTTGAAGAGATCTCTAGTCTTTCCCATTCTGTTGTTTTCCTCTATTTCTTTGCATTGATCGCTGAAGAAGTCTTTCTTATCTCTTCTTGCTATTCTTTGGAATTCTGCATCAGATGCTTATATCTTTCCTTTTCGCTTTTCTTCTTTTCACAGCTATTTGTAAGACCTCCCCAGACAGCCATTTTGCTTTTTTGCATTTCTTTTCCATGGGGATGGTCTTGATCCCTGTCTCTTGTACAATGTCACGAACCTCATTCCATAGTTCATCAGGAACTCTATCAGATCTAGGCCCTTAAATCTATTTCTCACTTCCACTGGATAATCATAAGGAATTTGATTTAGGTCATACCTGAATGGTCTAGTGGTTTTCCCTACTTTCTTCAATTTAAGTCTGAATTTGGCAATGAGGAGTTCATGATCTGAGCCACAGTCAGCTCCTGGTCTGGTTTTTGTTGACTGTATAGAGCTTCTCCATCTTTGGCTGCAAAGAATATAATCAATCTGATTTCGGTGTTGACCATCTGGTGATGTCCATGTGTAGAGTCTCCTCTTGTGTTGTTGGAAGAGGGTGTTTGCTATGACCAGTCCATTTTCTTGGCAAAACTCTATTAGTCTTTGCCCTGCTTCATTCCATGTGCCAAGGCCAAATTTGCCTGTTACCCCAGGTGTTTCTTGACTTCCTACTTTTGCATTCCAGTCCCCTGTAATGAAAAGGACATCTTTTTTAGGTGTTAGTTCTAAAAGGTCTTGTAGGTCTTTATAGAGCCATTCAACTTCAGCTTCTTTAGCGTTTCTTGTTGGGGCATAGACTTGGATTACTGTGATATTGAATGGTTTGCCTTGGAGACCAACGGAGATCATTCTATCATTTTTGAGATTGCATTCAAGCACTGCATTTCGGACTGTCTTGTTGACCATGATGGCTACTCCATTTCTTCTGAGGGATTCCTATCCGCAGTAGTAGATATAATGGTCAACTGAGTTAAATTCACACATTCCAGTCCATTTTATTTCGCTGATTCCTAGAATGTTGACGTTTACTCTTGCCATCTCTTGTTTGACCACTTCCAATTTGCCTTGATTCATGGACCTGACATTCCAGGTTCCTATGCGATATTGTTCTTTACCTCATCAGACCTTGCTTCTATCACCAGTCACATTCACAACTGGTATTGTTTTTACTTTGGCTCCATCCCTTCATTCTTTCTAGAGTTATTTCTCCACTGATCTCCAGTAGCATATTGGGAACCTACTGACCTGGGGAGTTCCTCTTTCAGTATCCTATCATTTTGCCTTTTCATACTGTTCATGGAGTTCTCAAGGCAAGAATACTGAAGTGGTTTGCCATTTCCTTCTCCAGTGGACCAGATTGTGTCAGACCTCTCCACCAAGACCCGCCCATCTTGGTTTGACCCGTGAGCATGGCTTAGTTTCATTGAGTTAGACAGGGCTGTGGTCCTAGTGTGATTAGATTGACTAGTTTTCTGTGAGTATGGTTTCAGTGTGTCTGCCCTCTGATGCCCTCTGCAACACCTACCAACTTACTTGGGTTTCTCTTACCTTGGGTGTGGGGTATCTCTTCACGGCTGCTCTAGCAAGGTGCAGCCACTGTTCCTTACCCGGATGAGGGGTATCTCCTCACCACCCCGCTTCTTGACCTTCAACGTGGGATGGCTCCTCTAGGCCCTCCTGCGCCCGCGCAGCCACCACTCTTGGACATGGTTTTTACTTCTCCTGGCCGCTGCCCCTGGCCTCAGGCGCTGCCCCTGGCCTCGGATGCAGGGTAGCTCCTCTCGGTAGTGCTTAGTGCACCGGCCGCAGCCACCTGCGCTTAGTGCCATATAACCCAGCACTCCCATTGCTGGGTATATTCTCTGAAGAAACCAGAATTGAAAGAGACACCTGTACCCTAATATTCGTTGCAGCACTATTTACAATAGCTAGGACATAGAAGCAACCTAGATATTCATCAGCAGTTGAATGGATAAAGAAGTAGTTGTACATATACACAATGGACTATTACTTAGCTATATAAAGGAACTCATCTGAGTCAGTTCTAATGAGGTGGAATAACCTGGAGCCTGTTATACAGAATGAACTAAGCCAGAAAGAGAAAGACAAATACTGTATATTGACACATATATATGGAATTTAGAAAGATGGTACTGACACTCCTACATGCAGGGCAGCAAAGGAGACACAGATGTAAAGAACAGACTTCTGGACTCAGTGGGATAAGGTGAGGATGGGATGATATGAGAAAATAGCACTGAAACATGTACATTACCGTACGCAAGCTAGATGACCTGTACAAGTTTCATCCATGAAGCAGGGCACCCAAAGTCAGGGTTCTGGGACAACCCAGAGGAATACGGTGGGGAGGGAGGTGGGAGGGGTTGCAGGATTGCGGGAACACATGTATACCTCTGGCCAATTCATGTTGATGTATGCCAAAAATCAGCACAATATTGTAATTATCTTTCAATTAAAACAAATAAATTAATTTTTTAAAAAGAATTATATTGAGAACACAAACAGGTCACCTAATTACACAAGTTCTAGAGGGATTGATCACACTCCCATGAACCTAACCCCTTAAATTAGTGAATAAAAAGGGAGAAGCATGTTGAAAGCTATAGAGGTACCTTAACTAGAAAAAGTAATTACAAGCTAGAGTCAAGAATTAGGGTGATTTTTTTTTTAATAGTGGAGCACAGCTTTGAACACAAGGTAAACTCATTCTTAAATCTGAGATTTTATTCTCTACATATCATGAAATATAAAATCTAATATTTAAACTTTTAAAAAATGTGACTGTGTTGGGTCTCAGTTGTAGCACATGGGACATTTGTTGAGGCATTTGGGATCTTTCACTAGGCTTGAGGGCTGTCTAGTTGTGGCATGCAGGCTTAGTTGCCCCATGGCACGTGGGATCTTAGTTCCCAAACCAGGGAATGAATTTGCATCCCTTGCATTGCAAGGCAGATTCTTAACCACTATACCACCAGGGAAGTCCGTATACAATTTTAAAATATTTTCACATTTGCTATTTCTTGATTCTTTTCCAAGTCACATGGGTTTTGTCACTCCCATTTAACAAAGATGGCAATTGTGGTTAAAAAAAATTACAAGAAATCCCAAGGTCACATAGTAGACAGTGGAACTGGGCCTCAAATCTAGATCTTTGGCCCTTAAGCTAGAAGTATAAGCAACCTGATGCTTTTTCAGTTTAACACTAAAAATACAGCTAATTGGATTTTTTTTTTTTTGCCTCTTTAGAGAAATCACCAAGACCAAAGATGTGTAAACTTTCTTGACCTTTACTCATCTCTATATTGAGATCAGTTGTATCTGCCTGATATACCAATTAGTTAATGTTTCTGTCATTCTTACAACATGTAAATCACTATGAACATCAGTAGGTACTAGTTTTCTCATGAACATTATTCTGATCATTAACACCTATAACCATGGATAGGGTAAATATTTTTAAGAAGATTAGACAGGAATATGTGGGGATCAATTTGTTAAGGAAAAGGAACTCCCTTCAGATATTGAATCAACCCTGACCTAACAATAAAAGAGCAAAGAAAGGAAGAGAAAGAGCATAGACTCCTACTAAAAATATCTCCGGCTTCTCAGGTGGCTCAGAGGTATAGAATCTGTCTGCCAATGCAGGAGACATGAGTTTGATCCCTGGGTTGGGAAGATCCTCTGGAAAAGGAAATGGCAGCCCACTCCAGTATTCTTGACTTGGAAGTCCCATGGACAGAAGAGCCTGGTGTGCTACCAGCCATGGGATTGCAAAAGAGTCAAGTGTGACTTACTGACTAAACAACAGTAATAATATCTCATTTAAAAAGTATTTTTCCATTGATATGATTCTGATTTAGGCCATGAGCCCTCTTATCTGCACTTTATAAATCTTGGTAATTGGTTTTAAAGCCTCCAGATTCTCATATTTGGTGGGGGGATGGGGTGGGGAGGAAACATCATGTATGTGTACTGTTGAGAATCATAGTGTAAAAAAAGAAAACATAATACACGGGAGGGATATAGAATTCCTGAAGCAATGACTCTACATGAGTAGAGGTTTAATATACCCATGAACGTTTTGGAGCACAGGGAATTCAGGTAGGAGCACAAGTAGCTCAATTTGCTGTCAGATCTTTTAGCTACAGGTGATGGTCAGTTGGTAGATGTGGTGCTGGGATCTGGGAAAATTCTCCCTTGAATTTCAGTATTCTCAGTGAATAAGAAAGCAAGGGTGTCAGCTGAGAGAGAAGGCCACAGGGGAAGTCTGAGAATGGAAGATGTGAGAAAATCTTCAAGGATAGTGTAGGGTTGAGCAACCTAGTAAAATGTACTGATTATTAGGCATAATTAAGGGACTACCTTTAAGTTTGTGGCATGAATTTAATAGAAACAGTGAATGTGGGTATGTGTTTTTCTCCAGACATGTTCAGTTTCAGAGATATAGGGGCAAAATTTTAATGGAATAGTAATAATATGAGAGTGCATAAAATTTATATAATAGAAGAGCTGCAGTTATTCATGTCTTTTGTGAGGAAAAAAAATCATAGAAAAATAAAATTTGACCACTTAAGGTCAAAATAAAGATGGAATAACTACAGTCTGTAAAATATAGTAAACAGATTGATTTAAAAATAATTCATTCAGTTTTTTCCCATGGATGTTATTGAGAACCTTCAAAACAGGCCCAGACCCTACCATTATGGAGCTTAAGTTTAGGATAAGGAAGAGTTATTAATAATTTTAATTGAGACATGCACATTTTTAAAACTGTGTAATAGGAAAACCTAACCTAGTCTGTTGGAGAGCTTGGTCCTTAGAGACTTTGTTGGAAGAAGGCATATTCTTGAGATGTGAAGAATGAGGCATAAGGTGAATTGGAAAGAAAACAGTAGAAAAAATGAAAAATGCTAACTATGGGGGAACAAAAAATTGGCAGTCTGAGGAGTAATACAAGATGAGGCTGGAGATATAGTTAGTTAAGAGCCAGCCCATGCAATATGTCTACTACTCATTTGTTCTATCTAATAGGGGGATGAGATGCCTGAGATGAGAAAAAAATTAATACTGCATTTTTTTTAATATTAAGAAAATGGATTAGAGGCATGCAAGAGTGAAATAGAGACAGAGAACACTGAAGAAGGGGCATTTTTGACAGAGAAGGAGTGGTTCAAAAATAGTTTTCCATATATTGACTTTAAAGTGACTAAGACATCTAAATGTCGATTTTGAGTGGTCCAAACCATTTGCTGAGAATAAAAAGAAGTACTTCTATAAGCATAAAGAGAAAATCTCTAAGGTAGTTATTTAAAAGCATGAAAAAGCTACATAAGTTAACATTTACAATGAAGCACAAAAATAAAGCAATTATGCCACAACATGGATGGACATTGAAGGTATTAAGCCAAGTGAAATGTCAGACAGAGAAAAATACTCTATGATCTCTTTTATATGTATGGAATCTAAAAACATTGAAGTCATAGAAACAGATAGTAGAATGGAGGTTGCCAGGAACAGGTGGGCAGTGAGGGGAATTGGGAGATGTTGGTCAAAGGATACAAAATTACAGTTATAAGATGAATAATTTCCAGGGACCTAAACTATAGCATAGGAATATAGTTAATGATATCATATTCTATACTTGAAAATTGCTATGAGAGTAGAACTTTAATGTACTCATCATAAAAATAACAACAAAATGGCAATTTGGGTAATTTTATGAGGTTAAAAAATGTATTAACTAACCTTACTGTGGTAAACAATTATATATATATATATATATATATATATATATATACATACACATATATATACACATATACACACACACATACCAAATCATCAATTTGTATACTTTAAACTTACATAGTGTAAACATCAATTTTATCTCAATTAAACAGGGGAAAAACCTAATTATTCCAATAGGTTATATAAGCCAACAAGAACTATGTTTGTAGATTTATAGTGAAATGTTTGAGTTAGGGATCTTAAAGTAGGACAGCTTTGGGTGCCAAAAGGTACTGGTTTCCTGGTAGCTCACTGGTTCCCTGGTAGCTCAATTGGTAAAGATCTGCCTGCAATGCAGGAGACCCTGGTTCAATGCCTGGGTCAGGAAGATCCCCTGGAGAAGAGCATGGCAATCCTCTCCAGTATTCTTGCCTGGAGAATCCCCATGGACAAAGGAACCTGGCGGGCTATAGTCCATGGGGTCGCAAAAATTCAGACATGACTTAGCAACTAAACACAGAACAAGAGGTACAGGATACCCTAATGGAAATGAGAACCTTAGGTTGATGGGGGAATACCAGTTCATGAGGTGGTCAGGGCATTAGTAGTCTAAGTGCTGTATATGATCTGACCCCAGAAATGAGAAGGGTGTGAGCAGGTAGGCAACCACTGCTTGAGTGATGCTAAAGGAGGAGGTCAGTTTAAGGCAAACCTGTGGAAGATGCTGAGACTATATAAGAGTGTTTGATCATAGATCAGGAATAGCAAATTGCAGAGTCAAAGGATTAAGGAGAATTTAGAAGGAGTGAGAGACTGGAACAGTGGAGAAGAGCCTGAGGATTAGGAGAATGTGAATTGGAGAGTTTTTGGATGACCAGAGTGTCTGAGGACAGCAGAAATGCCAAGTGACAAATTTCACTTCATAGCCTTAGTGGGCTCTCAGCTTCCAGGGCTGCTGAAGTCTGAAAAAGATACTCAGTGTTTCATTATGGGACAGGGATAAATCTTCCTTGATCTCTTTGAAAGACAGCTGTGGGAAGTTCTCAGGGAACATTCATTAAATTGTATTATTAAACAATTCAGTTGTACTTCAGTTCTGTGAAAAGTTAAGATTACCAAAAAGAAAAAGAAAAGAAAGAAAGAAAGATAATAGCTTTTAGTGAGGATAGGAAGCATGAGTTGCTTTATCCCCAATGAATACCTCCATGTCCTATAGGCTGATCTAGAAAGCAAGCTCCTTAATATAAATGTAATGTAAAAAAAAAAAAAAGTATGTATTTTCATTTTCTACTTCTTCATGACACTTCACTTTGAATAAAGTGATATGAAACTCTACCATAAATGAAGACTCTTTGGCTGAGGTATTATGAAATCTTTAGTTAACTGATTCTTTCATTCCCAGTTGTTTCAATAAAGGTCAATATATGAGAACCCATTTTTTGCTAAGTGAATCATTCCCATATCCTCACAAGTTGTATCTACATCATGAAAGCAATGAATAAATTATTTGAAAATCTCTTTACATAATGTGAATTTTCACCTTGATTTAAGAAATATTTTTGCATTCAGGATTTTCATTAACTGTCACATGTGGACTGTACCAAATGCAGAATCTATTTTGATCTTCTAAAGGGAAGCAACACCAAAAGAAAGCTTCAGTCAAATGTTTCTTATTTGAATTGCTACCCTGAATTTCTGCCTCATTTATACCTTAGTAAATGTGTGTGTGTGTGAGTGTGTGTGTGTGTGTACGCTCAGTCACTTCAGTCATGTCTTTGAGAATCTGTGGACTGTAATCTGCCAGGCTCCTCAGTCCTTTGGATTTTCCAGGCAAGAATACTAGAGTGGGTTGTCATGCCCTCCTCCAGGGGAGCTTCCAGATCCAGAAATTGAACCTGTGTCGCTTATGTCTCTTGCATTGGCAGGTGGGTTCTTTACCACTAACACCACCTGGGAAACCCACTTTAGTGAATAGTTTTAGAAAATTTAGGAATAAACAACAGGTTTACTTTAAGCTTACTCTTTTTGAGCCAAAAGCACTGAGCAGGGCCTTGGGAGACAAATGACACTTCTTCATTCTGGTTCCTCATTTCCCAGAATTAAAGACTCATCTCAAATGGTAGGTATTCCCTTCAATGATTGGGAGAAAGACTGAGAGCAAGATCCTTCCAAAACTGCAACCTGGAAAGGCCCACATCCAAAACTTCAAATGACCCTAAATTTTCCTTTGCTCTCTGATTTTGGTAATCTGTTTTATTCAATTAGGAAATCTAGTAATCTTAATAATTTTAACAGATATTGAATGCTTACTTGCAACTACTTATTGGTAACTGGTTATGTTTTTGGCAGGAATATTTTCAATTCTAATTTGCTAAAAGATTAAAAAAAAAATAACTGAGCCATGGAACCTTTCAATAGCCTTCCCTTAATCACAGAATTTTTTGAATAGTTTGGCCATGTTTTTATACAGGAAACCTAACACCAAAGACTTAGATTTTAAACTTGTGCTCTACCACCTTAAGGAGGCTGAAAGAGGGGTGTACTGAAATAGTCAGCTACCTTCCCTCCCAGAATATAAGATTTTGTTTTCAGTTCAGTTCAGTTCAGTTCAGTTGCTCAGTCATGTTTGACTCTTTGCGACCCCATGAATTGCAGCCCATCAGGCTTCCCTGTCCATCACCAACTCCCGGAGTTCACTCAAACCCATGTCCATCGAGTTGGTGCTGCCATCCAGCCATCTCATCCTCTGTCGTTCCCTTCTCCTCCTGCCCCCAATCCTTCCCAGCATCAGAGTCTTTTCCAATGAGTCAGCTCTTCGCATGAGGTGGCCAAAGTACCGGAGTTTCAGCTTTAGCATCGTTCCTTCCAAAGAACATCCAGGACCGATCTCCCTTAGAATGGACTGGTTGGATCTCCTTGCAGTCCAAGGGACTCTTTGTTTTATTGCCTCTCAAAATCTTAATACGTTTCATACGGTGCTTTGAGTTCCTAGCAGGTCCATTTTTTCTTATATTATTTCATTTCATGTTCTGAAATAAAATTCAGGATGTACGATAAAGGACTACTCAGCAGACTTGGCTTGTCCAAACCCTGTACATTCTGAAATGAAGGTTTGGCCCTTGCCTAGCTCCTGTTAGGTAATTTCTGAGCGCTTGGACAATAGTGCCTTTTTTACCTTGGCCATAGAAAATAAATTATGCTACCAAAGTCAATATCGTGGGGGCTTTAGGTCATACAGTATCAATTTGATCTCAGAGGACATGAAGACTGAGTAAATAAGGCCAGGGTTGTGAACGCTCCATAACAATATGACTAATTTTTTTAAAAAGAAAAGAAACCCTGGACACCGTGGCTTAAGTGAGCTTCCCTGATTGGCATTACTTCATACATATTGTTACATAATATTGCTGAGAGAATTAAGAACTGACCATGTGGCTTTACTAGAAGACAGCAACTGAGCTTGTGCCTATCAACCTGGATTCTTCTCTATGCATACAAGATGTTTACCAAAAAAAGGAACATATGAAAGGGAAGTGATTTGTAATAAAATAATAGATACTTAAGTATGGAATTGTTTGAGCATGACTAATACATGATATAGTCAGATGCTTGAACTTAGATCTAAAGCCACTGGCAGCATTTATCATTGGAGGCATGATTTTTACAAATGGTTGACTCTTGTTAAATTTCCAAAAAAAGTTAAGTATAACCTTCTCTCAATAACTCTATTCCTGGAAAATTAAATATATTTCAACATTACACACAAAAAAATTTGAGTTTATATGTAAACATTTTATCTGGTTTCAGATAATGATATATAGATTTTCATCTATGGGGACAATCTGTGGATAAATTAAAACTTATGCAGTATGCTGGATAATTTTTTCTTGGAAGGGAAGGCTCTGTTCCTTTCTCATTAAATGAAGACAGTACTGTGACACCTTAAAACACCTCCCTGGGAACAGTGCCATTCCTGGTGATAACTACTGATCTAATGACATCACCTTGTTCTTCACCATTTCAGTCTGTGTGAAATTTCTAACCTTTCTCCTTTGATTCTAGTTTCCTAAATTCTTTCTTCCACTGTATAATCATAAGGGATTTGATTTAGGTCATACCTGAATGGTCTAGTGGTTTTCCCTACTTTCTTCAATTTAAGTCTGAATTTGGCAATAAGGAGTTCATGATCTGAGCCACAGTCAGCTCCTGGTCTTGTTTTTGTTGACTGTATAGAACTTCTCCATCTTTGGCTGCAAAAAATATAATCAATCTGATTTCGGTGTTGACCATCTGGTGATGTCCATGTGTAGAGTCTTCTCTTGTGTTGTTGGAAGAGGGTATTTGCTATGACCAGTGCATTTTCTTGGCAAAACTTTATTAGTCTTTGCCCTGCTTCATTCCGCACTCCAAGGCCAAATTTGCCTGTTATTCCAGGTGTTTCTTGACTTCCTACTTTTGCATTCCAGTCCCCTATAATGAAAAGGACATCTTTTTTAGGTCTTAGTTCTAAAAGACCTTGGAGGTCGTCATAGAACTGTTCAACTTCAGCTTCTTCAGTGTTACTGGTTGGGGCATAGACTTGGATTACTGTGATATTGAATGGTTTGCCTTGGAAATGAACAGAGATCATTCTGTCGTTTTTGAGGTTGCATCCGAGTACTACATTTCAGACTCTTTTGTTGACCATGATGGCTACTCCATTTCTTCTAAGGGATTCCTGTCCACAGTAGTAGGTACAATGGTCATCTGAGTTAAATTCACCCATTCCAGTCCATTTTAGTTCGCTGATTCCTAGAATGTCAACATTCACTCTTGCCATCTCCTATTTGACCACTTCCAATTTGCCTTGACTCATGGACCTGACATTCCAGGTTCCTATGTAATATTGCTCTTTACAGCAATGGACCTTGCTTCTATCACCAGTCCCATCCCCAACTGGGTGTTGTTATTGCTTTGGCTCCATCCCTTCATTCTTTCTGCAGTTATTTCTCCACTGATCTCAAGTAGCATATTGGGCACCTACTGACCTAGGGAGTTCTTCTTTCAGTATCCTATCATTTTGCCTTTTCATACTGATCATGGGGTTCTCAAAGCAAGAATACTGAAGTGGTTTGCCATTCCCTTCTCCAGTGGACCACATTCTGTCAGATCTCTCCACCATGACCCGCCCAACTTGGGTGACCCCACTAGCGTGGCAAGTTTCATTGAGTTAGACAAGGCTGTGGTCCTAGTGTGATTAGATTGACTAGTTTTCTGTGAGTATGGTTTCAGTGTGTCTGCCCTCTGATGCCCTCTTGCAACAACTACCGTCTTACTTGGGTTTCTCTTACCTTGGGTGTGGGGTATCTCTTCACGGCTGCTCCAGCAAAGTGCAGCCACCGCTCCTTGCCTTGGATGAGGGGTATCTCCTCACCTCCGCCCTTCCTGTCCTTGAATGTGGAATACTCCTCTAGGCCCTCCTGTGCCCTTGCAGCCACTGCTCCTTGGACATGGGGTTGCTCCTCCCGGCCACTGCCCCTGGCCTCGGGCCTGGGGTAGATCCTCCCAGCTGCTGCCCGTGACCTCGGATTCAGGGTAGCTCCTTTCAGCTGCCGCCCTTGACCTCGGACGTGGGGTAACTCCTCTTGGCCGCCACCCCTCCGGCATGGGGTCCTCCTGGCTTCTTCCCCTGACATCAAACATAGGGCAGCTCCTCTCGGCCATGCTATGTGGGCCAGTCACAGATTTAAGGGACTAGATCTGATAGATAGAGTGCCTGATGAACTAGGAACTGAGGTTCGTGACATTGTACAGGAGACAGGGATCAAGACCATCTTCGTGGAAAAGAAATACAAAAAAGCAAAATGGCTGTCTGAAGAGGCCTTACAAATAGCTGTGAAAAGAAGAGAAGTGAAACGCAAAGGAGAAAAGGAAAGATATAAGCATCTGGATGCAGAGTTCCGAAGAATAGCAAGAAGAGATAAGAAAGCCTTCCTCAGTGATCAATGCAAATAAATAGAGGAAAACAACAGAATGGGAAAGACTAGAGACCTCTTCAAGAAAATTAGAGATATCAAGGGAATATTTCATGCAAAGATGGGCTCGATAAATGACAGAAATGGTCTGGACCTAACAGAAGCAGAAGATATTAAGAAGAGGTGGCAAGAATACACAGAAGAACTGTACAAAAAAGATCTTCATGTCCCAGATAATCACGATGGTGTGATCACTCACCTAGAGCCAGACATCCTGGAATGTGAAGTCAAGTGGGCCTTAGAAAGCATCACTATGAACAAAGCTAGTGGAGGTGATGGAATTCCAGTTGAGCTATTTCAAATCCTGAAAGATGATGCTGTGGAAATGGTGCACTCAGTATGGCAGCACATTTGGAAAACTCAGCAGTGGCCACAGGACTGGAAAAAGTCAGTTTTCATTCCAATCCCAAAGAAAGGCAATGCCAAAGAATGCTCAAACTACCGCACAATTGCACTCATCTCACATGCTAGTAAAGTAATGCTCAAAATTTTCCAAGCCAGGCTTCAGCAATACGTGAACCGTGAACTTCCAGATGTTCAAGCTGGTTTTAGAAAAGGCAGAGGAACCAGAGATCAAATTGCCAACATTTGCTGGATCATGGAAAAAGCAAGAGAGTTCCGGAAAAACATCTATTTCTGCTCTATTGACTACCCCCAAAGTCTTTGTGTGGATCACAATAAACTGTGGAACATTCTCAAAGAGATGGGAATACCAGACCACCTGACCTGCTTCTTGAAAAACCTATATGCAGGTCAGGAAGCAACAGTTAGAACTGGATATGGAACAACAGACTGGTTCCAAATAGGAAAAGGAGTACGTCACCCTGCTTATTTAACTTATATGCCTGAGAAACACTGGGCTGGAAGAAGCACAGGCTGCAATCAAGATTGCTGGGAGAAATATCAATAACCTCAGATATGCAGATGACACCACGCTTATGGCAGAAAGTGAAGA
Organism: Oryx dammah; assembly: GCF_014754425.2. Lineage (NCBI taxonomy): Eukaryota > Metazoa > Chordata > Mammalia > Artiodactyla > Bovidae > Oryx > Oryx dammah. The sequence continues at coordinate 42,151,377 of NW_024070213.1, read as the reverse complement.
GGAACTAAAAAGCCTCTTGATGAAAGTGAAAGTGGAGAGTGAAAAAGTTGGCTTAAAGCTCAACATTCGGAAAACGAAGATCAAGGCATCTGGTCCCAATACTTCATAGGAAATAGATGGGAAAACAGTGTCAGACTTTATTTTTCTGGGCTCAAAAATCACTGCAGATGATGATTGCAGCCATGAAATTAAAAGACGCTTACTCCTTGGAAGGTTTATGACCAACCTAGATAGCAAAGCAGAGACATTACTTTTCCAACAAAGATCTGTCTAGTCAAGGCTATGGCTTTTCCAGTGGTCATGTATGAATGTGAGAGTTGGACTGTGAAGAAAGCTGAGCCCTGAAGAAGTCATGCTTTTAAACTGTGGTGTTGGAGAAGGCTCTTGAGAGTCCCTTGGACTGCAAGGAGATCCAACCAGTCCATTCTGAAGGAGATCAACCCTGAGTGTTCTTTGGAAAGAATGATGCTAAAGCTGAAACTCCTGTACTTTGGCCACCTCATGCAAAGAGTTGACTCATTGGGAAAGACTCTGATGCTGGGAGGGATTGGGGGCAGGAGAAGAATGGGACGACAGAGGATGAGTTGCTGGATGGCATCACTGACTCGATGGACGTAAGTCTGTGTGATCTCCGGGATTTGGTGATGGACAGGGAGGCCTGGCATGCTGCGACTCATGGGGTCGCAAATAGTTGGACACGACTGAGCGACTGAACTGAACTGAACTGAAATTGCTTCTAAAGGAACTGAGGTCTTACAGTAGTTTGTATGCATACATGAGTACAACTAGTGGCATAACAAGCACAGTAGCATAATATATTTAGATATTTACTGATGTTGCTTTTATTCCTTGTTTCCTGAGTTGACTTTTTTCTCTTTCTGTCTTCTTTCACTTTCTACAGTCAAAGGAGCTAGATTTTCTATGATTATTTTCTCAGGGGAGAAAATAAAATAGGGTGGATGGGGGGATAGAATTTCTGACTATTTTGCTTCAAAAAATCCATTTTGGGGGGCATGAAGAGGACTTAGTCAAATTGAGGCAGCACTTCCTCCCACTTCAACTCCCATGAGTGAGTTTCTACAGGCTGGGTGGTGGTGTTCTGAGCAAGGATGAGAATATTTGACATGAATCAATTACATTGACAAGAATGAGGAATTTTAAAGCAAAGGATCGCCCTGAGGGAGCATTTTATTGAAGAACTTGGCAGCTAGGGGAAAGTTGACCTTCCTTAGCTCTATAAAAGAGTACTGCCCATCACCCATTCCTAGTAATTAAGCTTCCTACTGCTTAAGAGGGCTTCCCTTAGACAACAATCACCTCTAAACTGAATGCCATTTAGCAGGTAGTGACGTCTGCCTATACTTTATTGCTGCTTGAAGTGAAATGAAGTGAAAGTCGCCCAGTTGTGTCTGACTCTTTGCGACCCCATGGACTATACAGTCCATGGAATTTTCCAGGCCAGAATACTGGAGTGGGTAGCCCTTCCCTTCTCCAGAGGACCTTCCCAACCCAGGAATTGAACCCAGATCTCCCACATTGCAGGTGGATTCTTTACCAGCTGAGCCACAAGGGAAGCCCTGAAGCAGGATTCTTAACTTGCTGTGACTCTTCCTGATATATTCCCGTTATTGCTGACTCACCTAGATCTCTGGGCAATGTCCCAGGATTAAAGAAGAGGGACATTGAGGGATTAAAGAGATTGGATTTGTAATAGGACTGAATTTAGGGAAAGTCACTGGAACTGTTGTGAGTGGGGATGCAATTCAAGATCTTTGTAAGCTGTTGGATATCCTAGTACATTTACATTATGCTAGCAAAATCAGAGCCAAGTCAAGTGTGGTGTCAACTCAAACTCAGATACAAATAAAGATGCTCTCCTTATAGCAGAGAAAGTGATTCAGCTATTCAAGGATGAGACTTTGTTTGTTTGTTTGTTTCATGTGAGACAGAAAGAAGTGGTGATTGAGGCTTTTGTTACTTTGGTTTTGTATTTGTTGTCTTAGTTTGTCTTTGGAAGCACACAAATATTGACAGCAGATGACGTACCTAATTTCTATACATCTGAGTGCTTTGTGGGGGCTTCTCTGAAAGTAGAAGACTGTGGAAAATTGAGTTCTTATTGCCCACTGACTGTCTTTTGAAAGACAATAGATTGAGTACAGACAGACTCTTTGTCACACTTAATTCAGATTGCCACTCACTTCCCCTCACCCTCCCTGATTCTTCCTTTTTCCTCTTTTCCGGTCTTCATCTTTGATAATTTTCTGACATTTGAAAAAGTACAATATTAGAAGTTGGCCGTTATGGTTTTTGTTCCAGGTGAAGCTTGTTTTGTACCAGTTGAGACCCACCCTAAAGTGGGCTTCTCTAGTAGCTCAGATGGTAAAGCATCTGCCAGCAATGCTGGAGACCTGGATTTTATCCCTGGGTCAGGAAGGTCCCCTGGAGAAGGAAATGGCAACCCATGCCAGTATTCTTGCCTGGAAATTTCCAAAGACAGAGGAGCCTTGTGGGCTATAGTCCATGGGGTCGTAAAGAGTCAGACACAGTGCACCAGCGAACTTAGACTGGCGATTCGTTTCTTACATATTATACATATTTCAATGCCATTCTCCCAAATCATCACACCGTCTCCCTCTCCCACAGAGTCCAAAAGTCTGTTCTATACATCTGTGTCTCTTTTGCTTTCTCGCATACAGGGTTATCATTACCATCTTTCTAAATTCCATATATATGTGTTAGTATGGTATGGGGAGGGAGGTGGGAGGGGGGCTCAGGATTGGGAACTCATGTACACCAGTGGCGAATTCAAGTTGATGAATACAGCATTGTAAAGTAAAAAAAAAAAAAAAAAAAGTCAGACACAACTGAGTAACTAACACACACAAACACAGCAGTATGGGTACTTCACAAGGTCCTCAGAATCCCCCATGTAAGCCTTAGATTGGGCAACTGGATTAAGTGGGTGTAACAGAGCAAGATTGGAATAACAATATATATTGGGGTAACTTTTTTGCTAAACAGGTTTTAGATTTCAAAATTCTTCTAAGACCTTGTCACAGTGACCTGTCTAATACAATGATAATATCACATTAAGGAAAACAAAGAGGAATTTTGTAGGTATATCAACAATTGGGAATTAGCAAGCTTGGCTTCTGGCCCTAGTGTTTTTGCTCACCCATTCCCCAATCTACTCACAGCTGCACACTGATGCTGTTCATATCTGATGTTAACACTATGTTCTCTGAGTTTTTCAGCTTGTGACTAAAACAGAGTGGACCCAGAGAATCTAGGATTCATAGTCATGTGTACATGTTCACATATTGTTTTTTCTGTTTAGGCTTTTGTTTAGGGGAGGGGGCAGGTGGTGATGTATTCTATTTCAATGTCGTGTTCATCCATAAGGCATAAGCAAAAGTATATAAATATAATGGAGGAGACACCTCCCAGTTCATTCTGGGCTTTACTTGAAACTCTGATCAGTATAGTATAGGGTACAGAAAAGGGGTACAACTCAATCTCCAGGCTATGCTCCCACTCACTCTTCCTAACAACTGTTGGCCCCTTTTGTACCTCTCAGGCATACTTTTCCCCGTTATGGACCCTGCTGCTAGTTCCACCAAGCACACTATTTCTTTATTGCCATACTGAGTGCATTAGCCTTCTAGAGCTGTTGTAACAAAATACCACAGACAGGGTGGCTTAAACAATAAACATTTATTTCCAAGTATTTCTGGAGTCTGGGAGTCCAAAATTAAGGTGCTAGGAGGGTTGGTTCTGTTCAAGCTTCTCTTTTTAACTTGAAGATGGCCACCTTCTCAATGTGGCCTTACATGGTTTTTCTTTTCTGCATGCACTAACCCAGAGAGGTATCTGGTGTCTCTTCCTCTTGTAAAAACATCAGTCCCATTGGATTATGATCCCACATTATAACCTCATTTAAACCTGTTGCTGTTCAGTTGCAAATATTTATTGATATTTCTCCCAGCAGTCTTGATTCCAGCTTGTGATTCATCCAGCCTGGCATTTTGCTTGATGTATTCGGCATATAAGTTAAATAAGCAAGGTGAGAATATACAGCCTTGACTATGCCTTTCCCAATTTTGAACCAGCCCATTTTTTCATGCCGAATTCTAATTGCTGCTTCTTGACCTGCATACAGGTTTCTCTGGAGGCAGGTAACATGTCTGGTATTCTTATCTCTTTAAGAATTTTCCACAGTTGTTTGTGATCCATACAGTCAAAGGCTTTAGCATAGTCAATGAAGCAGAAGTAGATGTATTCTAAAATTTTCTTGCTTTTTCTGTGATCCAATGGATGTTAATAATTTGATCTCTGGTTCCTCTGCCTTTTCTAAATCCAGGTTGTACATCTGAAAGTTCTCGGTTCATGTACTGTTGAAGCTTAGCTTGAAGGATTTTGATCATTACCTTGCTAGCATGTGAAATGAGTGCAGTTGTATGGTAATTGGAACATTATTTGGCATTGCTTTCCTTTGGGATTGGAATGAAAACTGTCCTTTTTCAGTCCTGTGCCCATAACTGAGATTCCCAAATTTGCTGTCATATTTGGTACAGCTTTTTAACAGCATCATCTTCTATGATTTGAAATAGCTCACCTGGAATTCCATCACCTCTACAAGCTTTGTTCATAGTAATGTTTCCCAGGAAGCACTTAAAGTCACACTTCAAGATGTCTTACTCGAGACCAATGACCACACAATTGTGGTTTTCTAGGTAATCAAAACATTTTTGTACAGCTATCTTGTGTATTCTTGCCACCTCTTCTTAAACTCTTCTGCTTCTGTTAGGTTCTGACAATTTCTGTCCTTTTGCTGCCCATCTTTGGATGAAATGTTTCTTTGGTATCTCTAATTTTCTTGAAGAGATTTCTAGTCTTTCTCATTCTATTGTTTTCCTCTATTTCTTTGCATTGTTCACTTAAGAAGACTTTCTTATCTTTCCTTGATATTCTTTGGAAATTTGCATTCAGATGATTATATCTTTTCCCTTCTTTGTCTTTTACTTCTCATCTGTTCTCTGCTATCTGTAAGGCCTCCTCAGACAACCATTTTGCATTGCTGCATTTCTTTTTCTTCAGGATTGTTTCAGTCACTGCCTCCTTTACAATGTTACAAACCTCCATCCATATTTCTTCAGGCCCTCTATCAGATTTAATCCCTTGAATCCATTTGTCAGTTCTCCTAGTAGCATTAAAAAAAATAGGCAAATGTACCCATAAAATTTCATATTCACTAAAAACAAAATATGACTTACAGTAAAGGTGTATTTACAAAACATGAGCTTTATAGACTAAGTATGTTTCTCAGGTAATAAAAACTGTTAACATTTTCCTTGAAATATCCTCTCTTTATAACATTTGTGGGGCTCCAAATCCAACATGCCAAACAGTTAACCTGACAAAGAATATAGCTGATTCAAGAACCCAGATGTGTCAACTAAGATTCTATTTTAGTTCTTACCAAAAATACCCCAAGATGCATGGACTTAAGCGGGAAGTCTCCCAAATGCTTAAATCTTCAGTCTGTAAAGAAATATTCATTGCCATACTAATTTTATTTTTTCAGATACAAAGTTTTAAGACTATAGACAATGTGAAGTAAGCTCTATATTACAGCTATTTCCAGTGACAAATATCTCACTGCCTGTCACCTATTATATGTCAGATATGCTTAAGTGCTTCTTTTAATCTGTTGCATAAAATATGTTCTGCTTAAACAGCCACTTTTCAAATAAAATACAATATACACATGTATTCTCTCTCATATTTTTGCAACTTAAGTACAATTATATCACAGCAAAAATTATTCATTTTTCATCCTTCTCATTCGAAGTCATCTTTCAGTAGTGAATTTGAATTTTTTAAACATGAAAAAGGTAGTATGAATGAACAATCTATATATTTCTTTTTATTAAAATAATAAAAAAGAAACAAGGGCACTGTGTGGACATGGAGTGGGTAACCATTCCCTTCTCCAGGGGATCTTCCCAACCCAGGGATTGAATCAGGGTCTCCTGAGTTGTAGGCAGATTCTTTACCACCCGTGCTATCAGGGAAGCCCAATGATTTAAAAATATTTTAGATTTTTTAATGATTTATAAAATACCCATTTTATCAGATAACAACCTTAAAGCCTCCCCAAAATAGGCCCTGAATAATTACATATTTCTTTTCCATTTACCTCTCAAAAAATTTTTTTTGTAAATCCTGATATAAATACAACTACTCAAAGTGAAACTGAAGTTATATTATGAAATACCAGATACCTTTTAGTCAAACAAAAATTCCTTAGACTTACACTCACAATTGTTTTATTATTCACTTCAAATAGGTCACAAGGAAGAAGTAGTAATGCCTTATATGTTGGATTATCTTAACAGCTGTGGGAAGAGTTTGTAAATAATGGAAAAAAATGAAGAATTACTGTATCCAAGAGACCTGTCCTATAAATCTATCCCAAACCATGGCTAAATAGATGGAATAGTCTTTCATTTCCTATATCAAGATCTTAATATGCAATATTATCTATAGGCCATATAACCTTAGATGATTTTAGAGATTGGCAATAGAGTCAAAATGGCAGCAATATTAGTTATCAGTAAAAATAAAGTTTATCAGCACAGAACAGAAAAAATAGAATCCAGTAATATTACTGGTGAGATTTATATGAGATTATTTTTCTCTCATTTAAAATGGTACGAGGAGGGAGGTGGGAGGGGGGTTCAGGGTGTGGAACACATGTATACCTGTGGTGGATTCATGTTGATGTATGGCAAAACCAATACAATATTGTAAAGTAAAAATAAATAAATAAATAAATAAATAATTTTTAAAAAGGAAAAAAATAAATTTATATTAAAAAAAATAATAAAATAAAATAGTCCTAAAATAGAGAGTCCAAGGGTCTTACTGCTGTTTCTTGGAAATTACTGTTCATTTTTATTTAGCCATCCTAAGGGCATGAATTTCATCTTTATGGTTGCCACATGTTCCAACATAGGTTTTGGGGCACTGATCATCATTTAAGTATTCCATGAGAGAAGCATCAGGAAAGGAGGCAAGAAGGGAAAGCAGTCAATTAATATAGTTTCAATAACTCCTGAATTTTTGAAATTTACATATTTTTAATGTTTTTTACAATCTTAAATCACTACAAAAACTATACAAAATATTTATGATTATTCAATTTCTACTGGAGAGTTTATATTCTCTTTATATAGATTACAAAGTGAGACGCTTACTCCTTGGAAGGAAAGTTATGACCAACCTAGATAGCATATTGAAAAGCAGAGACATTACTTTGCCATCAAAGGTCCATCTAGTCAAGGCTATGGTTTTTCCAGTGGTCATGTATGGATGTGAGTTGGACTGTGAAGAAAGCTGAGTGTGGAAGAATTGATGCTTTTGAACAGTGGTGTTGGAGAAGCCTCTTGAGAGTCCCTTGGACTGCAAGGAGATCCAACCAGTCCATCCTAAAGGAGATCAGTCCTGGGCGTTCATTGGAAGGACTGATGCTGAAGCTGAAGCTGTAATACTTTGGCCTTCTCATACGAAGGGTTGACTCATTAGAAAAGACCCTGTTGCTGGGACAGATTGGGGGCAAGGGGAGAAGGGGATGACAGAGGATGAGATGGCTGGATGGCATCACCGACTCGATGCACATGAGTTTGAGTGAACTCTGGGAGTTTGTGATGGACAGGGAGGTCTGGCATACTGCGATTCATGGGGTCGCAGAGAGTTGGACACGACTGAGTGATTGAACTGAACTGAAGTTTATTATTTAGTTTTTTACTCAAAATATATCAAGATAAAATTGTGACTGAAGTAGAGGAGATAAGAACAACTCTTGGAGACGATGGTGACTCACAAGATACTACATTTCCACAAAGAAGAAGAAAATAATTTTATTTTTATTGGTACAAGGGATAGTTGATATATTATGTGGGAGCAGATATTATTTATTCACCTATTCACTAATTCATTAACTTTTATTAACAAATCACTTACTCTATGCTAGATATAGTTCTAGGCACTGTGGAATCATAGTTAATGAAATATGACTTTGTTCTACATCTTAATATGGAGAGAAGACAGTAAACACCATAAATAAATAATATGTATAGTTTCCAGAATAGTGCTGAGTGTAATCTAGGGTAGAAAAGAAGAATTAGGAATTACAAAGGGAGAGAGATTGAGGAGGATGAAGTTTAAGGAAGCTCTTCAGGAAAGATCTCGCTGACTGGGTGATATTTGAAATACCGTATGCTGAAGAATATTAGAGAAGAACCCACATAAATATCAGAGAGGACATTCCTGTCAGAGTTACCAGCAAAGTCCCGAGGTGGCTGGGATAAAAGAACTGCTGGGATAACTTGACTTGAAAGTATGGAGCAGTGGCTGCTGCTGCTAAGTCATGTCAGTTGTGTCCGACTCTGTGCGACCCCATAGATGGCAGCCCACCAGGCTCCTGTCCCTGGGATTCTCCAGGCAAGAATATTGGAGTGCGTTGCCATTTCCTTCTCCAGTGCATGAAAGTGAAAAGTGAAAGTGAAGTCACTCAGTCGTGTCCGAATCTTCACGACCCCATGGACTGTAGCCTACCAGGCTCCTCCATCCATGGGATTTCCCAGGCAAAAGCACTGGAGTGGGTTACCATTGCCTGCTCCATGGAGCAGTGGAGGTAGTAATTGTCTAAGAAAGCTAGTTCAAAGAATGGAAGAAGAGCCTGAATGTCACTTGTTAGCTTCTCTGATGACTTTGGATTTAATGGGAAGAACAGTAACAGAGTTCTAAACAGAGAATTTATTGCTATTCTTCAAAGTTAATGGTAAAAATAATACATGTTGATGTTGCCAGAAAGATAGGCCAATGTGGATTCCATAAAGTGACTCAACATCTTTCTAATCACTTTTTATTGTACTTTTTGTATATTAAAAGGCCGAAATCTACACTTTCTCACTAAGGTTTTCCCATAGTTCTGTTTTTGGCTGTGGTTTAATTTATGCCAATCAGATACACAGATACACTTGTGCAAAGATTAATTTTGGAACTGTGTACTGTATAATGTGGGAGGCTGTGACACCACAGATGTCCATTATAGATTTCAGCAGGTGCTACACTGCTCTGGAGAGATGTCTCTAGACATTGCTATGAAAATTACTTCATTTTAGTTAAGGCCATATCTTCTATCAGAAAACAGTCTTGACAGTGGCTTCCTGATTTCCAGATAACAGCTAAGATAGTGTGATTGTGAAGGCAACTGTTGGAGATCAGTTTCTCATAGCCTCAGCTCCCTACTCTTCTTGAGAGCAGCTCCTTGGACAGACCTTTGTGATGTGGTCCTAGGAGTTATTCCTAGAAACTCCTCCTAGCATCTGCCCTTCCATTTCTTAAATGATTTTTGGAACCATTTAATTCCTTTTGGCTTTTATAGAAAGGAGTTCTCTGTTGCTTAAAATGTAACTCTGGATGATACAGGGAAATCGAGGTGTCATCTGGATCTGTGTACTTTGAAACCAACTCAAATACCTTTTCCTTAAAGGAAAAAGAAAACAGGAACTTCCATAGAGGTGGAATATTGTAATTTGAGTACGTGGTATAGCATATAATGCTGTGCTATGCTTAGTGGTTCAGTTGAGTCTGACTCTTTGTGACCCCATGGACCGTAGCCCTCCAGGCTCCTCTGTCCATGGGATTCTCCAGGCAAGAATACTGGAGTGGGTTGCCATGCCTTCCTCCAGGGATAGCATGATAATATATAGCATCAAAACTGGTGGGAAGACAAAAACTATTCAATTAATAAACTCTGATTTCAGAGCAACAACAACAAAAAAGCCATTTCATCAGCATGAATTCATGAGCTTCAGGACAAAAGAGTGCATTTTTTCCCCCATGATTCAATGTTGTCTACTTCATTGTCCAGACTTTTGTCTTAGTATTCTTCACTAGAATCAAAGGTTTTTAAGAATAGATGGTTCTATTTTTAGGATATGAATATTCAACATCAGTTCAGATCAGTTAAGTCACTCAGTAGTGTCCTACTCTTTACAACGCCATGAACCACAGCATGCCAGACCTCCCTGTCCATCACCAACTCCTGGAGTTTACCCAAACTCATGATGCCATCTAACCATCTCATTCTCTGTTGTCCCCTTCTCCTCCTGCCTTCAATCTTTCCCAACATCATGGTCTTTTCAAATGAGTCAGCTCTTCACATCAGGTGGCCATAGTATTCGAGTTTCAGCTTCAACATCAGTCCTTCCAGTGAACACCCAGGACGAATCTTCTTTAGGATGGACTGGTTGGATCTCCTTGCAATCCAAGAGACTCTCAAGAGTCTTCTCCAACACCACAGTTCAAAAGCATCAATTCTGCATTTAGCCTTCTTTATAGTCCAACTCTCACATCCACATGACCACTGGAAAAACCATAGCCTTGACTAGACGGACCTTTGCTGGCAAAGTAATGTCTCTGCTTTTCAATATGCTGTCTAGGTTGGTCATAACTTTCCTTCCAAGGAGTAAGCGTCTTTTAATTTCGTGGCTGCAATCACCATCTGCAGTGATTTTGGAGCGCAGAAAAATAAAGTCTGACACTGTTTCCACTGTTTCCCCATTTATTTGTCATGAAGTGATGGGACCTGAAACCATGATCTTCGTTTTCTGAATGTTGAGCTTTAAGTCAACTTTTTCACTCTCCTCTTTCACTTTCATCAAGAGGCTCTTTAGTTCTTTTTCACTTTCTGATAAGGGTGATGTCATCTGCATATCTAAGGTTATTGATATTTCTCCCAGCAATCTTGATTCCAGCTGTGCTTCTTCCAGCCCAGTGTTTCTCATGATGTATTCTGCATATAAGTTAAACAAGCAGGGTGACAACATGCAGCCTTGATGTACTCCTTTTCCTATTTGGAACCAGTCTGTTCCATGTCCAGTTCTAACTGTTGCTTCCTGACCTGCATACAGGTTTCTCAAGAGGTAGGTCAGGTGGTCTGGTATTCCCATCTCTCTCAGAATCTTCCACAGTTTATTGTGATCCACACAGTCAAAGGCTTTGGCACAGTCAATAAAGCAGAAATAGATTTTTTTTGGAACTCTCTTGCTTTTTCCATGATCCAGTGGATGTTGGCAATTTGATCTCTGGTTCCTCTGCCTTTTCTAAAACCAGCTTGAACATCAGGGAATTCATGGTTCATGTATTGTTGAAGCCTGGCTTGGAGAATTTTGAGCATTATTTTAGTAGTATGTGAGATGAGTGAAATCGTGCAGTAGTTTGAGTTTAAGTAGTTTTAGCATTTTTGGCATTGCCTTTCTTTGGGATTGAAATAAAAACTGAACTTTTCCAGTCCTGTGGCCACTGCTGAGTTTTCCAAATTTGCTGCCATTTTGAGTGCAGCACTTTCACAGCATCATTTTTCAGGATTTGAAATAGCTCCACTGGAATTCCATCATGTCCACTAGCTTTGTTCATAGTGATGCTTTCTAAGGCCCACTTGACTTCACATTCCAGGATGTCTGGCTCTAGGTGAGTGATCACATCATCGTGATTATCTGGGTCTTGAAGATAAGTCTACAATATTTTATCATTGTCAAAAACAGAAATTCTTTCATAATTACTTTTGGGTAATACATGAGGGATAAAAATACAAGTCTCAAGAAGAACTGCTAGAAGATAAGTAGTGACAAATCAAAGATCAAAGAAGGAAACAGTGATTAAATTAGAGCTAGTTTTATTTGTAAGATGCTCATGATGATACTTGAAGATGACAACTGTATTAGAGGAAATCTGTCAAGAACTGTGAAGATTCTGAGACTTATCCCATTGTTAGCTTGCCACAGTTTCAGAGATACTAGCAGAAGGCAGATTCCTGGGACTGATTCAAAGGACTTTGTTACTCATGGCACAGCAGGCAGCATGATCTTCATGTTTGCATTGGTTCTTCTTGCTCATCCCGCAAAATTCCATGATGGCAATGCAGACTCAGGCCTAGATGGATTCTGCACACAGTTTGTTTGTGCCACAGCTGAGGAACCCTTAGATTAAGAAGATCTAATCCTTTAAAGGAGGAGGTAGCAAATCTTCCCAACTCACCCCACAACCCCATACAGAAAAATTATCTTAATTATCTTGGTCAGGAATCAGATCTGTCCTCTGCCCTAAAGGCAGGCATATTTCTATCTTTCAAGTCTTTTTTTCAATACAGTCATCACTACAGGATTGATTCTGAATGAAACTATATATGAGACATGTAAAAATATCATGGAGAATTGCCTTCTAACAAAGTCCAACCTGAAAATGTGAATACATTGATTGGTGAGTGATTTCCTACAAGGCTGAAAAAAAGTCAGCTTATTCAATTGTTAAAGAAAGGTGATATTCTTTGCTTTATTTGTCTGATATAAGCCCCTCCTCTCTTTGCATAGTTCAGTATTTGTTCAAGTGTACTTGATATATAAGTTGAATTGTTGCTGAGTTGTTACTATGAAAATATGAAATTTCAATTTGGGAGAGGATTAGGAATTAACTTCAGTAAATTCTGATTTTTGAACTGCTAAAGGGTATTGCCTGGAAACTGGCCTCGACCTCACTCAATCAAAAAGTAAAAATTCAGTTAAGTTGTGAGTTTATAGTCTACCACAGAACTACATGGTAGAAGGGTGACATGATTATGGAGTCTTGGGGAAGTCGGTGGAGATGTATGAAACATTTGGCATAAGAACAAATTTGAAAGTGTGAAGCACCCACAAGAATGGCAAAGTGAGCTCTTGCACTTGGTAGAATCATTCCTCTGTTACTCCACAAAGGTGTTAGTATTTAAATCTCTACCAACCTATGAGTATTTGGGGCCTGGAAAGTCTGCATTTCCCTCATCTGAGAATTCCTTCTATTTTCTGCTTTATTTAATCACTACTGTAATTTCCATATTATTTGCTATTTAGTCACAGGAAAATCTCATTGTTTTATGCTCCCCCCACAGTTGAGCTATTTCAAATCCTAAAAGGTGATGCTGTGAAAGTACTGCACTCAATATGCCAGCAAATTTGGAAAACTCAGCAGTGGCCACAGGACTGGAAAAGGTCAGTTTTCATTGCAATTCCAAAGAAAGGCAATGCTAAAGAATGCTCAAACTACCGCACAGTTGCACTCATCTCACAGGCTAGTAAAATAATGCTCAAAATTCTCCAAGCCAGGCTTCAGCAATACATGAATCGTGAACTTCCTGATGTTCAAGCTGGTTTTAGAAAAGGCAGAGGAACCAGAGACCAAATTGCCAACATCTGCTGGATCATCGAAAAAGCAAGAGAGTTCCAGATAAACATCTATTTCTGCTTTATTGACTGTGCCAAAGTCTTTGACTGTATGGATCACAATAAACTGGAAAATTCTGAAAGAAATGGAAATACCAGACCATCTGACCTGCCTCTTGAGAAACCTATATGCAGGGCAGAAAACAACAGTTAGAACTAGACATGGAACAACAGACTGGTTCCAAATAGGAAAAGGAGTACATCAAGTCTGCATGTTGTCACCCTGCTTATTTAACTTATATGCAGAGTACATCATGAGAAAGGCTGGACTGGAAGAAACACAAGCTGGAATCAAGATTGCCAGGAGAAATGTCAATAACCTCAGATATGCAGATGACACCACCCTTATGGCAGAAAGTGAAGAGCAACTAAAGAGCTTCTTGATGAAAGTGAAAGAGGAGAGTGAAAAAGTTGGCTTAAAGCTCAACATTCAGAAAACGAAGATCATGGCATCTGGTCCCATCACTTCATGGGAAATAGATGGGGAAACAGTGGAAACATTGTCAGACTTTATTTTGGGGGGCTCCAAAATCACTGCAGATGGTGACTGCAGCCATGAAATTAAAAGATGCTTACTTCTTGGAAGCAAAATTATGACCAACCTAGATAGCATATTGAAAAGCAGAGACATTACTTTGCCAACAAAGGTCCATCTAGTCAAGGCTATGGTTTTTCCTGTGGTCATGTATGGATGTGAGAGTTGGACTGTGAAGAAAGCTGAGCACCGAAGAATTGATTCTTTTGAACTGTGGTGTTGGAGAAGACTCTTGAGAGTCCCTTGGACTGCAAGGAGATCCAACCAGTTCATTCTAAAGGAGATCAGCCCTGGGTGTTCTTTGGAGGAATGATGCTAAAGCTGAAACTCCAGTACTTTGGCCACCTCATGTGAAGAGTTGACTAATTGGAACAGACTCTGATGCTGTGAGGGATTGGGGGCAGGAGGAAAAGGGGATGACAGAGGATGAGGTGGCTGGATGGCATCACCGACTCGATGGACGTGAGTCTGAGTGAACTCCGGGAGTTGGTGTTGGACAGGGAGGCCTCGTGTGCTGCCATTGATGGGGTCGCAAAGAGTCAGACATCACTGATCTACTGAACTGAACTGACTCTGTTTTAAACTATTTGTAGTTCTATGCATATTCCTTGCTTTTTTATACCTCCCTGCTATCATTCATGTAATAATCCCTTCCTTTCTCAATATCAGGATATTGGATCTCATGTAGGACACTACCATGGACTTCTTGAGAAATTCCAGAGGAGAAAGAATAGAAATATCATGACTAATTTCCTGATAAAGTAGGAGGTGTAACCCAGGAGTGTTAATTATTTAGAAGGTTAATGTTAATATTACTTTATTTTTATTTCAAGTTGAAGATCCTTGTAGACATAAGAGCCACATATTAGCAATTCATGTGAAAGTTTAAGAATACTATATATCTCAAATAACAGTAATTTTCACCAATCATGATACAATGATAAAAATGGTGTTAAGTGGATAATAATTATATAATCACAATAATAAAATATATTTACCAGTTTCACAAACAATAGCCAGGAAAAAAAATAAAAAAGATAATTATAATTGCAAGCCACAATGGAAATATGATTACCATAACAGTGTAAAATAATTACATAAAATTTGGAATGTTAAGAAGAGTGATGTGGTAAGTGGAAGTGTATACATGCACGAGCTATCATCCACCTAGCTAGTTTGTGTCCTTTGATTGGTGCATTTAATCCATTTACGTTTAAGGTAATTATCCACATGTATGATCATATTGCCATTTGCCTAGTTGTTGGTTTACTTTTTTGTAGGACTTTTCCTTCTCTTGTGTGTCCTCCCTAGAGAAGTTCCTTTAGCATTTGTTGTAAAACTGGTTCGATGGTGCTGAATTGTCTTGCTTGTCTGGAAAGCTTTTGTGATTTCTCTATCAAATCTGAATGAGAGTCTTGCTAGGTAGAGTATTCTTGGTTGTAGGTTGTCCCCCTTCATCACTTTAATATATTGTGCCATTCTCCTTCTGACTTGTAGAGTTTCTGTTGATAAACCAGTTGATAAACCTTATGGACGTTCCCTTGTATGTTATTTGTCATTTTTCCCTTGTTGCTTTTTATATTTTCTCTTTAACTTGTCAGTCTGATTACTATGTGTCTTGGTGTGTTCCTCCTTGGATTTAACCTGCCTGGGCCTCTCTTCACTTCCTGGACATGATTCCCCTTCCCGAGTTAGGGAAGTTTTCACTATTATTTCTTTAAATAGTTTTTGTGTCCTTTTTCTCTCTTCTTCTTCTTCTGGGACCCTTATAATGTGAATGTTGGTACATTTAATGTTGTCTCAGAGGTGTCAGGCTGTCTTCATTTTTTTTCATTATTTTTTCTATATTCTTTTCTGGAATAGTGATTTCCACCATCTATCTTTCAGGTCATTTATCCATTCTTCTGCCTCTGTTATTCTGCTATTGAGTCCTTCTAGTGTATTGTTCATCTCTGTCTGGCTGTTCTTTAATTCTGCTAGGTCTTTGGTAAACATTTCTTTTATCTTGCCCATTTTTTCCCCAAGATCCAGGATCATCCTCACTATCATTATTCTAAATTCTTTTTCTGAAACATTGCCTTTATCTTCACTTAGTTGTTTTTCTCTGCCTTTTCATTTTGATTAACTTTCTGTGATGTGGTTTTCATTCTGGTGGCTGCAGGATTGTAGTTCTTCTTCTTGCTTCTTCTGTCTGCTCTCTGGTGGATAAGGCTAAGATGCTTACATAGACTTCCTGATCAGAGGGACTGGTGATCAGGAAAAATTGGGTCTTGCTCTGGCGATCAGGGCCATGTTTAGTGAAACTTTAATCCTGTGGTCTGTTGATGGGTGGCTGTGCTTCCCCCATGTTAGTTGCTTGGCCTTACCCAGCCCTGGAGCCTACAGGTTCTATGGTAGGGCTAATGGCAACCTCCGGGAGGGTTTGTGTTAATGGATACTTCCTAGAATTTCTGCCACCAGTGCTCCTGTCCTTGCAGTGAGAATGCATATTTAAGACTTTCCTCATGTTAAATTACATATTAAATGATCAACTTGATCCATTTGGAAGGTCTCTTCTTATAGACAATAGAATTTATGTATAAAATGTCTCTATAGCCTAAGTACTCAAGACAAGCTCAGGGGAAAAAAAAAGCATTGAATGTGTAAGTAAACACAATACAGTACCAAGCAGCTCTGTCTATAACCTTATGAGAATGTTTTAGGACTTTGGTTTATGCAGATATGGAGTCCTTGTGCCCACAAGAGCATAGAATGTCAGGTTTGAGCACAGGCTTTTAGTATTTATGAGTTGAGAGTAGCATCTAATAGATCTACTTCTCAGGATTATCATTACTCACACAAGTCCAGTCAGTAAAAAGCTGAATTATGAGAGTGAGAATGGTTCACTGCATTCATAAATTTCGAAAAGTAGAGAGAGTTGAGTTGGAAGTAGTTAGGAATACAGCAAGCTGATGAGGCACTACCTTATGGACCTTTACTCAACAAGATGGCTATCAGTCTTAAGAGAAAGAATGATACATAGAATGGGCATAGTGGAAAATGGAAAGCAGGGACACTTTCTTGGAATAAGCTTGCCTAGAGGCTTATTATTTTGCCATCCTTGTGATTTGTCATCCATTAAATTACCAATCTCTCTCCCTCCTGGCATTACAAAGACTTCAGAGTATCTTGTCCTTACTTAATGTATTTATTTTCCAAAATCCTTTCTTCCCACCTTGTCAGTAAGCATAAAATATTCCTTAATTAAGATGGTCTTCCAAATATCTCAATGCTTTATCTTCATTCTCCAACCCTTGTTCAGTTCAGTTCAGTTCAGTTCATTCGCTCAGTCGTGTCCGACTCTTTGCGACCCCATGAATTGCAGCAGGCCAGGCCTCCCTGTCCATCACCAACTCCCAGAGTTCACTCAGACTCACGGCCATCGAGTCAGTGATGCCATCCAGCCATCTCATCCCCTGTCGTCCCCTTCTCCTCCTGCCCCCAATCCCTCCCAGCATGAGTTTTTCCAATGAGTCAACTCTTCGCATGAGGTGGCCAAAGTACTGGAGTTTCAGCTTTAGCATCATTCCTTCCAAAGAAATTCCAGGGCTGATCTCCTTCAGAACGGACTGGTTGGATCTCCTTGCAGTCCAAGGGACTCCAACCCTTGATATTTTGTCAAATAGTGTATTGGAATTGTCCTTCCCTACTGCCAGGTGGCGCTAGTGGTACAGAACCCGCCTGCCAATGCAGGAAACGGAAACGTAAGGGACGTGGATTCAATCCCTGGGTTGGGAAGGTATCCTGGAAGAGAACAAGGCAACCCACTGCAATATTCTTGCCTGGAACATCCCACGGACAGAGGAGCCTGGTGGGCTATAGTCCATGGGGTTGCAAAGAGTCAGACATGACTGAAGCGACTTAGCACACATGCTGCCATAGCATGCCAGATGCCAAATATCCAGAGTTCTTTTATATGGTAACGTTCAAGGAAACTACACACTTGCTATTTGAGTGTGTAGACTATAGACTATAGATTCATGTATGTTTTTATTACAAACTCTGGGAGGTTAGTCTTGTTAGGAATATAACTTATTTCCACCCCAGCCTTCAAGGTTACAGTCCATAGGATCACAGTGTTATTCAAATCTTAGGAAGATGACTTTTTGACTTCTTCACTTTGCTAATTGCTACAAGATAAGGATCCAAAACAACGACATGGAGCACAAGTGAGAGGAGTGTCTCAGTCATACTCCAAGGATGGCTCAAACAATTACTTTGACAAATAATACATGTGAGCTAATATTTTATGCAATCTGTAGTATAAAACTTGGCTGATGCTTTATAGGCTTCTCCTTCTCTTAGATCCACCCCTGTCTGTGACTTCATACTCTGAAAATCTGTTCCTGCTCCAACAGGCATAACAAAATAGATGAAGCATGATGCTGTGAAGAAATACTTCTTTGTTGATGGCAGGGGTTGAATCCCTTATCTATACAGATGACTAATATGGAGTTGGTTAGGTGGTGCTTGTGGTGAAGAACCCACCTGCCAATGCAGGAGACATAAGAGATGTAGGTTCAATTGCTAGGTTGGGAAGATTCCCTGGAGGAGAGCATGGCATCCCATTCCAATGTTCTTGCCTGAAGGATCCCATGGACAGAGAAGCCTGGTGGGCTACAGTCCATCGGGTCACAAAGGATCAGTCATAACCGAAGCAACTGAGCCCTGAGCACATGGTTATGAAAAGGCCATAATGCAACGCACTCTGGGACACCAGATAGCATGGAATCCTGTGTGGCAATGTGGGTAATACAATTTAGGATTTGAAAAATATATCGAAGAATAAAGTTTCCTAATTCATTGACATTTTAGGTAGTTGTACATTATTAGGTACCAGTTTAGGTACCTGTCCACATTATTTGAGAGCTTACAATATTCATGTTTTATGTCTTAACATACCTTAATATTATGAAAGTAGAAGTCCACTTATCATAGAGATTTTTCTTATCTTCTAATGGAAATATAAGAGAATAAAAGAGAATAGGATGTTGGCATATGTTCCAAATAAATGAAAATAATATGAAAATGCACCAGCAAGGACTTCTATGGGGCTCTAGATATGGTGACTGCAGAATTCTTTCTCTGTAGCCCAACTACCTCCCTCACCTTCCCTTGACCCTAGGAAAAATATGGATTCCAATACTGTAAACAACAGCACTCAAGGACTGTCTTTTCAATTATTTCTTACCTAGTATGAGAAGTATAAACAAGCACTCATACTAGGTTCTTTTATTTCTTTTTTTTTTTTTTTTGTAGGGGCAAAGAAGCAAGGCTGCCTGGATATGTTATAGATATGGTTCTGGTATTCACTTAGTGAAACATTCAATCAGGAAGCCATTTTGGATATAACAGATAAAGACAAACAACATTTCCTAAATACACAGATTTTGCAGCAAAAGAGGATATAATTTATGTAAAGAAGATATTTATATCTGGTTCTGTTTCAAGGAAGGGAAAAAGAAAAGAGCCAGTAACTTCTACCTCAGTATATATTTGAAATTCTTTTGTAATTGTCTTTAGAAAAAGACAAGTCCTTTAAAAAGATGGAGAGGAAGCAGAAACAAACATTTTACTCCACTGCAACACAAGGGTCAGCTTCAAGTTCCCGTGGTGGCCAGCAGTTTGTTCCCTGTGGTCTATGATTAGAGGGCATTGACATGAACTAATAAACAAGAAGTGCTTTGAGTAGTGGTTGGTATTATTATTATGCTCAGTGCACAATACAGGGTTTGGAACATTGTTGAAAACTGGTGTGTATTAATTAAATTAGTATTTCAAAAGATGCTAGGTTCACACAGTACAGATGTTCAAATTATGTGTTTTGGCTTGCAGTTGTGTAATCACAGAAATTAATGAAGGAATAAGATTGCTCAAATCTTGCATTGTTAACATATAGAGTCTGCAAAGATGAAGTGAAAGTGAAAATTGAGAATTTAGAGTCTTTCTGTGTTGAAAATTTTAGCTCTGTTGGGATAAGAAAGATGCAGATAATTGTAAGATAACATGTGAAACATGTAAAGAACAGAATTATGTATGTTTGACTTTACAGGTGAATAGCCTAGTTGAGAAACATAAAAGAAATAGGGCAGTAAAGTCAAGATATATATACACACATGTATTAACTTGATGTAATGCGATGTAATTGTGATGTGTGCTGTGTTTTTAAATGCTCCAGAGATGATAAAATTTATTAATTATACAGAGTATGTGGAAGATTAGAAAATTCTGGTGGTAACAGGAAAAAAATAAATTGAGGTCAATATAATTACAAGAAAGAAGTCTTATTTTCAAAGGTCATACATGATGAGAGTTAAAAAATATCAAATGAAAAAATTCTCAAGAAAAAGTGTAAAATGTGAAGTTTAAAGAGCAAAATTTGACAATTTTTACTGAAAGCTCAATTAATTAAGTTATAGATTGAGAAAATAAATGTGAAGGGATTGAGACAAAAAATAGCAAAGTCAAATAAGAAAAGAATAACTTTGTAGATATGTTTAAGTTATGGTCATAGCAGATCAAATAAGACTAAATATACTTTCCATATAGATATAATCTTTGATGATTGCTTAGGATAATTTTGGGTGTCAATAAAATATGATAATATAGTAAAACTATAAAAATTTTCACAAAAAATAGAATAGCTAATAATAAATGATATTTTAGAAAATGGAAAGAGAAAATATTTTTTTAAATAGTAGGGTAGCAAGATTTTATGCAAGAATTTTTTTTTTGTAGAGGTCAACAAAAGTAGCCCAAATTTTGAGCAACCAAGGTATAGCAATAAACCAAAAATAAATGACTTTCATAGGAATTTAAGGAAAATGGATCAAAAGAAGGGATGAAAGGAATATTTATGTTTAGTTCACTAAAGCACTAAAGTTCAATAAGTCGTGTTAATGGAAAACTAGGTTTTATTTAATAAATTAATCACTATATTACTTTAACAGACAAGGTAACATAATGAAATAAGCATGAATTTTGTGTTTTAACACATCAGGTTTCAATTTCCACTTCTAACAAATTTTAGGTATATGTGAGTATGCCACTATGTGACTTTGGGCTAGTTAATTTTTGTTGAGATTATACCTTTTCATTTGGATAAAGAGAACAATATCAATAACAGTATTTCATTTTATGAAGAATAGAGATAAAATACATAAAATAAGTAGCACAGAATCTGTGTAAGACATTCAATAATCTGTTCTTTCCTCTCTTTCAAATTGAAAGTTTTTCTTTTCCTTCTTTCTGAAATTGAGATGAAACTTTTAAATGTTAAAAGAAACTTGCTTTTCTCCATACCCTCTCCAGCATTTATTGCTTGCAGACTTTTGGATTGCAGCCATTTTGACTGGTGTGGAATGGTACCTCATTGTGGTTTTGATTTGCATTTCTCTGATACTGAGTGATGTTGAGCATCTTTTCATGTGTTTGTTAGCCATCTGTATGTCTTCTTTGGAGAAATGTCTATTTAGTTCTTTGGCCCTTTTTTGGTTGGGTCGTTTATTTTTCTGGAATTGAGCTGCATAAGTTGCTTATATATTTTTGAGATTAGTTGTTTGTCAGTTGCTTCATTTGATATTATTTTCTCCATTCAGAAGGCTGTCTTTTTACCTTGCTTATAGTTTCCTTTGTTGTGAAGAAGCTTTTAATTTTAATTAGACCCCAATTGCAAATAGAACTGCCATATGACCCAGCAATCTCACTGCTGGGCATACACACTGAGGAAACCAGAATTGAAAGAGACACATGTACCCCAATGTTCATCGCAGCACTGTTTATAATAGCCAGGACATGGAAACAACCTAGATGTCCATCAGCAGATGAATGGATAAGAAAGCTGTGGTACATATACACAATGGAGTATTACTCAGCCATTAAAAAGAATACATGTGAATCAGTTCTAATGAGATGGATGAAACTGGAGCCAATTATACAGAGTGAAGTAAGCCAAAAAGAAAAACACCAATACAGTATACTAACACATATATATGGAATTTAGAAAGATGGTAATGATAACCCTGTATGTGAGACAGCAAAAGAGACACAGATGTATAGAACAGACTTTTGGACTCTGAGGGAGAGGGAGAGGGTGGGATGATTTGGGAGAATGGCACTGAAACATGTATACTATCAGATAAGAAACGAATCACCAGTCTATGTTCAATACAGGATACAAGATGCCTGGGGCTGGTGCATGGAGATGATCCAGAGAGATGATATGGGGTAGGAGGTGGGAGGGGGGTTCAGGATTGGGAACTCATGTACACCCGTGGCAGATTCATGTCAATGTATGGCAAAACCAATAAAGTATTGTAAAGTAAAATAAAGTAAAAATAAAATTAAATAAATAAATAAAAATAAATAAAGCATGAAGCCAGAAAAGAAAGAAAGAAAGAAAGAAATTTGCTGGCCATAAGGAAAAGAGGCAAGTTTTTATTGCCTTTGCTTGTGAGAACTCTGGTTTTTTAAAATAGATGTTCCTTTTGTTTTCACTTCAGTAGAGATACCTACATTAATGACTCCACAGGCAATTGAATTTTAAGTGAATTTTGGGTTTATAATCCTGCTAAAAATATTTTTTAAAAGATTGCATTATGATGCAGCATTAAAATGTAGAATTGCATAGTGTACAGAAGATTACCTGTCACAAGTCAAGTAATTTAAAGACAAAAGAAATTGTCAAATCTTTCAGAATAAAACATAGAATTTTTCAAAGCTAGGAGAGGCTGGAGTGACTGATTAGTGTGTCATAAAAAAGCTATGTCACCGAGGTGCCTATCAACAATCTGTTAGAAACTTTTAGATGACTAACAAGAGAAGCATCTACATTCTACTGATATATAATTCAACTGAAGATTTAAGAAATTGAGATAACCTAATAGGAATTGTAAGAAGAAAAAAAAAAACAATTTTTCTTTCAGATGCCTTACTGTCAAGTCAAAAAGACATAGAGACTTGAAAAACAGGAGCTACAATAACTATAAAAATCTGTAGTTGATATGAAGACTTGCATATGTTTATATACTATTTTCATTTATTTATTTTTGAAGTGGAGGATAATTGCCTTAAAATGTTGTTAGTTTCTTCTGTACAACTATGCAGAGTTCCCTGAATTAATAGCAGCTTCCCACTATCTATCTATTTTACACATGGTAGAGTATATATATGGCTCAAGGAAAGGTGACTGCATGGGCACAGGAGGGCCTAGAGGAGCTATCCCACATTGAAGGTCAGGAAGGGTGGCGGTGAGCAGATACCCCTTGTCCAAGGTAAGGAGCAGCAGCTGCATTTTGCTGAATCAGCCATGAAGAGATATCCTACGCCCAAGGTAAGAGAAACCCAAGGAAGATGGCAGATGTTGCAAGAGGGCCTCAGAGGGCAGACACATTGCCTTGAGAATCCCATGAACAGTATGAAAAGGCAAAATAATAGGATACTGAACTAGGAACTGCCCAGGTCAGTAGGTGCCCAACACGCTACTGGAGATCAGTAGAGAAATAACTGCAGAAAGGATGAAGGGATGGAGCCAAAGCAAAAACAATACCCAGTTGTGGATGTGACTGGTGATAGAAGCAAGGTCCAATGCTGTAAAGAGCAATATTGCATAGGAACCTGGAATGTTAGGTCCATGAATCAAGGCAAATTGGAAGTAGTCAAACAAGAGATGGCAAGAGTGAACGTCGACATTCTAGGAATCAGCGAACTAAAATGGACTGGAATGGGTGAATTTAACTCAGACGACCATTATATCTACTACTGTGGACAGGAATCCCTTAGAAGAAATGGAGTAGCCATCATGGTCAACAAACAGTAGAAAATGCAGCACATGGATGCAGTCTCAAAAACGACAGAATGATCTCTGTTCATTTCCAAGGCAAACCATTCAATATCACAGTAATCCAAGTCTATGCCCCAACCAGTAATGCTGAAGAAGCTGAAGTTGAACGGTTCTATGAAGACCTCCAAGACCTTTTAGAGCTAACACCCAAAAAAGATGTCCTTTTCATTATAGGGGACTGGCATGCAAAAGTAGGAAGTCAAGAAACACCTGGAATAACAGGCAAATTTGGCCTTGGCACACGGAATGAAGCCGGACAAACACTAATAGAGTTTTGCCAAGAGAATGCACTGGTCATAGCAAACACCCTCTTCCAACAACACAAGAGAAGACTCTACACATGGACATCACCAGATGGTCAACACCGAAATCAGATTGATTATATTCTTTGCAGCCAAAGATGGAGAAGCTCTATAAGGTCAGCAAAAACAAGACCAGGAGCTGACTGTTGCTCAGATCATGAACTCCTCATTGGCAAATTCAGACTTAAATTGAAGAAAGTAGGGAAAACCACTAGACCATTCAGGTATGACCTAAATCAAATCCCTTATGATTATCCAGTGGAAGTGAGAAATAGATTTAAGGGCCTAGATCTGATAGATAGAGTGCCTGATGAACTATGGAATGAGCTTCGTGACATTGTACAGGAGACAAGGATCAAGACCATCCCCATGGAAAAGAAATGCAAAAAAGCAAAATGGCTGTCTGGGGAGGCCTTACAAATAGCTGTGAAAAGAAGAGAGGCGAAAAGCAAAGGAGAAAAGGAAAGATATAAGCATCTGAATGCAGAGTTCCAGAGAAGAGCAAGAAGAGATAAGAAAGCCTTCTTCAGTGATCAATGCAAAGAAATAGAGTAAAAGAACAGAATGGGAAAGACTAGAGATCTCTTCAAGAAAATTAGAGATACCAAGGGAACATTTCATGCAAAGATGGGCTCGATAAAAGACAGAAATGGTCTGGATCTAACAGAAGCAGAAGATATTAAGAAGAGGTGGCAAGAATACACAGAAGAACTGTACAAAAAAGATCTTCATGTCCCAGATAATCACGATGGTGTGATCACTCACCTAGAGCCAGACATCCTGGAATGTGAAGTCAAGTGGGCCTTAGAAAGCATCCCTATGAACAAAGCTAGTGGAGGTGATGGAATTCCAGTGGAGCTATTTCAAACCCTGAAAGATGATGCTGTGGAAATGGTGCACTCAATATGGCAGCACATTTGGAAAACTGAGCAGTGGCCACAGGACTGGAAAAGGTCAGTTTTCATTCCAGTCCCAAAGAAAGGCATGCCAAAGAATGCTCAAACTACCACACAATTGCACTCATCTCACATGCTAGTAAAGTAATGCTCAAAATTCTCCAAGCCAGGCTTCACCAATACGTGAACTGTGAACTTCCAGATGTTCAAGCTTGTTTTAGAAAAGACAGAGGAACCAGAGATCAAATTGCCAACATCCGCTGGATCATGGAAAAAGCAAGAGTGTTCCAGAGAAACATCTATTTCTGCTTTATTGACTATGCCAAAGCCTTTGACTGTGTGGATCACAATAAACTGTGGAAGACTCTGAGAGAGATGGGAACACCAGACCACCTGACCTGCCTGAGAATCTGTATTCATGTCAGGAAGCAACAGTTAGAACTGGACATGGAACAACAGACTGGTTTCAAATAGGAAAAGGAGTACATCAAGGCTGTATATTGTCACCGTGCTTATTTAACTTATATGCAGAGTACATCATGAGAAATGCTGGGCTGGAAGAAACACAAGCTGGAATCAAGATTGCCAGGAGAAATATCAATAACCTCAGATATGCAGATGACACCACGCTTATGGCAGAAAGTGAAGAGGAACTAAAAAGCCTCTTGGTGAAAGTGAAAGAGCAGAGTGGTCATGTATGGATGTGAGAGTTGGACTGTGAAGAAGGCTGAGTGCCGAAGAATTGATGCTTTTGAACTGTGGTGTTGGAGAAGACTCTTGAGAGTCCCTTGGACTGCAAGGAGATCCAACCAGTCCATTCTGAAGGAGATCCGCCCTGGGATTTCTTTGGAAGGAATGATGCTAAAGCTGAAACTCCAGTCCTTTGGCCACCTCATGCGAAGAGTTGACTCATTGGGAAAGACTCTGATGCTGGGAGGGATTGGGAGCAGGAGGAGAAGGGGACGACAGAGGATGAGATGGCTGGATGGCATCACTGACTCGATGGCCATGTGTCTGAGTGAACTCTGGGAGTTTGTGATGGACAGGGAGGCCTGGCCTGCTGCGATTAATGGGGTCGCAAAGAGTTAGATACGACTGAGCGACTGAACTGAGTATATGTGTCAATATTACTCTCTCAGTTTGCTTACCTATTAATTAAAAAAATTAAATTAGATGTATAACACTATAAGTCAAATACTTCTAAATGTTAACAAATACAAGTACACACTATTAATAAATTAACTCATTTAATTCATATGAATTAATTCAGTTAGTAAATGTTAATTCACCTAATTCTTCTTGCAAACTGATGAGGTAAGAACTCCTTTTGCATCCATTTTACAGATGAAGATGTTGATGGATAGAAAAGTTAAATGAAAGGTCACAGAATAAGTAAGTGGTAGAGCTTGAGTTCAAACATCCCAGATCTATGTTCTTAATCTTTAACTCTGCTATTTTTGAGATTTTGCATGTAGAAAACCTTAGTCTCAGCCTACCTTGAAGTGCTCTGTTTTATTTTAAATAAATGCGTTTATATCTTACAAATTCAGGAATTGGATACAATTTCTGAGAGCCAGAAAGAGGTGAGGTAAATTGATGACTAAGCTGCAATTTCTGCTGAAGCAGTATGGTTTCAGAGAATGCACACCTGGCTTCTTTTATCTATTAGGCACATGCTTCTGAACTGTAAAGCAGTTTCAAAAACTTAGTCCAGGAAGCAATTTATCCAATTATTTCCTTGTTCTTTCAGCAATCAGTCATCCATTCCTTGCTATTTTATTCACTGTCAAATACCTATAAATATATATGTGGGTATATACATATACATATGTATATGTACATATGCATAATCCTTTGAAGTTGGGGGTGGGGAGGAAGAGCAGATAAAATCTTGGAAATGTAATGAAGATAACTCTGAAACACTGCCTTGTTGGAGGACTTCAGACACAGCCTTTATTCAGTTCAGTCGCTCATCCATGTCTGACTCTTTGCGACACCATGAATTGCAGCACACTGGTCCTCCCTGTAACAACTCCCAGAATTCACTCAAACTCATGTCCATCGAGTTGGTGATGCCATCTAGCCATCTCATCACTGTCGTCCCCTTCTCCTCCTGCCCCCAATCCCACCCAGTATCAGAGTCTTTTCCAATGAGTCAACACTTCGCTTGAGGTGGCCAAAGTATTGGAGTATCAGCTTTAGCATCAGTCATTCCGAAGAACACCCAGGATTGATCTCCTTTAGAATGGACTGGTTGGATCTCCTTGAGTCCAAGGGACTCTCAAGAGGCTTCTCCAACACCACAGTTCAAAAGCATCAATTCTTCAGTGCTCAGCTTTCTTCACAGTCCAACTCTCACATCCATACATGACCACAGGAAAAACCATAGCCTTGGACTAGAAGGACCTTTGTTGGCAAAGTAATGTCTCTGCTTTTGAATATACTAAGTTGGTCATAACTTTCCTTCCAAGGAGTAAGCATCTTTTAATTTCATGGCTGCATCACCATCTTCAGTGACTTTGGAGCTCCCCAAAATAAAGTCTGACACTGTTTCCACTGTTTCCCCATCTATTTCCCATGAAGTGATGGGACCGGATGCCATGATCGTTTTCTGAATGTTGAGCTTTAAGCCAACTTTTTCACTCTCCTCTTTCACTTTCATCAAGAGGCTTTTTAGTTCTTCTTCACTTTCTGCCATAAGGATGGTGTCATCTGCATATCTGAGGTTATTGGTATTTCTCCTGGCAATCTTGATTCCAGCTTGTGCTTCTTCCAACCCAGTGTTTCTCATGATGTACTCTGCATAGAAGTTAAATAAGCAGGGTGACAATATACAGCCTCGATGTACTCCTTTTCCTATTTGAAACCAGTCTGTTGTTCCATGTCCAGTTCTAACTGTTGCTTCCTGATCTGCATATAGGTTTCTCAAGAGGCAGGATAGGTGGTCTGGTATGCCCATCTCTCAGAATTTTCCACAGTTTATTGTGATCCACACAGTCAAAGGCTTTGGCATAGTCCATAAAGGAGAAATAGATGTTTTTCTGGAACACTCTTGCTTTTTCCATGATCCAGAGGATGTTGGCAATTGGATCTCTGGTTCCTCTGCCTTTTCTAAAACAAGCTTGAACATCTGGGAGTTCACAGTTCACGTATTGGTGAAGCCTGGCTTGGAGAATTTTGAGCATTACTTTACTAGCATGTGAGATGAGTGCAATTGTGTGGTAGTTTGAGCATTCTTTGGCATTGCCTTTCTTTGGGACTGGAATGAAAACTGACCTTTTCCAGTCCTGTGGCCACTGCTCAGTTTTCTAGATTTGCTGGCATATTAAGTGCACCACTTCCACAGCATCATCTTTCAGGGTTTGAAATAGCTCCACTGGAATTCCATCACCTCCACTAGTTTTGTTCGTACTGATGCTTTCTAACGCCCACTTGATTAAACATTCCAGGATGTCTGGCTCTAGGTGAGTGATCACACCATCGTGATTATCTGGGACATGAAGATCTTTTTTGTACAGTTCTTCTGTGTATTCTTGCCACCTCTTAATATCTTCTGCTTCTGTAAGCTCCATACCATTTCTGTCTTTTATCGAGCCCGTCTTTGCATGAAATGTTCCCTTGGTATCTCTAATTTTCTTGAAGAGATCTCTAGTCTTTCCCTTTCTGTTGTTTTCCTCTATTTCTTTGCTTTGATTGCTGAGGAAGGCTTTCTTATCTCTCCTTGCTATTCTTTGGAACCCTGCATTCAGACATTTACATCTTTCCTTTTCTCCTTTGCTTTTCACTTCTCTTCTTTTCACAGCTATTTGTAAGGCCTCCCCAGACAGCCATTTTGCTTTTTTGCATTTCTTTTCCATGGGATGGTCTTGATCCCTGTCTCCTGTACAATGTCATGAACCTCGGCCCTAGTTCATCAGGCACTCTATCTATCAGATCTAGGCCCTTAAATCTATTTCTCACTTCCACTGGATAATCATAAGGGATTTGATTTAGGTCATACCTGAATGGTCTAGCGATTTTCCCTACTTTCTTCAATTTAAGTCTGAATTTGGCAATGAGGAGTTCATGATCTGAGCCACAATCAGCTCCTGGTCTTGTTTTTGCTGACCTTATAGAGCTCCTCCATCTTTGGCTGCAAAGAATATAATCAATCTGATTTCAGTGTGAACCATCTGGTGATGTCCATGTGTAGAGTCTTCTCTTGTGTTGTTGGAAAAAGGTGTTTGCTATGACCTATGTGTTCTCTTGGCAAAACTCTATTAGCCTTTGCCATGTTTCATTCCATATTCCAAGGCCAAATTTGCCTGTTACCCCAGGTGCTTCTTGACTTCCTACTTTTGCATGCCAGTCCCCTATAATGAAAAGGACATCTTTTTTGAGTGTTAGTTCTAAAAGATCTTGTAGGTCTTCATAGAACCGTTCAACTTCAGCTTCTTCAGCATTACTTGTTGAGGCATAGACTTGGATTACTGTGATATTGAATGGTTTGCCTTGGAAATGAACAGAGATCATCTGTTGTTTTTGAGATTGCATCCATGTACTGCATTTTCTACTGTTTGTTGACCATGATGGCTACTCCATTTTTTCTAAGGGATTCCTGTCCACAGTAGTAGACATAATGGTCATCTGAATTAAATTCTCCCATTCCAGTCCATTTTAGTTCGCTGATTCCTAGAATGTCGACGTTCACTCTTGCCATCTCTTATTTGACCACTTCCCATTTGCCTTGATTCATGGACCTGACATTCCAGGTTCCTATGCAATATTGCTCTTTACAGCATCGGACCTTGCTTCTATCACCAGTCACATCCACAACTGGGTATTGTTTTTGCTTTGGCTCCATCCCTTCATTCTTTCTGCAGTTATTTCTCCACTGATCTCAAGTAGCATATTGGGCACCTACCGACCTGGGGAGCTCCTCTTTCAGTATCCTATCATTTTGCCTTTTCATACTGTTCATGGGGTTCTCAAGGCAAGAATTCTGAAGTGGTTTGCCATTCCCTCTCCTATTCTATTAGCATATATTTTTAAACTCAGTCAAAAAAAGTATACTAAATATTTTTAAATGCTCTTAGTTATTATTTGCTTTTCCAGTTTCTCATCATCTATTCTAATCACATCATGTTTACATTAATTTAGTCACAGACTTAAATTAAAAATGAGACCTTTCAGTTTTAAGTTCCAGCTTTTGTTTTCTCTGATATACTTTTAACAAAAAGCACTTCTTGTAAGGGGTCTGACAGTGTGGGTAGTAACACTCTATTATAAAGCCTGCAGGAGTACTTAGTAAGTGCTCTGGCCCTAAGTCATAGGAAAATTTTAATATATGCAAAAATATTTTAATTTAAATAACAAGGCATTTTTAAATGCTGAAGTAACAACATTATGAGATAAATATATAATAATGTAATTTTTTAATGTAAGAAAAATCGTTGAAAGTCAAATGTGTTTCCTCAGTCTGGAACACCAAGCCCTCTGCCAAAATTACTCAATTACTGAAGACCTCTGAGTTCTTTTTAAAGACTACAATTTTACATTATGACTTTTCCTTCCTCATAGTGCATTCTCAGATCTATTATTTTGAATGCAAAAATTTTTAAACATTTATGGTATAAAGTTCAGAACAGGTTTTGTTGTTTTGTTTTGTTTTTACTGTGTTAGAGAATCTGACTCCATATTTGAGCTTTGATTGCTTGTAGTTTTCAAGATCACTCTTCTCTACTCCCTACTTGAGACACATTTGGACATGCTGATTAAAAAAAGAAACCTGAAGGCCCCTGGTTGGGCACAGATGGGGAATTTCAAACAATGCAAGCTTCCTCTCCTCAAACCATAATAAAATCCTGGAACAAAAAAATTTCAGTTCTCCCTTCACTTAAGCTATTTGGAACCAACTTGGGTGCCTGTTCTGCTCTCTCCTGAAAGTCTCATGTGCAAATAATAAACCTTTTAATATTCATGATGCATATATGACATCATCAACCACAGTGTCTGATACACCTATATATGTGTGTGAGGAGTGGGGGCAGTTGAACTTGCCATGTGGCAACAGCAGTTATGTATGTGTTTATGATAATTCTGTCAGCCCATTCATGGACACCTTGTTCACAAATATGTTCATTCATTCTTCAAGTTAGAATTTGACATTTTCTTCTGTATTTGGACCTATATCTATATCTGGTTCAAACTGAGTTTCAAGTTTCTTTGGCCAATGAAAAGTGATCTTTATAAAGACAAAGATAATGCTGCATGCAGAGCAATGTGCAGGTTTCCTGCAATCTTGGAAGACAGAGATAGTCTTCTTCCAGAGCAAAGAACAGGTATGCTTACTATCCATTACAGTACAAATGAATTCCTTTTCAGAAGCAAAAGCCAGATACGCCTGTTACCATGATAAAAGCTTTCGGTCTGCAGTGCAGGAGACCCTGGTTCAATTTCTGGGTCAGGAAGCCCCCCTGGAGAAAGAATAGGCTCTCCACTCCAGTATTCCTGGGCCTCCCTGGTAGCTCAGATGGTAAGGACTCCACCTGCAATGTGGGAGACCTGAGTTTGATCCAGGTTGGGAAGATCCCCTGGGGGAGGGCATGGCAAACCATTCCATTATTCTTGCCGGAAGAATCCCCATGGATAGAGAAGCCTGGTGGGCCACAGTCCATGGGGTCAAAAAGGGTTGGACATGACTGAGTGACTAAGCACAGAACAACATATATGTTAAGATTCTGCCTTTATTGTTTTTGTTGTTCAATCACACAATCATGTCCAACTCTTTGCAACCCCATGGACTGCAGCACACCAAGCTTCTCTGTCCTTCACCATCTCCTCGAGTTTGTCCAAGTTCATGTTCATTGCATCAATGATGCTGTCCAGCCATCTCATCCTATGACACCCTCTTCTCCTTCTGCCCTCAATATCCTTCTGCCTTTATTATCGCTTACCTATACTTTTCAACAGTTTCTTCTATGTCTCCTTGCCTGTCATATTGCTTCCCTTAAATCCATCCTCCACACAGCTATCCACCATTTTCATCACAACCCTTCAATGTCAGAGGAATCAGAGATCAAATTGACAAATATGCTGGATCATAGGAAAAGCAAGGGAATTCCAAAAAGAAAAAAATCTACTTCTGCTTCATTGACTACACCAAAGCCCTTGACTGTGTGGATCACAGCTGTGGAAAATTCTTAAAGACACAGGAATACCAGATCACCTTACCTGCCTCCTAAGCAACCTGTATGCAGGACAAGAGGCAGCAGTTAGAACCAGACATGGAACAAAGGAGTGATTCAAAATTGGGAAAGGAGTAACATCAAGGCTGTATATTTTGTAGCTCTACTTATTTAACTTCTACATCAGAAGAAAAGTATATCATTTCACAGAGTATATTGCATGAAATGATGGGCTGGATGACTCACAAGCTGGAATCAAAATTGCCAGGAGAAATATCAACAATCTAAGATATGCAGATGATACCACTTTAATGGCATAAAGTGAAGAGAAACTAAAGAGCCTCTTGATGAAGGTGAAACAGGAGAGTGAAAAAGCTGGCTTAAAATTTAACATTCAAAAAACTAAGATCATGACATCCAGTCCCATCACTTCATGGCAGAAAAAGTGACAAGTTACATTTTCTTGGGCTCCAAAATCACTGCAAATGGTGACTGCAGCCACTAAATTAAAAGATGCTTGCTCCTTGGAAGAAAAGCTTTGACAAACCTAGACAGCTTATTAAAAAGCAGAGACATCACTTTGACGACCAAGGCCCATATAGTCAAAACTGGTTTTTCCAGTAGTCATGTACAGATGTGAGAGTGGACCATAAAGTAGGCTGAGTGCTGAAGAATTGAAACTTTAAAACTGAGGTGCTGGAGAAGACTCTTGAGAGTCCCTCAGACAGTAAGAATATGAAACCAGTCATTCCTAAAGGAAATATTCATTGGTTCTAAAGCAGAAGCTCCAATAATTTGGCCACCTGATGTGAAGAGATGACTCAATGGAAAAGATGCTGGAAAAGATTGAGGAAAGCAAGAGCAGAAGTGGGTGACAGAGGGTGAGATGGATGGACGGCATCACTGACTCAATGGACATGAGTTTGTGCAAACTTAGGGGGATGGTGAAGAATAGGGAAACCTGGCATGCTGCAGTTCATGGGTGTGCAAAGAGTTGGACATGAATTAGCAACTGAAAAACAACAGCAATGGCTCACCACCGTCTTGTATAAATCCAATTTTCTTAACATGACCAAAAATGCTCTTTAACCTGATCATACCTTCCAATAAAGTCACAGTTCTGGGTTTCCTTATCCCAAGCTTTATGAATTACTAATACTCCTCTTCCTGTGAAAGGTGATGTCTCCATACATTGGCTCACACACTCCATTCCCTTCTTTTGTCTCCCTCTGTTGGCCTTCATCTGCCTAGCCAACCTCATCTCATACTCCTCTTTGTCCTCCATCAACATGTTTCCACCACAGTTGCTTTGGTGGGTTATGGGTTGTTGAGGCCACAGAGACTTTAGGCTGAAGATGTCAGCCTACAAGAGATTCCAGATTGGAAAAAAACTTAAAGAGTTTTATTGTTGAATAATGTTGGAAGCCTAAAATATTATAACTAGTGAATTAACACTGTGTTTGCAACGTAAAGTAACTATAGACTTTTCTATACCTATTGTATTTCATGGGAATTCCCTGGTGGTTCAGACAGTAAAGAATCTGCCTGCAATGCAGGAGATGTGGGTTCAATCCCTGGGTCAAAAAGATCTCTTGGAGAAGGAAATGGCAATCCACTCCAGTATTCTTGCCTGGAGAATCCCATCGTCAGAGGAGCCTAGCAGGCTACAGTCCACGGAGTGGAAAAGAGTCAGACATTACTGAGAGACTAATTCTAGTGTTTTTTATGATTACTATTACTAATTGAACGGGGGAAGAAAGAAGGAACTAATCTAAGTAATTTATGAATGCAGTGTTTCATTGAATACTCACAGTCTTCAGTGTTATGGGTATACATGTAAACATGTACATCATAAATATAAGGGAAATTTTAAAATTTTTATTATTTATTTATTACTTTACAATATTGTATTGGTTTTGCCATACATCAACATGAATCCCCCACGGGTGTACACGTGTTCCCAATCCTGAACCCCCCTCCCACCTCGATATTTGCAGAGTCTTAAGTGTATACCACAGATGGCTTGCAATTTACTAGAGAAAAAATAGCAATTATATTAAAGAGAAACTTAACAATAACCTGACTGGTGATCAAAATAGACATTACCAGTGAGGGACACATAAATAATATGCACCTCAGACAGGATACTCAGAGAAAGACAAAACATTATTTATGTAGTGTTCTGGCCTGAAATGTATATTTAAATATATTACAGAGGAAACATCAGACAAACCCCAACTGAGAAACATTCTATTAATTTTTAAAAGGACTGTATTTTTAATGCCAAGACATTATGGATTAAAATAAAATAGATATATAACCAAATATGAGTCTTGTTCCTACATTAGATCATAGATTGGAAAGGGAAAAAAGTTTCAAATAAGTAATTGTTGAACCAAATGTCAAATAGGAATATATGTGGTAAATTCAATAAAATAATATATCAATGTTTAATTTACTGAATGTGATAAATATGCCATATATTTGAAAACTGCACTGAGGCTATATAAGAATCTGTCCTACTGATAACAATGATAATTGTACTATGGATATAGGAATTCTTACTCTTAAGAAGTAGCCACTGAAGAATTTAAGACTAAAGAGCCACAACATCTTAATATTAAGTTGTTCAAAAATATTATATGTATATATATGTAGAGAAAAAATAAATGATAAAGCAAATTGATAAAATGTTAATAATGCATGAATCTGGGTAAATGGTATATAGGTGTTCTTTGTACTATTGTTATTCTTGAAAATTTTCAGTAATGATTTTTC
Source organism: Oryx dammah (assembly GCF_014754425.2). Classification (NCBI taxonomy): domain Eukaryota; kingdom Metazoa; phylum Chordata; class Mammalia; order Artiodactyla; family Bovidae; genus Oryx; species Oryx dammah. Next base: position 42,116,492 of record NW_024070213.1, on the reverse strand, counting down.
TCATTGAATATTTTAAAAAACTTCTTTATTTCTTTAATAACATTTTCAGAATGTAGCATTTTAATGTGGCTGCCATGCTATCAAATATGCCTGAACCTAATAATTTAATTTTTAAATTTAACAATTAAATTGTCCTGATTTGGAACCTCTCTGGTCTTCCCCATTGAAGTAAATTATACAACCAATGGAAATGAACTGTGTGAAAGCAACGGCAGTTGTGCAGATGCTGTTTATTCAGTGATGGAAAGATATCTCCTCACCTATGTGTGTTTATTATATCAACAGAAGATATAAGTACAACTATGCTCATTTGAGATCTTTGAATGTTTAACTGTAAAAGTTAGTCTAATCTAGATTAACATTAAGCTAACTAAACATACATAATTAAGTATGAATTCTACTGCTCACTTATCACTTAGGCAAGCTATGAAAATGAATTTACACATATTAATTTTCTCATTTGAAAAATGAGTTTGAATAACATTTTCATTCAGTTCTTTTAAATTAAGTGCCTCAGTTCAGTCCCTCAGTCATGGCTGACTCTTTGCAACCACCCCTAGGCTGCAGTATGACTGGCTTCCCTGTCCATCACCAACTTCCAGACCTTGATCAAACTCCTGTCTATCAAGTCAGTGATGCCATCCTACCATCTCATCCTCTGTCAACTCCTTTTCCTCCTGAGTTCAGTCTTTCATAGTATCAGGGTCTTTTCTAATGAGTCAGTTCTTCACATCACATGGCCAAAGTATTGGAGCTTCAGCTTCAGCCTCAGTCCTTCCAATGAATATTCAGGATTGATTTCCTTTAGGATGGACTGGTTTGATATCCTTGCAGTCCAAGGGACCCTCAAGAGTCGGCTCCAACAACACAGTTCAAAAGCATCAATTCTTCAGTGCTCAGCTTTTTTTATGATCCAACTCTCTCATACATACATGACTACTGGAAAAACCATAGCTTTGACTAGACAGACCTTTGCCAGCAAAGTAATGTTATTGCTTTTTAATATGCTGTCTAGCTTGGTCATAGATTTTCTTCCAGGGAGCAAGCGTCTTTTAATTCCATGGCTACAGTCACCATCTGCAGTGATTTTGGAGCCCCTCAAAAAAATAAAGTCAGTCACTATTTCCAATGTTTTCCCATCTATTTGCCATGAAGTGATGGGACCAGATGCCGTGATCTTCATTTTTCAAATGTTGAGTTTTAAGCCAACTTTTTCACTCTCCTCTTTCACTTTCATCAAGAGGCTCTTCAGTTCTTCTTCACTTTCTGCCATAAGGGTGGTGTCATCTGCATATCTGAGGTTATTGAAGTTTCTCCCAGCAATCTTGATTCCAGCTTGCGCTTCATCCTGCCTGGCATTTTGCATGATATACTCTGCATGTAAGTTAAATAAACAGGGTGACAATATACAGCGTGACATACTCGTTTCCCAATTTTGAACGAGTCTGTTGCTCTATGTTTGGTTCTAACTGTTGCTTCTTGACCTGCATGCAGATTCCTCAGTAGGCAGGCAAAGTGGTCTGGTATTCCCATCTCTTCAAGAATTTTCCCACAGTTTGTTGTGATCCACACAAAGACTTTGGCATAGGCAATATTTACTACAATTATTGACTATACTAAAGCTTCATATTGTAGAATGGAAATCAGAATGTATCAGGCAAGATGAATATGGATATTGAAAAAAATATAGCAATGACTTTAAAATTTTTAGTAAAATTATATCCAAACTAGACTTCTATACCTAACCCAACAATCAATCATGTCTGAGTACAGAATGAAGACATCTTCAGGCCTGCAAAATCTCAAAAATTTTACCTCCTGGACACCAGGAAACAGAGAATATAACATATAAGGTTTCTAGGATGATAGCAAAATTGAGTATTATGTTGTCAGTAGGATAACAGTTTTCGAGAACTAGTCCAAATTAGTAGATGATGAATATTTGAAACTAAAGATCATTTGTTGTTTGAATATTAAGGACACACTTCTGGTGTAGAAATAGGGGTGCACTTTGAGTGGTAAGTACAGTTAAAGAAGTAAATGCCAAAAACAATTATTATTAATTTCTTTAAAAAAAAAGTAAAACAAAACATATTGCTCAAAGATGGAAATGTAATCATGTCATACATCTCATATGGCTCTGGTTAGATGAACATTTATTTAATCCTTATAATATAAAGTGTATTTTTTTAAATTGTGCAGATGATCAGAAAGGAACAGAGCTAAATCTTTGTCTTCCCTACTTAGGAATCAATAAGTAATCTCTAGAACTGAAAATTTTAAAAGGGATAGTGGCATGTGCATATTATTTAGAAACTAAGTAAGTAAAGTCACTCAGTCGTGTCCGACTCTTTGTGACCCCGTGGACTGCAGCCCACCAGGCTCCTCAGTCCATGGGATTCTCCAGGTAAGAATATGGGAGTGGGTTGTCATTTCCTTCTCCAGGGGATCTTCCCAACCCAGGGATCGAACCTGGGTCTCCCACATTGGAGGCAGATGCTTTAACCTCTGAGCCACCAGGGAAGCCCATTTAGGAACTAGGAGAACTAAAGAAATAACTAAAAACTATGAGATAATTTCCTATGAAGAGGCAGAGCCAGGGGTAGACACAGCTGAAACAGAGGTCTTTTTGTTTCCAGGATAAGTCCATTGATTTTTTTCCAAAACTATGTGCACAAAAATATATAACCAACAAAAGCTAAATAGAAATAAAAATAAACACTGGTTTTATTATTTTGTAGGACTTCTAAAATTCATTTTTGTTTATTAAATATGATTGCATCTACATATAGTAGAATATATATATATATTTTTTCTTCAGTCTAGAGAAAAAATGATTTATTTACATAATAGATTTACACAGCTTTAGCACTTCCCAAGAATCCAGAGCTCACAAGTTTGGAAACATTATTTTAAATCTTAAATCTTAGCTGAGCAGGTTCTAATTGAAAAGAAGTCACAGTGATTGATCACAGGAAAAATTTATGAAGTGCACAATTTCTTATTTTTTGGTGAGGGTAATATAACAAAATCTAGAATAATGAAGATGGTGATTTTCAGAGGGTTTGTGAGTAACAGACATAAATCTCTAAAATCAACCCAATCTTTTTCCATCCCACTTCCAAGAGTAAAGGGAAGTATCTCAGAAACAAACAAAAAATAGAAAAGAAAAAATATTTTTTTCTTTTTCTGTATGCAAAGAACAAACCTGAAATATTACCTGCTCTGTAAAGTAGCTGACTATCTGTCATGTTGCTAAGGCATTTAATTGTTTAGATTATGCCACATGTTAGCTAATCCTCTGGAGAAAACAGAGTATAACAGTTTAAAACTAATCTTCACCTTTTTCAAATTTACAATATAAAGATCACTAGTAAGAACATATCCATTCAAATGAAAAACCAAAACATCTAATTCTGTCATCCCTATTAGAAACTGTTGCTAAAGATATTGAGCCCAGAAAATATTAATACTTTTTATATTGAAAAGACATGTCTCCAGAATCTTTTGCTTTGGAAATTGCCCTATAATTGGACTAGAGATACAATGAATGTCTAGATTACATTTTTAGAGTCTCAGAAAACTTTAAAAAAATATTTTCTACTGTCCTATTATAAAGTTACCATTCACTAAACAAGCATTTATTTAATTCTCTCTTCACTTAAAAATTAATAGAAAGGTGAGAACATCATAAAACGGTCAAAAAATTGTGTGCAATCCGGACTCAAAAGACATTGTTGCCCTTCTCCTGTTGCAGGCAACACTTTCTTTCATGCGATAAAAGTTCTGACCTGGTGAGTCTTTGGCGTCCTCTCAGAGCTCACAGATCCTTCACTCTTCTGTTTTGCCGCATGCTGCACTTCAAACCACTAATCATTTTGGAGCCTCCAAATTGTGGCCATTTAACAGATTGGTGCCCTTCTTAAGTAGAACAAAATGTCTCTGGAAATGTCACCATATTTAGGGACTAAAAAAGATAATCAGTTTTTTAAATAAATTTATTTATTGTAATTGGAGGTTAATTATTTTACAATATTGTATTGGTTTTGCAATACATCAACATGAACCCGCCACGGGTATACACATGTTCCCCACTCTGAACTCCCTCCCACCTCCTTCCCCGTACAATCCCTCTGGGTCATCCCAGTGCACCAGCCCCAAGCATCCTGTATCATGCATCGAACCTGGACTGGCGATTCGTTTCATATATGATATTAGGTAAAATATGGGTTTGAAAGTAGTTTCTCATTTAGATTTAGGCTTCCTGGCGCTTTCATCTGTCTCAAGCATAATTTGTTTCCATTTGCCATTTGCCATGATTGAAAAATAAAATGATAAATGGCTCCCCCAAAGGACTGCTGAATGAATTTAATATTCATGAAAATTACTATTAAATGTCAGCCGTGTTCTTATTATGTGGTTTCAACACTTGTGAAAGTCCTACAGTTCTCATAGGTAGGCTCTCTGCAATTAATACTTCCTGGCACTAAAAATATTCCTTGAATCATGCCAAAGCTATTTCACAGCAAAATAACTCCAAAGAAATCCAAGAGAGAAGTTTTAAAGCAATTCAGAACCCTTTGAAGTGAACACCGTGCAAGTAATGAATTTCTTACATTACTTTGCAGGTTGCCAATTAGACCACATCAAAACAAAGCCTGAAGGAACATATCTGTATCAGAGAAAATCAAATAAAAAGCCACAACTCTGCAGATATATATTATATATAATATACTAGGATGCAGCTTAAGAATGAAGCTGAGACTTCAATATGAACAAAAGCAGGTGGATGTTTAAAGTTTCAAGTTCTTAAAATATCAGTAATAATTTCATACTGATGGGGTCACATGTTCCTTTCTCCTGGATCCTGGTGTCCTAGAAGAAACATTTTCCCTAGTCTGTGGAAGTTCTGTCATCAAATCCCCCTGGCCTTCAAAGTTAAATTCCCTGGGAGTTCTCAGTCCCTTTGCCAGATCCCTAGGCTGGAAAATCTGTTGGGGGCCCTAGAACTTTTGCAACAGTACAAAAACTTCTTTGGAATAATTTTTCTCCTGTTTGTCAGTTATCTGTTCAGAGGCTTTACAGTAGAGCTAACGGTGACCTCCTCCAAGAGAATGTATGCCACATGCCACGTCTTCCAGGTCTGCTGCAGCCAGAGGCCCTGTCTTTGCAGCAGGCCCCTGCTGACACATGCCACCATGGGAGACGCTCAAACACTCAAAGGCAGGTCAGGCTTAGTGTTTCTTTGAGGTCCCTGCTCCTTTCCCTGGGTCCTGGTGCACATGAGGTTTTGTCTGCGCCCTCTGAGTGTCTCTGGTATGTATGAGATTTGATTTTGAATATTATTGAGCCACTCCTACCATCCTGCTGGGACCCTACTGGGGTCCTTTGCCCTTAGACGTGGGATATCTTTCTTTGGTGGGATCCAACATTCTCCTCTCAATGATTGTTCAGCAGCTAATTGCAACCTTGGTGTTTTCACATGAGAAGATGAATGTATGTCCTTCTATTCCACCATCCTGTGTAATGAATTTCTATTTATTACACAATGAATATAAGACTCTTTAGAGTCCTTTGGACTGCAAGGAGACCAAACCCATCAATCCTAAAGGAAATCAACTCTGAATATTCACTGGAGAGACTGATGCTGAGCAGAAGCTCCAATATTTTGGCCAGCTGATGTGAAAAATTGACTCACTGAAAAAGATCCTGATGCTGGGAAAGATTGAAGGCAGGAGGAGAAGGGGATGACAGAGGATGAGATGGTTGGATGGCATCACTGACTTGATGGACATGAGTTTGATCAAGCCCTGGGAGTTGGTGAAGGACAGGGGAGCCTGGTGTGCTGCAGTACATGGGGTCACAAAGCATTGGACGTAACTTAGTGACTGAACAACAATAACAAGGTATCCTTGGAACATGGAAAATTATCATTCATTAAGTTACCTTAACTGCTGTGGATGAATTGAATTCCTCTGTTTGACCCACTTCAGTGCAAAGCTACTTCCTGCCACTCACTTGAGTGCTTGTATGCCCCAATCAGTTTTTCCTCTAGGTTGATGTAGATTGCTAGGACAAAACTTGGAGATTTTTTCTGAAAAAAATAAAGATATAAATATAATAGCAAACTAAGCTTTGTTTGCCTGTTGACTTGAATATACTGAGAAGCATTGTTGGTGTTCAATTGCTAAGTCATGTCTGACTCTTTGCAGCCCTATGAACTGCAGCACACTAGACTTCCCTGTCCTTCACATCTCCTGAAGCTTGATCAAACTCATGTGCATTGAGCTGGTGATGCCATCCAACCATCTCATCCTCTGTCACCCCCTTCTCCTCCTGCCTTCAATCTTTCCTGGCATCAGGGTATTTTCTAATGAGTCAGCTCTTTGCATCAGGTGGCCAGAGTATTGGAGCTTCAGCATCAGTCCTTCTATTGCATATTCAGGGTTGACTTCCTTTAGGATTGACTGGTTTTGATCTCCTTGCAATCCAAGAGAGTCTCAAGAATCTTCTCAAACACCACAGTTCAAAAGCATTAATTCTTTGTTGCTCAGCCTTCTTTATGGTCCAACTCTTACATCCATAAACGACTACTGGAAATAACATAGCTTTGACTATATAGATCTTTGTTGGCAATGTCATAAGTCTGTTTCCCCAGCTTACTAGAGCATAGGAAAATTTGGACAGGTTTTGTCAGGTTATTGTCTGCAGTAAGGAAAGGACAGTCCCACTATGACTTCCCACTCTGTATTTATCTGAGGAAAGAACTACAAAGCTGACATAGTTTCAAGGATGAGTAAGAAATCATGATTCTGAACTCAAATGCTATTTTGATTATCTTCAGCCTGGTGTATGAGGACTCCGTGCTACAGAGTCTTGAGACAATAGGCTCCCCAGTCAAGAAATACCACAAGCTTTCTCTCTTCATGGTTTCCTAAACAAGGATTGCACTGGTGTCTCAAGGGACCAGCCTCCAAGCCAGTGTGAAGAGAGTGGAGGCAGAATAGAACATAGACCAAAGTTTCCTCAATTTAAGGGCTATCTCATAACATTTATGCCAACAGTGTGATGTTCAAGTTTCTTGATGGTCTGACCTCAGCTTAAAGCATCTGTTCTCTTAGACATGCTATGTGACTTACAGCCCGTTCTCATTAACTGTCACACTACACATGCCATAAACCCTGTACTCTTCCAACTTATTACTAAGCAGAATTAAAACAGTATGAGTTCACCTATGTAAACTAGACATGTAGAAAACAAACAATGAAAGGATATACACTAAATGATAAAAAGTGGTCACCTCTCAGAGTACTGTTTCTTTTACCAAATATGATTAGATGAACATGCATTTTTATTTCATGAGCAGAAAACATCATTTGTAAGTTTTCTATGAATATAGAATCATTTTTTTCCTGCCTACACAGTCAGACATTTAATATATTTTTCTAGTAAAGTTTGTGCAAAATACAACACAGTGAATCAGCAACTAAATTTTCTCCTTTCTATTTTTCTATTTAACCACATTTACCTTTGTTATATTTGACATATAAATTTTACAGCAAAAATTATATTTTTCCTTAGTGTAGATTGTGGTGATGATGGAAGAGGGGAGGGTGGGATAGAATCACAGAAAAGATGGGTTTTATTTTTTTAACGTTTTGCCTACTTCAGTAAGAAAAATTCTATGATTCTAAATTCTTTCTGTATTCAGTCTGTTACCAATTTTACTTGACACCCTGCATTTGATATTTGAATATTTCTACTTGCTTGTCTGTTTTGATTCAACTTTTCCATAAATCTTATCTACACTCTACTAGCATTGAGTTAGTTCAACTTTTTAAAGTTGTTAAAAGTCAGCTAGTAAAATCATCTCATGGTTAGTAACATTATATTTAGCAGCATGTACTTATATTAACTTGTCTTCCATCCTGAAATTTTGGTGTTCAATATTTCTTCCATATCTCTAGAAGAGTTATTTTGAAATTGTGATATGTGACAAGTTTTTGAGTTGTATGTCTTCATAATGTTAGGGGAGTTTTGACAAATTTATTTATAAAATTTCTAGGCTAAATATATAAAAGCATTACATCAGAAGATATGGGTTCTATAGAATTTAGACCTTTTGAATAGCAATGTGTCTACTCATGATGCATTTATTTAGAGTTCATAAAAGGTAAATAAATAAATATCTGAGTCATAGTTTAACTTTCTAATCAAAAGTCTAAAAGTAAATTCAAAACAGAAAAAAAGCATGCTGAATTATCTATCTGGACATTTTTAAAAATTTAATATTTTTTGAGCTATATTTTGTACTGAGCACAATGCAGTAACAACAGAGGTTGTAGAAGTATGATGTGTGTTTTTCCCATCCCACTAAGAAATTCTCTGACATGAGCTGGGGTATCCCTTTTCTAACCTATCTACTAGGAGATAGCATCAGATCCCACAGCTTAATGGGTCAGTCCTATAAGACTACCACACCCCTGACTTCAGAAGACTATCACAAATCCATACTGTAAGTTAGAGGTTCCCACTACCTCCACCTTATGTTGGATTAATTTGCTGGAACAACTCACAGAACAAAGGAAACAGTTTACTTATGAAAATATGATATGAACACCCAAATGAAAGTGCCCCTGGGAAGGAACACAAAGCTTCCATGCCCTCTCATGGAGACCACTATCCCAGCATTTCCACATGTTGACCAATCAGAAGCTTTCTAACCTTGTCTTTTTGAGTTTTTATGGATACTTCATTATATAATTGATTAGAGCATTGGCTATTGGTGATTAATTTAACCTCTAACTCCCTGCCTTAAGTACAGAATATACAGGGATATCAAAAAAGACAGTAATCAAGGGAAATAATATCTATTTTGAAAATCTGTGATAAAGTATCAAAATGTAAATCCTATAACATGTTATATACTAATATATAATTATACATTATATTATTTATACCAAGCACAGCTCTTTGCTACAGAAAAAGCTTAATGAATATGTCAATAGAATCATTTGGGATACAATCAGCAAAGCAGAGTTACAACTGCACTGATAAATATTTTATATATTGCTATATATTATATATACTTATAATATATACTCTGATACATTTGTATATATTTATACATATTATACTCTGATATATATGGCGGCACTAGTGGTAAAGAACCCATCTGACAATGCAGGAAACATGAGAGACATAGAGATGTGGGTTCAATCCTGGGTCAGAAAGATCCCTGGAAGAGGGCATGTAACCCACTCCAGTATTCTTGTCTAGAGATCCCATGGACAGAGAATCCTGATGGGCTACAGTCCATAGGGTCACAAAGTGTCAGACATGATTGAAGTGACTCAGTATAGCACATATATGTGTGTTACATATATAGATATATTAGGAGAAATGGCTGAGGGAGGTAAAAGATTAAACCAACAGCAATTGGCCAGTAAAATTTCCAGACTGCAAAAGAGTTCTGACACTTATGAAAGGAGATGAGAAATGAAGGAACGCTGGAAGGGAAAAGCCTTGCCTCTGAGAAGGTAGGTCTCAATCAGCCCAGGGTGGGGCTTACCACAAAGACTTTTGTTAGAAGACACTTGGCAGGTGTGGTGAGCCTTATAATACCACTGTGCTCAGTCATCACCTGGGAATTGCCAAGAAGAACATGACCTTGGATCTAAAGCTCAGATGATCCTGAAAAAAATTCACAGCAGGATGCTGTCAGCTAAGTACACCCCCAGCAGCAGTTTCTCTCTTCAAGGGACATCAGAGTCACGCACCTCGATGACTACCATTAAGACTACCTAGTAAGGTTAATAATAGAAAGGTGGGGGAAGGGAGAAGTTGACTAGTATTAAGAGCTTTTAGTTCACATTTATTTTTGAACTAATGAAAAATCTTTAAAAATGATTTTACAATTAAATGGCTATCACATGTATAATTGCATTGTGAAAACATAACCTACTTGTATTAAAACTCTAGAGGAATCACACACACAAAAAAAAAGAGCCTGTAGGGCTCGGTCTCTGAAAAAAAGAGCCTGTAGGGCTTCCCTGGTGTCTCAGTTGTAAAGAATCCAATGCAGGGGACCCGGGTTCAATCCCTGGTCCAGGAAGATTCCACATGCAGCAGGACAATTAAGCCCATGGGCTGTGTGCCACAACTACTGAGCTAGTGCTCTAGAGCCCATAAGCCACAGCTATTGAGCCCATGTGGTGCAATTACTGAAGCACATGTGCTAGAGTTCATGCTCCACAAGAGAACCCACTGCAATAAGAAGCCTATGCACCTCAACTAGACAGTCTATCCTGCTTGCCACACTGCAGAAGTATGCTAACAGCAATGAAGACCGGCACAGCCATAAATAAATACAATGAATAAAGATATATTCTTTTTTTAAAAAAAGGCTTTAAAACTAGGTTTTAGTGAAAATATTGGTAATACTTAAATTTTTAATCAAGGAGAGAAATATATCTGTACACAAGTGTTACAGATTTTATATTATTTTATAATTCTGTTGTTGTTCAGTCACTCAGTCATGTCTGACTCTTTGTGAACCCATGGACTGCAGTATGCCAGGCTTCCCCGTCCTTCACCATCTCTCAGAACTTACTCAAACTCATGTCCATTGAGTCAGTAATGCCATCCAACAATTTCACCCTCCGTCGTCCCCTTTTCCTCCTGCCTTCAATCTTTCCCAGTATCAGGGGCTTTTCTAATGAGTTAGCTCTTCACATCAGGTCGCCAAAGTTATTGGAGCTTCAGCTTCAGCCTCAGTCCTTCCAATGAATATTCAGGATTGATTTCTTTTAGGATTGACTGGTTGGATCTTCTTGTAGCCCAAGAGACTCTCAAGAGTCTTCTCCAACACCATAACTCAAAAGCATCAATTCTTCAGTGTTCATCTTTTTTTATTGGTCCAATTTTCACATCCATACATGGCTACTGAAAAAATCATAGCTTTGACTAGATGGACTTGGTCGGTAATGTCTCTGCTTTTTGATACGCTGTTTATGGACTTCCCTGGTGGCTCAGACAGTAAAGCATCTGTCTACAATGTGGGAGACCTGGATTCCATCCCTGGGTCAGGAAGATTCGCTGGAGAAGGAAATGGCAATCCACTCCAGTACTATTGTCTGGAAAATCCCATGGACAGAGGAGCCTGGTAGGCTACAGTCCATGGGGTCACAAAGAGTTGGACACGACTGAGTGACTTCACTTTCACTTTTGATTTGTCATAACTTTTCTTCAAAGAAGCAAGTGTCTTTTAATTTCTTGGCTGAAGTCACCATCTGCAGTGATTTTGGAGCCCCCCAAAATAAAGTCTGTCACTGTTTCCATTGTTTCCCCATCTATTTGCCATGGAGTGATAGGACCAGATTCCATGATCTTTTTTTTTTTTTTTTTGAATGCTGAGTTTAAGCCAGCTTTTTCACTCTCCTCTTTTCACTTTCATCAAGAGGCTCTTTAGTTCCTCTTTGCTTTCTGCCCTAAGGATGGTGTCATCTGTGTATCTGAGGTTATTGATATTTCTCCCGGCAATCTTGATTCCAGTTTTTTCTTCATTCGGCCTGGCATTTCATATGATGTACTCTGCATATAAGCTAAATAAGTAGGGTAACAATATACATCCTTGACGTACTCCTTTCTCAATTTGGAAATAGTCTATTGTTCCATGTCCTGTTCTAATTATTGCTTCTTGACCTGCATACAGACTTCTGAAGAGGCAGCTGGGGTGGCTTGCTATTCCCATATCTTGAAGAATTTTCCACAGTCTTTTGTGATACAACAGTCAAAGGCTTTAGTGTAGTCAATGCAGCAGAAATAGATGTTTCTCTAAAATTCTCTTGGCTTTTCTATGATCCAACAGATATTGGCAATTTGATCTCTGGTTCCTCTGCTTTTTCTAAATCCAGCTTGAACATCTGGAAGTTCTTGGTTCAGGTACTGTTGAAGCCTGGCTTGGAGAATTTTTGGCATTTCTTTGCTAGAATGTGAAATGAGTGCAACTGTGTGATAGTTTGAACATTCTTTGGCATTGCCATTCTTTGGGACTGGAATGAAAACTGACCTTTTCCAGTCCTGTGGCCTCTGCTAATGTATTTTTATCTTGATGTGAAAAAAACAGATATAACTGTTCAGTGTCTCTTAAAATGTCTTACAATGGTTTTGAAGGGTGATGCAAAAAATATAGGGACAAATCTCTTTTTTTCCAAAGGTACTTCATTTAGATTAAGATATTTTCTCCCTAGAAGTCAAATTTCATTAGTAGCAGATAGTCTTAAAGAAACAAGACTGACCTCTTTGAAAATCCAAGAAGAACTTGTTCACAATTTTGACACATATTTAAATATTATTTAAGTTTACTGTGCAGTTCATAACTTCTCATTTGCTTTAAATTTTATGAGGTACTGGAATAAATGTCAAAGTTGTAGTATAATTATATCTCACTCTCATGTGAGAGCTTTGAGTTTCAGTTTTATCTGAGGAATTTCTGAAGACTATAGCCCAGAGACAGCCTCTCAGATAGCTCTGAAGAAATACTCCAAAGAGGTAAGGAGAGAGGTGTATACATACATGCAATTAAGCATACATTTCAGTAGAAGGTTGCTGCTTCTCTGGAGAAACAGATATCAGTTAATGATTTTGTAGCATGGTAAGATATTAGAAATCAGATTCATTAAAAATTTATTCTGAAATATTTCTGATTATATAAGGGTCTGTTTTGCCTGTTTTCTCACAGAACAGAATGCCTCATCCTAATTTTTGCCCTGAAATCCTTTCAGAGAATATTGTAGGTCAGTGATTACAGCTACTAAGGACTTGATTTTTATGGAACTGATGGTGGGCAACAGCCTTTTTTTTTTTTTTTAAACAAACTTAGGGTAAATTATGTAATTAATAAAAAGATTTATTTCAAAATGCATTGTTACATTTTTGTATAACAAACCTAGGTATCAATATCCATTATGCAATATTTTAATGTAGGTTAAAGTTTGAATAAAGTAGGTGTTAGTGGAACCACGGACCAAAACCACCTACCATGGCCAGGCATAATAGTAACCACTTACATGAGTTATCTCAGAACAGGAAATGCTAGTAAAGAATGTGGAACTAACAAAATATTACCAACAGGAAGAATTCAGGAAAGATTCAAAAGGAGAGAGGAGACACCTGTCCATCTATACTACCAACCTCCCAGAATCTTTCTCACTGGAATCCATCTTGACTGAGTAATAATGCACACACCACTGGGAAGAACCTTGAGTCAAAATGATAGTTTCTAGAGACAACCTAGAAACTAACCCATTACCATAAAACCTGAGAATGAAAATGACATGACAGAACAGTTCTGCTGGGTTCCCTTACCCTCCTACTCACCACCTAGCTTCCCCATCCCAATAAAGTCTCTTGCTTTGACAGCACATGTGTCTCCTCAGATAATTCATTTCCAAATGTCAAGAGCCCACCCTTGGGCTGTGGAAGAGGTCCCCCTTCCTTTAACTTAAGGATAAAATAAATCTTGGATGAAAACAGAATGTTTTCTGATGCTGTTCTTATAAGACTTAAATGAAGGAAATCTTTCTAAGTATGATGCAAACTCAGGGAGCATAAAGAAAGTCTTGAATACATAAAATTTGAAACCTGTATACCATAAAAAATTTAAATATTTTTTTAAAACTAGAAAAAGTATATCATAGATTACATATCTGATAATAAGATCCTTAACATTTTTAAAAACTCTTGTAAATCAGTATGTCATTTAAAGAAAGTTATCTCGAAACAAAAGTGAAACAACAGATATTGTTGATTGAATTGCAATATAGGAAACAGTTTTGAATAAAACCAAAAGAGCATTCTGGGGAAAAGAAAGAGTCAAGGGCTTATAAAGGAAAAAGTCATGAGGCTGTACACTAACATAAGAAAGGAAATATTTGTCCTTAACGGTTCAGTTCAGTTCAGTTCATTCACTCAGTCGTGTGTGACTCTTTGCGACCCCATGGACTGCAGCATGCCAGGTCTCCCTGTCCATCACCAACTCCCGGAGTTTACCCAAACTCAGGCCCATTGAGTCGGTGATGCTATTCAACCATCTCATCCTCTGTTGTCCCCTTCTTCTCCCACCTTCAATCTTTCCCAGCATCAGTGTCTTTTGAAATGAGTCAGCTCTTCACATCAGGTGGCCAAAGTACTGGAGTTTCAGCTTCAACATCAGTCCTTCTAATGAACACTCAGGACTGATCTCCTTTAGGATGAGTTGGTTGGATCTCCTTGCAGTCCAGAGGATTCTCAGATAGGCTGTCCCAAATTATTTAGGATAAGAGTCCTGTGGAGAACAAAATCTGCTACCCCAAAATAAGCCTTTTAGCATATCAATTATTTTAAGCTGATTGCTTTCTAAGAAACAGTAGAAAAGGAGATAACTTTGAAATTCAAGTAGGATTTACCCTTTTATAAGAAATAATTACATTTCTAAGGGAAATCACCATTTGTAAGAGGGTCTCCCTCACTGTACCAAGAAGAGAAGAATGACCAACACTCTAGAAACTCTTATCAATGGGGAAGGCACTGACTTAAATCTGCATAATAACCTTATATTTGTTCATTGTGCTTTTTCTGGTCACCTCCTATAACTGACTCTCTTTAGCCAGAATAGCGTACAAGGGTAGAGGAAACTGTCTTCCTCCTCAATAAATAGATAGACTATGAGTTATTTTAGGATAAGGCTCTTGTGAACTTCAAAAAATATATATTCACAACCTAAAAGTTGAGAATTAGGTTTTAATCAGTGGAAATATTTTAAGACTTCAACCCCAGGAGATAGCATCTCAAGTAAACCTGAGAGAAACTACTCTGAGATGAAGGGAGGAGCCAAGTTTTACAAAAGTTTTGCAACAAAGTGCAAGTAGTTTGAACATCAAAAGATTACTGTTGATCAAAGAAGAACAGTTAATCCAAGTTAAGGAATTTAAAGGTTTTCTATGTATGAGAAGATGCCAAAGTCTGGGCTCACTGAAACCATTCCTTTGATATGCACCTCAGCTATTTAGGGCCAGTTTCCTGTGTTTTTCACATCCTGAACTTCCTCGGGACTCACCATAAGAAGTGGCTGCAGTCTGATGGCTGCTAGATGGGAGGTATTCTTTCCTTCTTGAGTTTCCTCAGGGCTCACCAGCTCACCATCCGTGGTAGATACACTTGCTGACAACTGTCATATACTTGTTTACTGATATGGTAGGAAATATCCAATTTCCCAGTCTGATAAGTATTTTTAGTTTTTGGAACACTGGGCATGTTCTGACTGCACCATACATCATGTGAGATCTTAGTTTTCCAACCTGTACCCCCTGCATTGGAAGCATGGAGTCTTAATCACTGGATTGCCAGGGAAGTCCTGAGATGAGATGTGTATATCACACTTCCTCAATAGACTCCTAGTTTCATTTTAGAGAGTTCTCTTGGCAATACCAACTCTATTTTGATTTTCCAATGCAAATGGCAATAAACGTCAATATGCAAACAATCTCATAAATAATTTTAAAATGCATATTTAAAACACTATATATCCAACAACATGGATGGTCCTCTAGGTTATCATACTAAAGTGATATAAGTCAGATTGAGAAAGGCAAACATCATATGATATCACTTACATGTAGAATCTAAAATATGATACAAATGAACTTATCTATGAAACAAACTCACATTTAGAGAACAAACTTGAGGTTGCCAAGAGGGAAGAGGGATGAGTAAAGAATGGATTGAGAGTATAGGGCTAGCAAACTATAATACATAGCACAGAAAACTGTTCTCAATGCCCTGTGATAAACCATAATGGAAAAGAATATGAAAAAGAATGTATATATAGATATATATAACTGAATCACTTTGCTGTACAGAAGAAATTAACAAAACATTGTAAATCAACCATTCTTGAATAACAGAATTAAGAAAAAAACAGTATAATATTTTTCTTATGAAATAAAAAGCCTGAAAGAATGATGATGCCAAGGACTGATGAGGATGAAATAAAAGTAAATTAGAGGGGTAGTCCCAAGATGGCAGAGGAATCGGATGGGGAGACCACTTTCTCCCCCACAAATTCATCAAAAGATCATTTGATTGTTGAGCAACTTCCACAAAACAACTTCTGAACGCTGGCAGAAGACACCAGGCACCCAGAAAGACAGCCAAGTCTCTTCAAAAGGAGGTGGGACAAAATATAAAAGAAAACAGAGACAAGAGATTTAGGGATGGCGACCCATCCTGGGGAGGGAGTGGCGAAGGAGGAGAAGTTTCTGCACAATAGGAAACTCTCACAGGCGTGTGTGGGGGGAGCTTTGGAATCTCAGAGGGCAATATAACTGGGAGGGAAAAAAAGAAAATATATATATGTGTGCCTAACCGTGACTAGCAGCTCAGACGCTTGCTCCCGCCAGCAGCGAGTTGGGGCTGGGCAGGGAGGTGTGGGATGCATCATTGGTCCTTAGGGTAAGGATCAGGCTTGAATGCCCTGAGGATAATCTGAGGGAACTAGTGTGACATAGCAACCCAAACTGTGGGATCACCAGAGAGACCAAAAAAAAAGCCCCTTCCCACAAGACACTAATGCTTTAATGCCACGCAGTGACTCATGGTACACTCACAGAACAAAGGATTGTAACAAATAACAAAGGAGAGCAAGCCAGCTGCTGTTTAGGGACCTCCCACCCCAAAGGCAGAGAGGCAGGTGTCTGACAGCAAAAGCCAGAAAGCAAGGGGCTGCTGCAATCTCAGCCACAGAGAGCTCATCATTCAATAAACTGTGAGCAGGCTGCCAGTTGCTAACCATGTCCTCCTGGGATCTTGGACAGTTCACATCTGCCAGGAGTGTCACAGCCTGAGATTAACTCCCCAGAAAACACACAGCACACCTGGGACTGTGCCCTTGAGGCACACCTGGGAAACTAAGCAGCTGGAACAGGGGGAGGTGCATAAGAGGCACGGCCCACCTGGGACAGTGATCTCGCCAAGAGTGGGTTGGACCTGGGAATAGCACAAAATGCACAGCCCATCCGGGTCTGTGCCCCTGTGGAGCACGCAAGAACCTGAGCAGCTTAGACCTGGGAAAGGCGTATAACAGAGGGCCCATTTGAGACTATTCCCTTGCAGAGCACCCTGGAGCCTGAGCAGTGTGGTCCTGGGAAATACACTCTGCCTTGGGCTGTGGCAAACCCAGAGTGGTCCATCCAGTAGAGCGCTCCCCACACATGCCAGCAGTATTTGTTTGCAATGTCCCTCCCTCTCCACAGCACAACTGAACATGTGAACCTAAATAAGCGACCACCTTTGCCCCCTTGCATCAGGGCAGAAATTAGACACTGAAGAGACTTGCAAACAGAGGAAGTCAAATAAAAAAAGGTGGGGGAACTGCTCTGGAAGTGCAACTATTAAAACCCTGCAGTTAGTCCTGAGATTGTGCATTTGAAAGACAACTATAGACTTTGAGAACAACTACAAGCCAGAACAAGGCTCTATCTGACACCGAACTGACCTCACACTGCCTACAACAGCTCCAGAGAAATTCCTAGATATATTTTTACCATTGACACTTTTTAATTAAAAAGAAAAAATTAGTTCTTTGTTACACCTTTAACTTTCATTTTTATAGCCTAGTGTTACATTTCAATAAAAACCTTAATTTTAAAAAACAAATAACATGTATATTTTTTAATTTTTGTGATCAAGTTTGATTTCCATTTTTTATATTGTATTTTTGAGACTCTAACCTCTGTTCTAGGTTTTTAATCTTTGCTTTTTGATATTTGTTATCAATTTTGTACCTTTACGAATATAATCTTCAGTATCCCTTCTCACTTAGAGATTTGATTACGGGCTTAATTGCTCTCTCACCTTTTGACTCTCCCTTTTCTGTTCCTGGTCACCTCTATCTCCATCCTCCCTGTTCTCTTCTTTATATAACTGTGTAAATCTCTCTGGGTGTCCCTGGCTGTGGAGAGCTGTTTCGACATTATCTTAGGGGTTTTATCTTCTGTGCTGTATGGATGGAAAAAGTTGTGAGGCTACTGTAGAGAAGGCTCAAAACCTAAAGGCAGGAGGCTTAACTCCAGAAGTTTAGAACATCAGAAAACTCCAGACTCCAGGGAACATTAATAGACAAGAGCTCACCCAAAGTCTCCATACCTACACTGAGGCCAAGCTCCACCCAACAGCCAACAGTTCCAGTGCAAGACACACCACACAAATTCTCCAGCAACAGAAACATAATCCTGAACATTAAAAGATGGGCTGCCCAAAGCCATGCAAAACCCAAAGACTCCGCAAAACACCACTGAAGACTTCATTGCACTCCTGAGAAAAGAGATCGAGCAACACCCACCAGAACACAGACACAAGATCCCCCAACCAGGAAATCTTGACAAGCCACTATTCCAACCCCACCCACAGGGAGTAGATATCACAATTAAGAAGAACCATGAATTTCCAGTCTTCAGAAAGGGCACACCAAACACAAGAATCTAAACAAAGTGAAAAGGCAAATAAATATTTATCAGGTGAAGGAATACGATAAAAAACCACCAAACCAAACAAAAGACGAGGAGAGAGAGTCTACCTGGAAAATAATTCAAAATAATGATAGTAAAGATGATATAAAATCTTGAAAACAAAATGGACCTATAGAAAAATAGACTAGAGACAGGATAGAGAAATATAAGAAATAAAAGGACTCAATTAATAATGAAAAAAAGCAATAACTGATATTTAAAAGCACTCTGGAGGGAACCAACAGTAGAATAACTGAAGCAGAAGAGAGGATAAGTGAGATGGATGATAGAATGGTGGAAATAAATGAAGAAGAGAGGAAAAAAGAAAAAAAATAAAATAAATGAGAATAACATCAGAGACCTATGTGACAATGTTAAATGCCCCAATGTTTGAATCATAGGTGTCCCAGAAGAAGAAGACCAAAATAGGGGGCATGAGAAAATATTTGAGATAATGAGCTGTTTCAAATCCTGAAAGATGATGCTGTGAAAGTGCTGCACTCAATATGCCAGCAATTTGGAAAACTCAGCAGTGGCCACAGAACTGGAAAAGGTCACTTTTCATTCCAATTCCAAAGAAAAGCAATGCCAAAGAATGCTCAAACTACCACACAATTGCACTCATCTCACATGCTAGTAAAGTAATGCTCAAAATTCTCCAAGCCACGCTTCAGCAATAGGTGAACCGTGAACTCCCTGATGTTCAAGCTGGTTTTAGAAAAGGCAGAGGAACCAGAGATCAAATTGCCAACATCTGCTGGATCATGGAAAAAGCAAGAGAGTTCCAGAAAAACGTCAATTTCTGCTTTATTGACTATGCCAAAGCCTTTGACTGTGTGGATTACACTAAACTGTGGAAAATTCTGAAAGAGATGGGAATACCAGACCACCTGACCTGCTTCTTGAGAAATCTGTATGCAGGTGAGGAAGCAATAGTTAAAACTGGACATGGAACAACAGACTGGTTCCAAATAGGAAAAGGAATATGTCAAGGCTGAATATTGTCACCCTGCTTATTTAACTTATATGCAGAGTACATCATGAGAAACGCTGAACTGGAAGAAACACAAGCTGGAGTCAAGATTGCTGGGAGAAATATCAATAACCTCAGATGTGCAGATTACACCACCCTTATGGCAGAAAGTGAAGAGGAATTAAAAAGCCTCTTGATGAAAGTGAAAGAGGAGAGTGAAAAAGTTGGCTTAAAGCTCAACATTCAGAAAACGAAGATCATGGCCTCTGGTCCCATCACTTCATGGGAAATAGATGGGGAAACAGTAGAAACAGTGTCAGACTTTATTTATTTGGGCTCCAAAATCACTGCAGATGGTGACTGCAGCCATGAAATTAAAAGATACTTACTCCTTGGAAGAAAAGTTATGACCAACCTAGATAGTATATTCAGAAGCAGAGACATTACTTTGCCGACTAAGGTCCGTCTAGTCAAGGCTATGGTTTTTCCTGTGGTCATGTATGGATGTGAGAGTTGGACTGTGAAGAAGGCTGAGTGCCGAAGAATTGATGCTTTTGAACTGTGGTGTTGGAGAAGACTCTTGAGAGTCCCTTGGACTGCAAGGAGATCCAACTAGTCCATTCTGAAGGAGATCAGCCCTGGGATTTCTTTGGAAGGAATGATGCTAAAGCTGAAACTCCAGTACTTTGGCCACCTCATGCGAAGAGTTGACTCATTGGAAAAGACTCTGATGCTGGGGGGGATTCGGGGCAAGAAGAGAAGGGGACGACCGAGGATGAGATGGCTGGATGGCATTACGGACTCGATGGACATGAGTCTGAGTGAACTCCGGGAGATGATGATGGACAGGGAGGCCTGGCCTGCTGCGATTCATGGGGTCGCAAAGAGTCAGACACGACTGAGTGACTGAACTGAACTGAATAGTCGAAAACTTCCCTAAAATAGGGAAGGAAATAGCCATCCAAGTCCAAGAAACCCAGAGAGTCCCAAACAGGATAAACCCAAAGGGAAACACCCTGAGACATATAATTAAACTAACAAAAATTAAACACAAAGAGTAATTGTAAAATAATTAGCCCCCAATAATATATATATATATATATATATATATATATATTTAAGCAGCAAGGGAGAAAAAACAAATAACACACAAGATTTTCACAAGGATAACAGCTGATCTTTCAATAGTTAAAATCAATGAACATATTTAAAAGTCATGAAAGAGAAAAATCTACAACCAAGATTCCTCTACCCAGCAAGGATCTTACTCACATATGAAGGAGAAATCAAATGCTTTACAGACAAGCAAAACTAAGAGAATTCAGCACCACCAAACCACCTTCAGCAAATGTTAAAGGATCTTCTCTAACAGGAAGCACAGAAAAGGCTTACAAAAATGAACCCAAAACAACAAAGTAAATGGAAACAGGATCATCATTTCAGTTCAGTTCAGTGGCTCAGTCGTGTCTGACCTCTTTGCGACCCCATGAATCACAGCACGCCAGGCCTCCCTGTCCATCACCAACTCCCGGAGTTCACTCAAACTGACGTCCATTGAGTCGGTGATGCCATCCAGCCATCTCATCCTCTGTCGTCCCCTTCTCCTTCTGCCCCAATCCCTCCCAGCATCAGGGTGTTTTACAATGAGTCAACTGTTTGCATGAAGTGGCCAAAGTATTTGAGTTTCAGCTTCAGCATCAGTCCTTCCAATGAACACCTAGGGCTGATCTCCTTTAGAATGGACTGGTTGGATATCTTTGCAGTCCAAGGGACTCCTTCAAGAGTCTTCTTCAACACCACAGTTCAAAAGCATCAATTCTTTGGCACTCAGCTTTCTTCACAGTCCAACTCTCCCATCCATACATGACCACTGGAAAAAACATAGCCTTGACTAGACGGACCTTTGTTGGCAAAGTAATGTCTCTGCTTTTCAATATGCTATCTAGGTTGGTCATAACTTTCCTTCCAAGGAGTAAGCGTGTTTTAATTTCATGGCTGCAATCACCATCTGCAGTGATTTTAGAGCCCATACTTATCAGTAATTACCTTTAAATGTAAATGGTTTAAATGATCCATCCAAAAGACAAAGACTGGCCAAATAGATACAAAAACAAATCTGCTATATATGTTGTCTACAAGAGACCCATCTCATATCTAGGGACACACAAGATTGAAAGTGAGGGGCTGGACAAAGATATTTTGTGTAAATGAAGACCAAAAGAAAGCAGGAATAGCAATACTTCTATCGTATAAAATAGACTTTGATAAAGACGAGATAAGAGACAAAGGAAAATACAGAATGATTAAATGATCAATCCAAGAAGAAGATATAGCAAATATAATACATATGCACTCAACACAGTAAGAACTCAATATATAAGGCAAATGCTAACAAGTATTAAATGGGAAATTAACAGTAACAATAATAACGGGGGACTTTAATACCCAACTCACACCTATGGATAGATCCACCAAACAGAAAATTAACAAGGAAATACAAGCTTTAAATGATACAATGGAAAAGTTAGATCTAACTGATATCTACAGGGCATTTCACCCTAAAACAATGGATTTTGTCTTTATCTCAAGTACACATGGAACATTCTCCAAGATAGATCACATCCCGGGCCAAAATCTAACCTTGGTAAATTTTTAAAAATTGAAATCATTTCAAGCATCTTTTCTGATGACAATATGGTAAGATTAGATGTAAACAACAGGGAAAAAAACGATTAAAAGAACAGAAATATATGGAGGCTAAACAACACTCTTCTGAATAATGAACAGGTCACAGAAGAAATCAGAAAGGAAATCCAAATATGCATAGAATAAATGAAAATGAAAACACAACAACCCAAAACCTATGGCATTCTGTAAAAGCAGGGCTAACAGGGAGGTTCATAACAATAAAAGCCTACCTCAAGAAACAAGAGAAACATCAAATAAAAAATCTAACTTAATACCTAAAGCAATTAAAAGAAGAAGAAAAGAAGAACCCCAAAGTTAGTAGAAGGAAGGATATCATAAAATCAGACCAGAAAAAAATAAAAAAGAAACGGAGACTATAGCATAGATCAACACTAGAAGCTGATTCTTTGAGAAGATAATAAAAAAGACAAACTGTAAGCCAGATTCATCAAGAATAAAAGGGAGAATAATCAAATCAATAAAATTAGAAATGAAAATGGAGAAATCACAACAGACAAAACAGAAATATAACAGGTAATAAGAGACCTCTGTGAGCAATGACTGGGTGGATCACAGCAAGCTGTGGAAATTCTTCAAGAGATGGGAATACCAGACCACTTGACCTGCCTCCTGAGAAATCTGTATGAATGTCAAGAAGCAACAATTAAACTGGACATGGAACAACAGACTGGTTCCAAATCATCAAGGCTGTATATCATCACTCCGCTTGTTTAACTTATATGCAGAGTACATCATGAGAAATGCTGGACTGCTTGAAGCACAAACTGGAATCAAGATTTCTAGGAGAAATATCAATAACCTCAGACATGCAGATGGCACCACCATTATGGCAGAAAGTAAAGAAGAACTAAAGAGCCTCTTGATGAAAAGTAAAAGAGGAGGGTGAAAAAGCTGGCTTAAAACCCAACATTCAGAAAACGAAGATCATGGCATCCAGCCCTATCATTTCATGGCAAATAGATGGGGAAACAGTGGAAATAGTGACAGACTTTATTTTGGAGGGCTCCAGAATCACAGCAGATCATGACTGCAGCCATGAAATTAAAAGCCACTTGCTCCTTGGAAGAAAAGTTATGACCAACCTAGACAGCATATTAAAAAGTAGAGATATTACTTGGCCAACAAAGTCCATCTAGTCAAAGCTATGGTTTTTCCAGTGGTTATGTATGGATGTGAGAGTTGGACTATAAAGAAAGCTGGTGCTTTTGAACTGTGGTGTTGGAGAAGACTCTTGATAGTCTCTTGGATTGCAAGGAGATCAAACCAGTCCATCCTAAAGGAGATCAGTCCTGAATATTCATTTGAGGACTGATGTTGAAGCTGAAATTCCAATACTTTGGTCACCTGATGCGAAGAACTGACTCATTAGAAAAGCCCCTGATGCTGTGAAAGAATGAAGGCAGGTGTAGAAGGGGACAACAGAAGATGAGATGGTTGGGTGGCATCACCGAATCAATGGACATGAGTTTATGGAAACTCCATGAGTTGGTGATGGACAGGGAGGCCGAGCATGCTGCAGTCCATGGGGTCTCAAAGAGTCAGATACATTGAGCAACTGAATGGAACTGAACTAATGAGCAATGATATACCAATAAAATGGACAACTTGGAGGAAATGGACGAATTCTAAGAAAAGTATAACCTTCCAAATATGAACCAAAAAATAGTAACAGATCCTTCACAAGCATGGAAATCTAAACTGTGATCAAGAATATTCCAACAAAAAAAAGACCAGGACCAGATGGCTTCACATGTGAATTCTACAAAAAAAAATTTAGAGAAGAACTAACAGCTACCCTACTCAAAATCTTCCAGAAAATTACAGAGGGAGGTAAACTCCCAAACTCATTCTATGAGGCCACCATCACCCTGATACCCAAACCAGAAAAAGATGCCATGACAAAGAAAACTACAGGCCAATATCACTGATGATATAGATGCAAAAATCCTCAACAAAATTCTAGCAAACAGAAACTAACAACATACTAAAAGAGATCATGTATCATGACCAAGTGGACTTCATTCCAGGGATGCAAGGAGTTTTCAGTATTGCAAATCAATCAATGTGATGCACCATATTAATAAATATAAAAAACATATGATTATCTCAACAAATGCAGAGAAAACCTTTGACAAAATTCAACACCCTTTTATGATAAAAACTCTCCAGAAAGCAGGCATATAATTAATATGCCTGAACATAGTAAAAGCCATATATGACAAACCCATGGAAAATGTTATCTTCAAAGGCAAAAAACTGAAAGCATTTCCTCTAAAATCAGAAACAAGAAAAGGGTACCCACTCTCGCCACTACTATTCAATATTGTTTTGAAAGTCCTAGCCATAGCCATCAGAGAAGAGAAAGAAATGAGAGGAATCCAGATTGAAAAAGAAGATGCAAAACTCTCACAGTTTGCAGATGGCATAATCCTCTACACAAAAACCCCCACAGATACCACCAGAAAATGATTAGAGCTAATCAATGAATATAGTTAATCTTTAGGATATAAAATTAATATGCAGAAATCCCTTAAATCCTATACATATATAATGAAAAAAATAGAAAGAGAAATTACGTAAACAATCACATTCACCAGTGCAATGAAAAGAATAAAATACCTAGGAATAAATTTACCTAAAGAAACAAAATATCTATATCTAGAAAATTATAAAACCACTGATTAAAGAAATCAAAGATGACACAAATAGATGAAATATATTATGCTCTTGGATTGAATCAATATAGTGAAAATGAATATTCTACCCAAAACAAGTGATAGATTCAACACTATTCGTAAAAGACATTTTTTCACAGAACTAGAATAAATAATTTCACAGTTTGTATGGAAATAAAAATAAACTTGAAGAGCCAAAGTAATCATGAGAAAGAAGAATGGAACTGGAGGAATCAACCTGCTAGAATTCAGACTAAACTACAAAGCTACAGTCATCAAGACAGTATGGTACTGGCACAAAGACAGAAATATAGATCAATGGAACAAAATAGAAAGCCCAGAAATGAATCCAGATACCTCTGGACACCTTATCTTTGACAAAGGAAGCAGAAATATTTAATGGAGAAAAGACAATCTGTTTAACAAGTGGTGCTGGGAAAACTTGTCAACCACCTGTAAAAGAATGAAACTAGTGCACTTTCTAACACTATACACAAAAATAACCTCAAAATGGACTGCAAATCTAAATGTAAGACCAGAAACTATAAAACTCCTAGAGAAAAACATAGAACACTCTGAAGCAAATCACAGCATGATCCTCTATG
This sequence comes from Oryx dammah, assembly GCF_014754425.2. Lineage (NCBI taxonomy): Eukaryota > Metazoa > Chordata > Mammalia > Artiodactyla > Bovidae > Oryx > Oryx dammah. Next base: position 42,090,985 of record NW_024070213.1, on the reverse strand, counting down.
ACCCACCTCCCAGAGTAATGGAAATGAAAAGAAAAATAAAGAAATGGGACCTAATTAAACTTAAAAGCCTTTGCACAAGGAAGGAATCTATAAACAAGGTGAAGAGACAGCCTTCAGAATGGAAGAAAATAAAAGCAAACAAAGCAACTGATAAAGAACTAATCTCTAAAATATATAAGCAGCTCATGCAACTCAATACAAGAAGAAAAAACAACCCAATCAAAAAGTGGGCCAAAGAACTAAACAGACATTTCTCCAAAGAAGACATAGAGATGGTTAATAAACATGGGAAAAGATGCTCAATATGTCATTATTAGAGAAATGCAAATCAAAACCACAATGAGGTACCATCTCACACTGGTTAGAATGGTTGCCCTCAAAAAGTCTACCAAAATTAAATGCTGGAAAAGGTGTGGAGAAAAGGGAACACTCTTGCACTGTCAGAGGAAATGCAAACTAGTACAGAAACTATGGAGAACAGTGTGGCAATTCCTTAAAAAACTGGGAATAGAACTTCCATATGACCCAGCAATCTCACTGCTGGGAACACACATCAAGGAAACCAGAACTGAAAGATACATGTACCCCAATGTTCATTGCAGCACTGTTTACAAAAGCTAAGACATGGAAGCAGCCTAGATGTTCATCAGCAGATGGATGGATAAGAAAGTTGTGGCACACATGCACAATAGAGTATTCAGTAAGTTCAGTTCAGTCGCTTAGTCTTGTCCGACTCTTTGCGACCCCATGAATTGCAGCATGCCAGGCCTCCCTGTCCATCACGAACTCCCTGAGTTCACTCAGACTCACGTCCATCGAGTCAGTGATGCCATCCAACCATTTCATCCTCTGTCGTCCCCTTCTCCTCCTGCCCCCAATCCCTCCCAGCATCAGAGTCTTTTCCAATGAGTCAACTTTTCTCATGAGGTGGCCAAAGTACTGGAGTTTCAGCTTTAGCATCATTCCTTCCAAAGAAATCCCAGGGCTGATCTCCTTCAGAATGGACTGGTTTGATCTCCTTGCAGTCCAAGGGACTCTCAAGAGTCTTCTCCAACACCACAGTTCAAAAGCATCAATTCTTTGGCACTCAGCTTTCTTCACAGCCCAACTCACATCAATACATGACCACTGGAAAAACCATATCCTTGACTAGACGGACCTTAGTCGGCAAAGCAATGTCTCTGCTTTTCAATATGCTATCTAGGTTGGTCATAACTTTATTACTCAGATATAAAAAATGCATTTTAGTAAGTTCTAATAAGGTGGATAGAACTGCAGCAAATGTGCGGTAGTTTGAACATTCTTTGGCATTGCCTTTCTTTGGGATTAGAATGAAAACTGACTTTTTCCAGTCCTGTGGAAACTGCTGAGTTTTCCAAATTTGCTGGCATATTGAGTTCAGCACTTTCACAGCATCATCTTTTAGGATTTGAAATAGCTCAACTGTAGTTTCATTACCTCCACTAGCTTTGTTCGTAGTCATGCTTTTCAATTTTTTTAATTAAAAAATGCTTTTCTTTTAATTTTTTTATCTCTCATATGCTGATAGCCACTAAATCCTTCTCTTTTCTTGGGGATAATAAGGGGATCAGCATGACTAACACCTGGGGATCAACTAGAGACAGAGAAGAGGGCACATCTCACAGACATTAGTTCTCTACTATTGCTTTTCTTCTTTTCTGAAGGAATTAAACATATTTGGTTGGATCTCTTTTGTCTACCTACATTTCAGACACTTTCTCTCTGCCCATTGTTCTCTGCCTGTTTTGTAGTTTTGATTTGTATTTTTCCTTCTCCTTTGCACTCTTCCTTTATGGTTTGATGACTTTTTGTGGTGGTATGTTTTGTTTCCTTTATCTTACTCTTCTTCAGATTTATCCTTTGTAATTACCATGAAGCACACTTAAAATATCTAATAATATCCTAGTTTAAACTGATAATTAACTTTAATAGCATACAGAAACTCTACACTTCTCCTGCCTCTCACATTTTAGGTTATTGACGTTATTTATGTCTTTCTATATTGTGTATCCAATAAAAATTATTGTATATATTATTTTTAATTCATTTATTTCTTTAAAGTTTTAAACTGGAATTGAAAGTGGTTGACACACCATTACAATATAAGAGAATTACTATTTAATATATAAATATATATTTATATATTTACCTTGCCTGGTGAGTTTTATGCATTCATATGATTTTATGCTGTTAATTAAAGTCCTTTAATTCCAGCTAGAACTCCCTTTAACATTTTTGTAAGGCAGGATCTAGTGGTGACGAACTCCCTCAAATTTGTTTGTTTAGGGAAATGTGAGCTAAAGGACTAATGATGAACATTTGGTATATTTGATACCTTTAATTGTAGACTAAACCTTTTTAAAATGGAAAAAAATAGAACAAGAGGGAGATTAAATAAGATTCATGACTGTTATATTGGTAATGAGTTGGAGTTAAGGTTGTTGTTGTTCAGTTACTAACTCATGTCCCCTTCTTTGTGACCCCATGAGCTGCAGCATGCCAGGCTTCAGTGTCCTTCACTATCTCTTGGAGTTTGCTCAAACTCATGTCCATTGAGTCAGTGATGGCATCCAACCATATCATCCTCTGTTGTCCGCTTCTCCTCCCAACCATATCATCCTCTGTTGTCCGCTTCTCCTCCTGCCTTCACTGGTTCCCAGCATCAGGATCTTTTCCAGTGAGTCAGCTGTTCATGTCAGGTGGCCAAAGTATTGGCGTTTCAGCTTCAGTATCAGTCCTGCCAATGAATATTTAGGGTTGATTTCCTTTAGGATTGACTGGTTTAATCACCTTGCTGTCCAAAGGGCTCTCAAGAATCTTCTCTGACACTACAGTTAAAAAACAATTCTACAGCACTCAGCCTTCTTTATGGTTGAAAACTTAGATCCATACAGGACTACTGGAAAAACCAAAGATGGACCTTGCTCAGCAAAGTGATGCCTCTGTTTTTTAACACACTGTCTAGGTTTGTCATAGCTTTTCTTCCAAGGAGCAAGCATCTTTTAATTTCATGACTGCAGTCACCATCTGCAGTAATCTTGGAAACCAAAAAAATAAAGCCTGTCACTGTTTCCATTTTGTTTCTTTGTTTATTTGCCATGAAGTAATGAGACCAGATGCCATGATCTTAGTTTTTTGAATGTTGAGTTTTAAACCAGGTTTTTCACTCTGTTCATTCACCTTCATCAAGAGGCTGTTTAGTTGCTCTTTGCTTTCTGCCATTAGAGTGGTATCATCTGCATATCTAAGGTTATTGATATTTCTCCCAGCAATCTTGATTCCAGCTTGAGCTTCATCCAATCCAGCATTTCATACGATGTACTCTGCATGTAAGTTAAATATGCAGGGTGACAATGCAGTTTTGACATAATCCTTTCCCAATTTGGAAACAGTCCATTGTTCCATGTCCATTTGTAACTGCTGATTCTTGACCTGCATAGTCTTCTCAGAAGGCAGGTAAGATGGCCTGGTATTCCCATCTATTTTGGAATTTTTCACTGTTTGTTGTGATCCACACAGTTAAAGGCTTTGGTGTAACAGTCAATCAAGCAGAAGTAGACGTTTTCTCTTGCTTTTACTATGATCCAACAGATTTCAGCAATATGATCTCTGATTTCTCTGCCTTTTGTAAATCCAACTTGTACATATGAAACTTCTCACTTCACATACTCTAGAAGCCTTGCTTAAAGGATTTTGAACATTACCTTGCTAGCATGTGAAATGAATGCAATTGTGTGGTAGTTTGAACATTTTGGTATTGCTCTTCTTTGGGACTGGAATGAAAACTGACTTTTCCAGTCCTATGGCCACTTCTGAGTTTTCCAAATTTACTGGCATATTGAGTGTAACACTTTAACAGCATAATCTTTAAGACTTGAAATAGCGCATCTGGAATTCTATCAGCTCCACTAGCTTTGTTCCTAGTGATGCTTCCTCCCACTTGACATCACACTCCAGGATGTCTGGTTCCAGGTGAGTGGTCACATCATCATGGTTATCTGGGTCACTAAAACTTTTTTTGTATAGTTCTTCTGTAAATTCCTGTCATCTCTTCTTCAAATCTGCTTCTTTTAGGTCCATATAATTTCTGTCCTTTATTGTGCCCATCTTTACATGAAACGTTCCCTTAGGATCATTTTCTTGAAGAGATCTCTAGTTTTTCCCAATCTATTCTTTTCCTCTGTTTCTTTGCATTGTTCACTTAAGAAAACTTTCTTATCTCTCCTTGTTATTATTTTTAACTCTTTATTCAGATGGGTATATCTTTCCTTTTATCCTTTGCCTTTAGCGTCTCTTCTTTTCTCAGCTGTTTGTAAGTCCTCCTGAGACAACCTTTTTGCCTTTTTGTATTTCTTTTTCTTTAGGCTGGGGATCTAATCCCTTGAATCTATTTGTCACTTTCACTATATAATCATAAGATATTTTATTTAGGTCATATCTGAATGGCCTAGTGGTTTTCTCTACTTTCTTTGATTTAAATCTGAAATTTTCAGTAAGGAGCTGATGATCTGAGCCACACTTCACTCCCAGTCTTGTATTTGCTGACTGTAGAGCTTCTCCATCTTTGACTACAAAGAATATAATCAGAATATAATCAATCTGATTTTGGTATTGAACATGTGGTGATGTCCATTTGTATAGTTGTCTCTTATGTTGTTGAAAGGGTATTTGCTATGACCAGTGTGTATCTTGTCAAAACTCTGTTAGTCTTTGCCCTGCTTCATTTTTTATTCCAAGGCCAAACTTGCCTATTACTCCAGGTATCTCTTGACTTCCTACTTTTGCATTCCAGTCCCCTGAGATGAAAAGGACTTCTTTTTAGTATTGTTTCTGGAAAGTCTTCTGAAGTATACTATTTGAAATTTACAAACCAGAAGTTGAAAGATGAAGTTTAAAAGTAAGGTTAAATTAACTAGTATAGAAGACTTTAGTACAATCCTCCTTAAACAAGAAAAGAAATTTTTTCAAAAAATAAATGATCATACTTAGAAAAGTTGTATATATAACAAAATACACATGGTAAATGAAGTATAAATTAACAAACACAAATGAACATTTTGATTAGTTGATACCAAATTTGTCAGTCAGTTATTTTAGTATGTGTTATTGAGTTTCCTTATCTAGTCAAAGATATTGAAGTTAACTCAAAGAGTAAAATTCAACTCTATCAATAAAGGCACACCTAAAATTAGTTCAGTTCAGTTCAGTCGCTCAGTCGTATCTGACTCTTTGCGACCCCATGAATCGCAGCACACCAAGCCTCCCTGTCCATCACCAACTCCCGAGTTCACTCAAACTCATGTCCATCGAGTCGGTGATGCCATCCAGCCACCTCATCCTCTGTAGTCCATTTCTCCTCCTGCCCCCAATCCCTTGCAGCATCAGGATTTTTTCCAATGAGTCAACTCTTTGCATGAGGTGGCCAGAGTACTGGAGTTTCAGCTTCAGCATCAGTCCTTCCAATGAACACCCAGGACTGATCTCCTTTAGGATGGACTGGTTGGATCTCCTTGCAGTCCAAGGGACTCTCAAGAGTCTTCTCCAACACCACACTTCAAAAACATCAATTCTTCGGTGCTCAGCTTTCTTCACAGTCCAACTCTCACATCCGTACATGACCACTGGAAAAACCCATAGCCTTGACTAGACAGACCTTTGTTGGCAAAGTAATGTCTTCTTTTGAATATGCTATCTAGGTTGGTCATAACTTTTCTTCCAAGGAGTAAGCGTCTTTTAATTGCATGGCTGCGATCACCATCTGCAGTGATTTTGGAGCCCAAATAAATAAAGTCTGACACTGTTTCCACTGTTTCCCCATCTATTTCCCATGAAGTGATGGGACCAGATGCCATGATCTTTGTTTTCTGAATATTGAGCTTTAAGCCAACTTTTTCACTCTCCTCTTTCACTTTCATCAAGAGGCTTTTTAGTTGCTCTTCACTTTCTGCCATAATGGTGGTGTCATCTGCATATCTGAGGTTATTGATATTTCTCCTGGCAATCTTGATTCCAGCTTATGTTTCTTCCAGCCCAGGGTTTCTCATGATGTACTCTGCATATAAGTTAAACAAGGAGGGCAAAGGAGGGCCACGAAGAGCTACTCCACGTTCAAGGTCAGGGAGGGCAGCTGTGAGGAGACACCTAAAATAGAAGGGTTCAAAAAGACAAAATATAAAAGAATAGGCAAAGGTTTACTGTAACAGTAATAAAGCACCTGTGATCTCCATGTTGGACAATGTACAATTTGGGCCAAAAATCATTAATTGAGACTAAAATTATCTTATAATGGTTAATGCTACAGTTTACAGTGAAGAAACACAAAAGCCAGCAACCACCTATATAAAGCCTAAAATTCAAGAAATATAAGAAAAAAGTAATACTATGTTAATAGTAAAATACACATTCAGTAAGAGAGATTAAATGGAGCAAAAAATAAATAAATGAATATAAATATGTAGAAGAGCTAAACTGAATAGGCAATAAGGTTGGCCTTATGGATATATGTTAAAACTGCAATGTGCTTCTTAATGTACATGAAATATTCATAAAATGATTTCACTGGCATTAAATTTCCTTAATTTTACAATTGCACTATGACTATGATAGTGAATATCTTTATCTTTCATAGTAAATATACACTGATGTGTTAAAAGGAAATGTGGAATATGGGTAAGGATATATGAGAATTTTCTCTGTGACTTCAACTGTTCTGAAAATTGGACATTATGTCTTAAAAAAGTTAAAATAGAACTGTTGCATTTGCTTGGTGGTTTGTAGTTGACAAATGCATTTCTGCATCTTCTCCCAGGCTATGAAACACAGGGCCCAGCATCCAACATGCCAAGATAATCAGATGCTTTCTTCTCAAGCTACTACTTCAGTACTGGGAAGGTGCACTGTGCTGTGTTTTGCATTTTATGCTAAAACCTTTACATCTGGTTTAGTTTTTTGTAACTCAGAGTGGGTATCAACAATAGATATGTCCATGCCTAGCTTCCATTTATCCAGTACTAATTATCTTTCCCTTAAAGTAACCCGGCATGCAAAAGCCAAATTCCATGGTTTTACAACAAGAAGAAACAAGCTTCCATTCTCCTTTCTAGAAGGATAATTAAAGGCTCTCTCATGGAGTGGAGAACACTGTAGACACTTAGTAAATGTATTTTAATATGGATGATACTGTATGATGCTTCTGTGCTGAGAGCCTTTAATGATCACCAGGCAGACCATAACCTTATGAAAATGCAGCAGAAAATCTTAGCTATTTCTATTTCAAGATCATATTGCAGCTCTTGGAAAAGCAACTAAAAATACAAGACAGAGTAGCATAAAGCTAATCAAAATTTTAGTTTGAGAACATAGCACACAGGAGGACTAGACAAAGTATAGCTTTGGGAAATACAGGAACCCAGCATAACTCACAAGAGTTACAGATTCAAAGCCTGATTATAAAGAAAGAATGATTAGAGAAAGACATCAGACAGAAAGGCTTCCTGAAGGAAACTAATACTAAACCTCAATAAATGGAGTAGCTACAGCTGCCTAAATACTTATTGTCAGAAAGTCTGGCTGAAAAGCTATAGGAGTCAGAGGCCATGGAGATAAAACACTAAAACATTTTCTCTAATTTTCTTTGAGGAAACATCAATTTGAAAGGCAAATTGATTTCTAAGAACATCTGTATCTTCTGAAATAGAATGTAATTGGGTATGTTGTTCTCAATTAAATATCAATATTTAACATGCTTTAGTCTTGATTTCCCAAGGATATCTTACATTTCTTTTCATGTCAACATAAATGATAGGAAAATACTGGAACAATAACAAATGCATCTTGCTGAGGAAGCAATCTACAGATACAGCTCTCACGATATCCACAAGCAAATGTAATACAGAAGCTTTGAGTTAATTAAAAAATCTCTGTGTAAGAAATACAAAGGATCATATGAGACTACTATCAGCAACTATATGCCAATAAAATGGACAACTTGGAAGAAATGGACAAATTCTTAGAAAAGTATAACCTTCCAAAACTGAACCAGGAAGAAATAGAAAATTTTAATAGACACATCACAAGCATGGAAATAGAAACTGTAATCAAAAATCTTCCAACAAACAAAAGGCCAGGACCAGATAGTTTCACAGATGGATTTTACCAAAAATTTAGAAACAAAATAAAACCTATCCTACTCAAACTCTTTCAGAAAATTGCAGAGGAAGGTAAACTCCCAAACTCATTCTATGAGGCAACCATCACCCTAAAAATGAAAACTACAGGCTAATATCACTGATGAACATAGATGCAAAAATCCTCAACAAAATTCTAGCAAACAGAATCCAACAGCATATTTAAAAAATCATACGTCATGACCAAGAGGGCTTTATCTGAAGGATGGAAGGATGCTTCAGTATTCACAAATCAATTCATGTGATACACCACATTAACAAATTGAAAGATAAAAACCATGTGGTTTGCATTCCCACATACGGAGAGAGAGGAGGGAGGAGGGTTCAGGATGGGGAACGCGTGTACACCCGTGGCAGATTCATGTTGATGTATGGCAAAACCAATACAATATTGTAAAGTAATTAACCTCCAATTAAAATAAATAAATTTATATTTAAAAAAAACAAAACAAACAAACAAAAAACATGTGATTATCTCAATAGATGCAGAGAAAGCCTTTGACAAAACTCAACATCCATTTACATGTTAAAAAAAAAAAAAAACTCTCCAGAAAGCAGGCACAGAAGGAACATAACTCAACATAATAAAAGCCATCTACGATGAACCCACAGCAAACATTATCGTCAATGGCAAAAAATTAAAAGCAAACATGTATAATATCATATATGAAATGAATCACCAGTCCAGATTCGATGCATGATACTGGATGCTTGGGGTTGGTGCACTGGGACGACCCAGAGGGATGGAACAGGGAGGGAGGAGGGAGGGGGGTTCAGGACAGGGAACACGTGTATACCTGTGGTGGATTCATGTTGATGTATGGCAAAACCAATACAATATTGTAAAGTAATTAATCTCCAATTAAAATAAATAAATTTATATTTAAAATAAGTAAAAAATTAAATTTTTTTGAAAAGTAAAAAAAAAAAATTCCTCTAAAGTCAGGAATAAGATAAAGTTGCCAACTCTCACCACTACTGCTCAACATAGTTTTGAAAGTCTTAGCCACAGCAATTGGAGAAGAAAAAAAATAAAATGAATCCAAATTGGTTAAAAAAAAAAAAGAGAGTAAAACTCTCACTGTTTACAGTTGACACGCTCCTCTACATAGAAAACCCTAAAGACACCACCAGAAAATGACTAGAGCTAATTAATGAATATAGCAAAGTTGCAGGATATAAAATTAATACACAGAAATCCCTTGCATTCCTATGCACTAACCCAGAGAAAACAAGAAGAGAAATTAAGGAAACAGTCCCATTCACCTTTGCAACAGCAACAAGAAAAATAAAATATCTAGGAATAAATTTACTTAAAGAAACAAAAGACCTTTATATAGAAAGCTATACAACACTGATGAAAGAGGCCAAAGATGTCACAAATAGATGGAGGAACATACCATGTACATGGATTAGAAGAATCAATATAGTGAAAATGAGTATACTACCCCCAAAGCAATCTATAGATTCAATGCAATCCCTATCAAGCTACCAATGGTATTTTTCACAGAACTAGAACAAATAATTTCACAATTTGTATGGAAACACAAAAAGCCTCAAATAGCCAAATCAATCTTGAGAAAGAAGAATGGGACTGGAGGAATCAACCTGCTAGAATTCAGACTAAACTACAAAGCTACAGTCATCAAGACAGTATGGTACTGGCACAAAGACAGAAATATAGATCAATGGAACAAAATAGAAAGCCCAGAAATGAATCCAGGCACCTCTGGACACCTTATCTTTGACAAAGGAAGCAGAAATACTTAATGGAGAAAAGATAATCTGTTTATCAAGTGGTGCTGGGAAAACTTGTCAACCACCTGTAAAAGAATGAAACTAGCACACTTTCTAACACTATACACAAAAATAAGCCCAAAATGGACTAAAGATCTAAATGTAACAGAGAAATTATAAAACTCCTAGAGGAGAACATAGGCAGAACACTCTCTGACATAAATCACACCAAGATCCTCTATGACCCACCTTTCAGAATAATGGAAATAAAAGCAAAAATAAAGAAATGGAACCTAATTAAACTTAAAGGCTTTTGCACAACAAAGGAAACTACAAGAAAGGTGAAAAGGCAGCCTTCAGAATGGGAGAAAATAATAGCAAATGAAACAACTGACAAAGAACTAATCTCCAATTATACAAGCAGCTCAAGAAGCTCAATGTTAGAAAAGTAAATGACCCAATCAAAAAGTGGGCCAAAGAACTAAACAGACATTTCTCCAAAGAAGACATACAGACAGTTAATAAACACATGAAAAGATGCTCAACATTACTCATTATCAGAGAAATGCAAATCACAACCACAATGAGGTACCATCTCACACCAGTAAGAATCAGTTCAGTTCAGTCGCTCAGTCGTGTCTGACTCTTTGCGACCCCATGAATCGCAACATGTCAGGCCTCCCTGTCCATCACCAACTCCCGGAGTTTGAATAGCTGCAATCAAAAAGTCTGCAAACAGTAAATGCTGGAGACGGTGTGGAGAAAACGGAACTCTCTTACACTGTTGGAGGGAATGCAAACTAGTACAGCCACTATGGATAACAATGTGGAGATTCCTTAAAAAATTGGAAGTAGAACTGCCGTAAGACCCAGCAATCCCACTGCTAGGCATACATATGGGGAAAACCAGAATTGAAAGAGACACATGTAACTGCAATGTTCATTGCAGCACTGTTACAATAGCTATGACATGGAAGCAACGTATATGTCCATGGGGAGATGAATACATAAGAAAGTTGTGGTACATATACACAATGAAATATTATTCAGCTATATAAAAGAATGCATTTGAATCAGTTCTAATGAAGTGGATAAAACTGGAGCCTATTATACAGAGTGAAGTAAGTCAGAAAGAAAAATACCAGTACAGTGCATTAATGCATATATATGGAATTTAGAAAGATGGTAATGATGATCCTATATGAAAGACAGAAAAAGAGATACAGATGTAAAGAACAGATTTTTGGACTCTGTGGGAGAAGGCAAGGATGGGATGATTTGAGAGAATAGCATTGAAACATGTATATTACCATATGTGAAATAAATGCCCAGTCCAAGTTCAATGCATGAAACAAGGCACTTAAAGCCTGTACACTATGACAACTTAGAGGGATGGGATGGGGAGGGAGGTGGGAGAGGGATTCAGGATGGGAGGGACACATGTAGACATGTACACTTGTGTAAATATATGGCAAAACCCACCATAGTATTGTAATTAGCCTCCAATTAAAATAAATAATTTTTTTAAAAATCTCTGTGTAAAATGTTTCTATTTTCTTCTAGAGATAAAAAAAAATAAACTCACTTTCCCTTTCCTTTACTAAATAGCTAAATATTTGTAGATTCCTTCCACTCCTATCAGCCAGATAGCAATTGTCAGTCAGAAATATACTAAGCAGTGATTACACTCAATATTTCATTTTGTCAGGGAATATGGAAAGTGGATGTCACTTTAATGCTAATAGTTACTATCTCCTGACAAAAACTTCTCCTTTTTGTGGGAAAGATTGAAGGCAAAAGGAGAAGAGGGTGGCAGAGGAGAAGATGGTTAGATGGCATCACTGACATAATGGACGTGAATTTGAGCAAACTCCAGGAGATAGTGGAGGACAGAGGAGCCTGGCATGCTACAGTCCACAGGGTCACAAATATTTGGACACAAGTTGGCAGAACAACAACAACAAAAAGATTTATAGATTCTTTGCACTCCAAACAGGCAGATAACAATTTCCATTGTCAGAAGTATGCTACCCAATGTTTCATTTTGTCAGGAAATTTGGAAAGTGGATACCACTTTATTTTTAATTGTTACCATCTCCTAGAAAAAACAAAATGAGAGAATTAGAAAGAGAACTGTTTGTAGTATCAAGGAGCTCTCTTGACTTAGCTGAATAATTTTAAGCATCTTTCCACTGCCTCTGTCTTTGGCTCAGTTTCTTAATCTTTACAATAAGGGGGGATAACAAATATCTGAGGTGCCTTTCACCTGTGACTTTCTGAGATGCTTCCTAATAAGTAGAGATTGCCTATGAAACAAAACTTCAGATCACAGATGAGACACAGAAGCCACTCTAAACACCTATAGTTGAAAATCATAGAAGAAATTCATTCATGATCCAGGCAAGAAAAGAAAGTACCTCACAAACGAATTTTTACCACCACCATTCACAAAGCCATAATTGTCATTAGTGAAAGGTAGCAGTATGTAGGGAGAAGGCAATGGCAACCCCCTCCAGTACTCTTGCCTGGAAAATCCCATGGACAGAGGAGCCTAGTGGGCTGCAGTCCATGGGATCGCTAAGAGTCGGACACGACTGAGCGACTTCACTTTCACTTTTCACTTTTATGCATTGGAGAAGGAAATGGCAACCCACTCCAGTGTTCTTGCCTGAAGAATCCCAGGGACGGGGGAGCCTGGTGGGCTGCTGTCTATGAGGTCGCACAGGGTCGGACACGACTGAAGCGACTTAGCAGCAGCAGCAGCAGCAGCAGTATGCAAAGTAGTCCTCCCAAAATGAAACTTTCTATTTTTCAAAATAATTTCAATCACGAAATTATTTTTGGTAGTATCTACTTTTTATTTTTTAATTTATTTATTGTTTGCTTTTCTTTTTTATATAAATTTATTTATTTTAATTGGAGACTAATTACTTTATATTGTAGTGGTTTTGCCATACATTGGCATGAATCCGCCACGAGTGTATTTTTTTTTTAATTGGAGGATAATTACAATATTGTGTTGGCTTCTGCCATACAATAACATGAATCTGCCATAAGTATACATAAGTCCCCTCTACCGTGAACTTCCCCCCCAACCTCTACCCAATCCCACCCTTTTAGGTTGTCTCATTGATCTCCCTGTGATATAGCATGTTCCTATTAGCTATCTACTTTGCTTATTGTAACATATATGTTTCAATGACACTCTATCAATTGGTCCCACCTTCACCTTCTCCCACCATGTCCAAATATGTTTTCTATGCCTGTGTCTCTATTCCCGCCAGGCAAATAGGTTTATCAGTACCATTTTTCTAGATTCCATATATCTGCACTAATATATGATATCTGTTTTTCTCTCTCTGACTTATTAGACTCTGCATAACAGGCTATAAGTCCTTCCATTTCACTAGAACTAAAATGCAATCCTTTTTATGGCTGAGTAACATGTACTTCATCTTTATCAATTCACCTGTCAATGGACATGTAGGTTGGTTCCATGTCCTAGCTTTTGTAAATAGTAATGCATTGAACATTGAGGCTTGTATGTCTTTTTAAATTATTGTTTTTTCAATTAGGGTATATGCCCAGTAGTGAGGTTGCTGGGTCATATGGTAGTTTCATTTCTACTTTTTAAAGGAATCTCCATAGTGCTATCCATAGTGGTTGTATCAATTTACATTCCCACCAACAGTGTAAGAAGTTTCCCTTTTCCACATTCTCTCCAGCATGTACTCTTTGTAGTTTTCATTCTGCCCATATGAGGTGATACCTAAATGTAGTTTTGATTTGCCTTTCTTTAATAATGGCTGGTGTTCAGCATCTTTTCATGTGTTTCCTGGACATCTGTATGTATTCTTTGGAGAAATGTCTGTTTAGATTTTCTGCCCAATTTTTTATTGTGTTGATTGGTTTCCTGGTATTGAACTACTTGTATATTTAGGAGATTAATCCTTTGTCCGTTTTTTTCATTTTCAGTTATTTTTTTTTCTCATTCTGAGAGGTTTTTTTCATCTTGTTTATAGTTTCTTTTGCTGTGCAAAAACCTTTTAAGTTTATTTTATTTATTTTTAAAATTTTCATTACTCTAGGAGGTGAGTCAAAGAGGATATTGCTGTGTTTTGTGTCAGAGTATTTTGTCTCTAAGTTCTGTCAGAGTGTTTTGCCTCTAAGAGTTTCATAGTTTCTGGCCTTACATTTAAATCTTTAATCCATTTTCAGTTTACTTTGTGCATGGTGTGAGGAAGTGTTCTAATTTTATTCTTTACCATGGGCTGTCCAGTATTCACAGCATCACTTATTGAAGAGGCTGTCTTTTCTCAATTGTATTTTCTTGCCTTTGTCAAAGATAAGGTACCCGTAGGTGTGTGGCTTTATATCTGGGCTTTCTATCTTGTTCCATTGATCTATATTCCTTTTTTTTTTTTTTTTTTTGCCTACTAGTACTGAAAGGTTGTTGCTGAGCTGTGAAAAGATGCTGAGATTTTTGGCCTCCGGATGAGAGGAATTCAATCTGGGGCAGTGATGAGGCTTGATCTCTCAGAGCTTTGGGGTAATAAAGTTTGATTAAAGTAAAAAAAAAAAAAAAGACATAGAAAGCTTCTGACATAGATATCAGAAGGGAGACGAAAGAGTACCCCCCTGCTAGTCTTTAGCAGTATGTTATGTACCTATCAGCCAGCTGTTAGTTAGAGAAAGGAGATGTCTCAAAACTCAGAGTGGCACCAGACCCCTCACCCACAACATGCATTTTGAGATAACATTGGCACCATGTGAGTCACCTGGGCCATAAAACGATTGACATGAATCTTGAAGAAAGGCAGGTTTCCAAGTAAATATATAGTTTCATTAGTGTAGATTAGGGGAACAATGTATGAGTAAAACATACAGGTTTGTCAAGTCGGTTCTGAGTCTTAGGGAGAACCAGCTTGAAGAAAGACAGTCTACGGTAAATACATAACTCATTAACATAGTTTAAGACAAACATTTCCATAAGAAAAACACATTGGTTACCTCAAGGTTTGAGAAAAGTTAAGTTCGGGTAGAGCCAGGAGTCGTCACGGCAACACAGAATTTTAAGAGAAACCTACTTTTAAATTTGTATAGGAAAGGGAGGAAATTCTAACACTTGTTTGTTTCCTCCTGCCACTTAACAAAGATAAAAAAATGTCTGACACTTGCAGCCTATTTCCTCCATTTGGAGACCCCTGACCTTGCTGCCTGTTACCCTCTCAGTACCATACTATCTTGATGTCTATAGCTTTGTAGTATAGTCTGAAGTCAGGAAGGTTGATTCCTCCAGCTCCATTCTTTCTCAAGATTGCTTTGGCTATTCAGAGTCTTTTGTACTGTCATACAAATTGTGAAAAATTTTTGTTCTAGTTCTGTGAAAATACCATTGATAATTTGATAGGGATTGCACTGAAGCTGTAGATTGCTTTGGGTAGTATAGTCATTTTCTCAATGTTTGGTAATTTTCTGGTGGTGTCTTACAGTTTTCTATGTATAGTATCATGTCATCTGCAAACAGTGAGAGTTTTACTTATTTTCCAACCTGGACCATTTTATTTCTTTTTCTTCTCTGATTGCTGTGGATAAGACTTCTGAAACTACTTTGAACAATAGTGGTGAGAGTCAGCACCTTTATCTTGTTACTTATCTTATAGGAAATGCTTTTAGTTTTTCACCACTGAGAATAATAATTACTGTGGGCTTATCATATATGGTTTTTATTATGTTGGGGTAGATTCCCTTTATGCCCATTTTCTATTATCTTAAATGGTTGTTGAAATTTGTTAAAAGATTTTTTCTGCATTTTCTGAAATTATCATATGGTTTCTACTTTTCAGTTTGTTTATATGGTGTATCACATTGACTGATTTGCATGTATTGAAGAATACTGGCATCACTGTGATAAATCCCACTTGATCATGGTGTGTTATTGTTGTTCAGTCACCCAGTTGTTTCCAACTCTTTGCAATCCCATGGACTACAGCATGCCAGGCCTCAATGTCCCTCACCAACTCCCGGAGTTTGCCCAAGTTCATGTTCATTGAATCGGTGATATCATCCAGCCATCTCATCCTTTGATGCCCTCTTCTGCCCTTGATCTTTTGCAGCATCAGGGACTTTTCTTTGCATCAGATTACCAAAATACTGGAGCATCAGTTTCTGCATCAGTCCTGCAAGTGAATATTCAGGGTTGATCTCCCTTAAGATTGACTGGTTTGATCTCCTTGCTGTGTAAAGCACTTTCAGGAGTCTTCTCCAGCAGGACAGTTCAAAGGAATCAATTCTTTGACATTCTGCCTTCTTTAAGGTCCATCTCTCACAACTGTACATGGTCACTGGGAAGACCATATGGACCTTTGTTAGCAGAATAATGTCTCTGCTTTTCAACACACTTTCTAGGTTTGTCATCACTTTCCTGCCAAGAAAAACATCCATGGTGTATGATCCTTTTAATGTGTTGTTGGATTCTGTTTGCTAGTATTTTGTTCAGGATTTTCCCATCTATTTTCCTCAGTGAT
The DNA here is from genome assembly GCF_014754425.2 of Oryx dammah. Taxonomy (NCBI): domain Eukaryota; kingdom Metazoa; phylum Chordata; class Mammalia; order Artiodactyla; family Bovidae; genus Oryx; species Oryx dammah. The sequence continues at coordinate 42,074,514 of NW_024070213.1, read as the reverse complement.
ATTGGCTTGCAATTTTCTCTCTTTGTGTGTGATGTTTTTGTCTAGTTTTGATATCAGGGTGATGATGGCCTTGTGGAATTAATCTGAACTGTTCCCCCCATTGCAATTTCTCGGAAAAATTTGAGAAGGATAGGTATTAGTTCTTCCCTAAATATTTGATAGAATTCACCTGTGAAGCCTTTTAGCCTCGATTTTTGTTTCTTGGAAGACTTTTGATCATAGTGTTTCTATTTCGGTGCTTCTGATTGGTCTGCTCTTGATTCCTATTTCTTCTTTGTTCAGTTTTGGAAGGTTATACTTTTCTAAGGATCTGTCTATTTCTTCCAAATGTCCATTTTCTTGGCATAGAGTTACTCACAGTAGTCTATTATGATTCTTTGTATTTCTTCATTGTCTGTTGTAACATCTCCTTTTTCATTTCTAATTTGGTTGATTTGTTTTCTCCTTGTTTCCTTGATGAGTTTGACTAATGGTTTGTCAATTTTGTTTATCTTCTCAAAGAAACAGCTTTTAGTTTTATTGATCTTTGTTATTATTTCCTTCATTTCTTTTTCATTTATTTCTTCTCTGGTATTTATGATTCCTTCCCATTTACTAACTTTGGATGTTTTGTTCTTCTTTTCCTAGTTGCTTCATGTGTAAGGTTAAGTTGTTTATTTGATGTTTTTCTTGCTTCTTGAGGTAGGCTTGTATTGCTATAATCTTCCTTCTTAGAACTTCTTTTGCTCTATCGCACAGATTTTGGGTAATTGTGTTTTCATCATCATTTGGTTCTAGGTATCTTTTTATTTTATTTTTTTATTTCTTCAGTGACTTCTTGGTTATTTAGAAGCATGTTGTTTAGCCTCCATGTTTTTGTGTTTTTTAAATAATTTTTTCCCTGTAATTGATATATAATCTTATACCACTATGTTCAGAAAAGATGCTTGATATGATTTCATTTTTCTTAAATTTATTAAGGCTTGATTTGTGATCCAAAATGTGATCTACTCTGGCTAATCTTCTATGTGCACTTGAGAAAAAAAGTGTATCTTACTGTTTTTGGATGGAATACCCTAAAGACATCAATTTAATCCATCTGGTCCAGTGTATGATTTAAGACTGTGTTTCCTAATTAATTTTCTGAGTGAATGATCTGTCTGATGGTGTAAGTAGGTTGTTAAAGTCTCCTACTGTTATTGTGTTACTGCTGATTTCTCGTTTTTTGGTTGTTAGCATATGCTTCATGTATTGAGATGCTCCTATGTTGGGTGCATAAATATTTATAATTGCTATATCTTCTTCTTGGATTGATCACTTGATCATCATGTAGTGTCCTTCCTTATCTCTTGTAACTGTTTTTGTTTCAAAATATATTTTTTCTGATATGAATATTGGTATTCCTTTCTTTAGATTCCCATTTTCAAGGAATATCTTTTCCCATCCCTTGAATTTCAGTCTGTATGTGTTCTCAGGTCTGAACTGTCTCTTGTAGTTAACATATACATGGATCCTATTTCTCTATATGTACAGCCAGTCTGTGTCTTTTGGTTGGAGCATTTAATCCATTTACATTTAAGATAGCTATTGATATGTATGTTCTTATTGCCATTTTCTTATTTGTTTGAGAGGTTTTTTTTTTGTGTGTGTGTGTGGTCTTTTTCTTGTGTTTTCTACCTTGAGAATTTCCTTTAGCATTTGTTTTTTTTTTAAATATAAATTTATTTATTTTAATTGGAGGCTAATTACTTTACAAAATTGTATTGGTTTTGCTATACATCAACATGAATCCGCCACGGGTGTACTTGTGTTCCCCATCCTGAGCCCCCCTCCCGCCTCCTTCCCCATACCATCCCTCTGGGTCATCCCAGTGCACCAGCCCCGAGCATCCTGTATCATGCATTGAGCCTGGACTGGCGATTTGTTTCACATATGATATTATACATGTTTCAGTGACATTCTCCCAAATCATCCCACCCTAGCCCTCTCCCACAGAGTCCATAAGACTGTTCTATACATCTGTGTCTCTTTTGCTGTCTCACATACAGGGTTATCATTACCATCTTTCTAAATTCCATATATATCCATTAGCATTTGTTTTAAGGCTTCTTGGTGTTGAATTCTCTTAGCTTTCATATGTCTGTAAAACTTTTGATATCACCATCAAATCTGAATGAGATCCTTGCTGGGTAGAGTAATCTTGGCTATAGGTTTTTGTCTTTCATCATTTTAAATATATGCTGCCACTCTTTTCTGGCCTGCAGTGTTTCTGCTGAAAAATCGTGATTAGCTTTATGGGGATTACTTTGTATGTTACTTTCTGCTTTTCCTTTGCTGCTTTTAATACTTTTTCCTTTGCATTTAATTTTTGTTAGTTTGATTAATATGTGTCCTGGTGTATTTTTCTTTGCTTTTAACCTGTATGGGACTATGGGCTTCCTGAACTTGGATGGCTATTTCCTTTCCCATATTAGGGAAGATTTTGACTATAGTCTCCTGCAATATTTTCTCATAGCCTTAAAGAAAGTTATCACTTCTTCTTCTGGAATCCCTGTAATTTGGATGTTAGTGCACTTAATTTTGTTCCAGAGGTCTCTGAGACTCTCCTCAATTCTGTTCATTCTTTTTATTATTATTATTATTCTGCTCCTTGGGAGTTATTTCTATCATTCTATCTTTCAGTTCACTTATCCATTCCTCTGTCTGTTATTCTACTATTGATTCTTTCTAGAGTATTTTTAATTTCAGTACTTGTGTTGTTCACTGCTGTTTTTTATATTCTTTATTTATTCCAGGTCTTTGTTAATGTCTCTGCATTTTCTCCATTCTATATTCAATATTTTGAAACTCCTTTACTATCATTACTCTAAATCCTTTCTCAGATAGATTTCCTATTTCCTTTCCACTTATTTGGTCTTGTAGCTTTTTACCGGTGCCTTTGTCTGTATCATATTTTTTCTTGTTTTCATTTGTTTATTTTGATGGGTGGTACAATGTTTCTGTTTTACTACTTCTTTGGCCTGAGCTTTCCACCAGTGGAGTTTGCAGGCAGTTGAGTAGAGCCAGGTCGTGGTGTTGAAATGTGGACTTCTGTGATACCTGACTCTGATTAATATTCCCTGGGGCCTGACATTCTCTGTTACTCCAGCAGTTCAAACTAGCACTCTCATCACAGGGCTTAGGCCTGTACTGTGGCCCATGAATCAGGATCCCACAAGCCAAGGGATGCAGGAAAAAAAAAAAAGCAGAACAATAATAAACAATAAAAATATATAATAAATTTAGAACAGTAACAGATATATTAGAAAAAATAATAATATATTTGAAACAACCCTTGGAGGGTAAACTCAAACTCCAAATAGCAAATAGAAGAAACATAAATATATAAACACTATATATATATAATAAAAATTAAAAGTAAGAAGGTGCAGAATAATTACAAGGAATAAAAAATAAAATGTTAAGAAAACTAACAAGAATAGTAAAGAAAATAAGAACATATATGAAACAACCACTGGAGGGTAAGACTGAACTCTACTGGGAAATATATATATATTTTAATGCTAAATAAACAAACAAAAAACCTAAAATAAGCAGAAAAATACCTTGGCTGTGAAGGTATTTAGGTGATATTAAGGCAGGAGAGGGGTCCTGATCCAGAATCTATGCCTCCAGAAAAGTCCCTGGGTGGGGGTGGGGACAACTTAGGTTCTACCCAGTTAAGGGGGTCTTCTGCTGTGTCTCTGTCTTCAGGGTGTGAAGAACTAGGCCCAGGTCCTCAGGTGGCTCCCCAGGGTCAAGTTGATGGGGGAGCACCAGACTGGTTCTCCACTCCTCCACACTAGAGAAACTCTCCCCCAACTCCCTTGTCTCCATCTCCACGGGACCTACATGGGCAGAGGGTGCCCTCAGAGGTGGCCTTGGAGGACAGAGATGACCCAGGTGGGAGTAGGTAAATCCATAGAGGGTGGAGGGCTCAGCCTGGAGAGTGGAGTGGGGCCCTGAGGGAGGAGGGGGGCCCTGGAGGATAGAAAAGGCCCCTGGAAAGAGGAGAGATCCATAGGGATGAAAGAGACCCCAGAGGATGGGGTTCCTGAAGAAGGAGAAAACTAGAGAGCAGAGGGGACCCCAGATGGTGGAGGGTTCAGCCTTGAGGGAGAAGCGGGCCCTGGAGAGAGAAGCCCTGGAGGGCAGAAAGGGGCCCCAGAGTGCAGAGGGAGCCCCAGAGGGCCTGGTCCACATGGCAGACCAGGGTCTCCAGAAGGATGAGTGTACCCCAGAGGATGGAGCCGCAGAGTGAGGAGTAGACTGGAGAGTGGAGGGTAGCCCAGAGGTTGGAGGGGGCCCCTAGAGGGCAGAGGGGGTCCCAAAGAGTGGAGAGCTCCAGCTGGGGCCTCAGGAAGGTCCTCAGGGCCATGTGTGTGGAGGCCCATCAGGCAGTTCCCTGCTCCTGGAGACCTACAGGAGCTTCCCCCAGCCACCTTTTTTTCCTCCTCCCTCCCTCTCACATCCACAAGACACACCCAGCCAAGTGAGCTCTGAGGGACAGAGAGGGCCCTGGAGGGCCAAGGGGGCCCAGAATACAGAGGCGGTCTCAAAGGGCAAATGTAGAGCTGAAAGGCAGGAAGGGTTCTCAGCTAGAGGGCTCCTCGGAATATATGGGCAAGGGAATACCACACAGATCCTGGCTCCTCAAACCCCAAAGGAACCTCCTTGGCTGGCCTGGCCTTTTCTCCTCTCTCCCTCTCATGCCCACAGGACCCACCTGATCCCTGAAGAGCAGAGGATGCCCTGGAGTGCTCAGTCTGGAGGTAGAAGAGGGCCCCAGAGGTCAGAAAAACCCCCAAGGGTGGAGGACGAGGCTGGGGACCTCTGGAGGCTCCCCAGGGCCAAGTGTAAAGGGAACCTCTGGGGTTTCCCCTAATGGACTTTCAGATCCCAGGGGATCCCTCCCTTTCCCCACGGAGCAAGTGCACATATCCTGGGTGAAACCACTTCCCCTTCCCCAGCAGCCCCTCAATAGTGCTGGTCCCCCAGCCTCGGTCTTCCCTACTCCTCCCTACATGGTACCTGGTTGACCCCAGGACTCCTCCCATCAGCCTGGCCATGGGAGATCCCCCATGAGTATTTGGAGACTATCTTAGGTGTGAGGAGACATGGAATATCTCCCCTTGGCACCACCTTGGCTCCACTCCTTCTAAATCACTAAATTTTTTAATCATGCAAGTCATGAGTAACAACTTTTTCAACAAATGTGTAAGTATTTACACATTATTCATATCACTGATTCACTACTCTCAATTTGACATTAGTAAAGCCTCCTTTCTGTGGCCTTTGCTTAGTCGTTCAGTTGTATTGGACTCTTTACAACCTCATGGACTGCAGCACACCAGGATTCCCTATCCTTCATCATCTCCCAGAACTTGTTCAAATCCTTTCTTAGATGTGCATAAAAATAAATGTGCTGTAACACTTTCACCTATCTCTCACTTTGAAGACCACTGTCTAAAATAACTGTAGTAATTGGCACTGTTTTCATCAGTAGGTCTCAGATTGCTCCTTAACTCAACTTTTAATTCTCAGGCTAAATTCAGGCACTATTTTACCTCCTATGTGGTTTTGAGACTTGCTCAAATTAGAAGCATAAAGAGATTCACTTTCATTGTAGTGTTGCCAGAAGGGGTGCCCCTATCAGAGCCTGAGAGTAGGCTCTTGTCTAACACTCAGAAATGAATTGTCCTAGAAGACATACATACTGACAAAGAAAAAAAAAAATTATCAGAAAAGAGTTCTTGAACCTTTGTTCAAGAGCAGCAGGGTAAGAGAACCTTGGAGAACTGCTTAGCCATGTGGCTCACAGTCTCAGATTTTTTGGTAATGATTTAAATTACTGATTGTTTCTAGCCAATGATATTGCTTGTTCCAATATTTGGTCTGACTCAGGATCCTTCCTGGTGGCACACACATCTCTCAGCCATCTCTCCAAGCCAAGATGGATTCCAGTGTGAGAGTTTCTGGAAGGTTGGCAAGACATATTATAAGCTGCATCTTCTCCCTCCTGTTGGCCCCTCCCAAATTCTCCCAGCTACTTTTCCATGGCAGCACCATGTTCCTTATTGAGACCTCCTGTTGTGAGACAGCTCAAGCAAGTGATTATTATGGCATTTGGCTAAGGCAAGTGGTTTCAGTCAATGGTTTCCTAATAGTAGGGTAAAAATATTTGCACTTTATCAACAATTATAAGCAGAGCAAGCCTTCCTCAATTCTCTAGTTAATTACATATTATACAAAGAATTTTGTCTTTTAATTCTCTTACTTTCTTAGAATCTGGATGACTATTGACATGCAGCTTCCACAAAGCAGAGTCACTTTTTCTAGAAAAAACTTCATGGATTATAGAGACAAATTTTGCAGATCAAGAACAACCAATGGCCAAGCATTGATTTCACATTCTTTCTGTAAATTCCATAACTCCTAGAAGCCCCTCATTTCTACTGAATCAAACTCATGGATGGCAGATATTGCTTATTTTCCCTTACCTGTAACAACAATCTGCATCCATTAGCATCTTCTGCAATATATTTTCTGCCTTGTAGACCAGACGAGGTTATGACAAAATTATGAAGGGAAAATTATGTGTTGAGTAGCCCAGTGACCTTGCAGGTACCCATTCCCCACCATAGCCTATTCCACTATGGCGATTCGTCCCTTTCTTGTTTAAATGCTCAAACAGTGCTCAAACTCTCAGGAAACAAAACTTTTCCTTTCATGCGAGTATTTGCATGTTAAGCTTTGCAGGAGTGTGGATGCTGTTTTGGGGGGGTGGGGATCAGTGCAAGTTACGTATTACTAGTAAAAAAAAAGTGAATTATTTTGGATGGAAATAAAATTCTTTACGCCTGTGAAATTATACTAAATGTATGGTCACCTACATGATAAGCCAGCCCAGACTCAGAGCAGGAAAATGATATTGACTGATAAATGATATTGACAAAAGTTAATCAGTTTAAAACTCCCCAGATGATTCTGTTGATAAAAAAGTAAGCAAGAGTCAATCTAAGAAAGAAATAGAAAGCTTTATTTGAGCCAGACATCCTGGAATGTGAAGTCAAGTGGGCCTTAGAAAGCAACACTACGAACAAAGCTAGTGGAGGTGATGGAATTCCAGTTGAGCTATTTCAAATCCTGAAAGATGATGCTGTGAAAGTGCTGCACTCAGTTCAGTTCAGTCACTCAGTCGTGTCCAACTCTTTGCAACCCCATGAATTGCAGCACGCCAGGCCTCCCTGTCCATAACCAACTCCCAGAGTTCACTCAGACTCACGTCCATTGAGTCAGTGATGCCATCCAGCCATCTCATCCTCTGTTGTCCCCTTCTCCTCCTGCCCCTAATCCCTCCCAGCATCAGAGTCTTTTCCAATGAGTCAACTCTTCGCATGAGGTGGCCAAAGGACTGGAATTTCAGCTTTAGCATCATTCCTTCCAAAGAAATCCCAGGGCTGATCTCCTTCAGAATGGACTGGTTGGATCTCCTTGCAATCCAAGGGACTCTCAAGAGTCTTCTCCAACACCACAGTTCAAAAGCATCAATTCTTCGGCACTCAGCCTTCTTCACAGTCCAACTCTCACTCAATATGCCAGCAAATTTGGAAAACTCAGCAGTGGCCACAGGACTGGATAAGCTCAGTTTTCAATTCCAATCCCAAAGAAAAGCAATGCCAAAGAATGCTCAAACTACCTCACAATTGCGCTCATCTCACACGCTAGTAAAGTAATGCTCAAAATTCTCTAATCAGGCTTCAGCAATATGTGATCCATGAACTTCCTGATATTCAAGCTGGTTTTGGAAAATGCAGAGGAACCAGAGGTCAAATTGCCAACATCTGCTGGATCATGGAAAAGTTGGACTGTGGAGAAGGCTGAGCACCGAAGAATTGATGCTTTTGAACTGTGGTGTTGGAGAAGACTCTTGAGAGTCCCTTGGACTGCAAGGAAATCCAACCAGTCCATTCTGAAGGAGATCAGCCCTGGGATTTCTTTGGAAGGAATGATGCTAAAGCTAAAACTCCAGTCCTTTGGCCACCTCATGCGAAGAGTTGACTCATTGGAAAAGACTCTGATGCTGGGAGGGATTGGGGGCAGGAGGAGAAGGGGACAACAGAGGATGAGATGGCTGGATGGCATCACTGACTCAGTGGACGTGAGTCTGAGTGAACTCCGGGAGTTGGTGATGGACAGGGAGGCCTGGCGTGCTGCGATTCATGGGGTTGCAGAGTCAGACATGACTGAGCGACTGAACTGAACTGAACTGAACTTGAATTATAACCTGGGAGACAACCTCTTAGAAAACTCTGAGGACTGTTTCATCCATTAAAGGTCAAAGGAGTTGGTCAAATGATTGGGAGAATTCATCCGTGAAATTATCCAGGTCTAGAGTTTCCTTTGTAAAAATGTAATTAAAAATTAAATATGTTTAATATATAAAGACACTGAACTTTTGTTTTCTTATGTGTCAGTTCTAATAATGTATATATATCAAAGAATTTCTCCATTTTATCAGATATGTCAAATTTACTGTCATAAAGTTGTTCACACTGGGTTCTTATACGTTTACTACCTGTAGAATCTAAGGCAATAAAATCCCTTTCATTACTGTTATTACGGTCTATTTCTTCTTATTATTTTTTGATGTCTTAACTAATCACATTTATTTATTTGTCATTTTTCAATTTTATTATTTTCCTCTATTATCATGCTAGCTATTTCCTCTGTTTATTTGGGATTTAATTTGCTCATCTTATTCTGTGTTCTTAAAGTTGAAATATAAATCATTTGCTTTCAATTAGCCTTTTTTCTTTCAGTATAAGCATTTTTTAATTGTACATTTCTCTTTAAGTATTGCTATAGCTGCATTCCACAAATTTTAATTTGTTTTAAATGTTCAGTTTTAATTATCATTCGGTTTGAAATATTTCCTAATTCTTTTCACAATATTTTTTCACCTTGCAGGTTGTTTAGACTTCTTGAATTCTGTATGCTATGGAAATATCCAGATATCCTCTTTATCTAAGCTTTGTTAAATTTCATTATTTTATTATTTATCAAGAATTTTATGTACAATATTTAGACTATATGTTTCATCTGTACTTTAAAAGATTCTGTATTTTGAAGTTACTGTATGTAACACTCTCTAAACATCTATTAGATTAAGATGATTGTAATTATTTTCAAATCTTTTATATAGTTACTTAATTTCTCTACCTGGTCTATCAATAACTGTGAGAGGTTTGTTAAAATATTCTATTTTAATGGTAACCTTGTTTAGTTATTCATTTAGATTTTATTTTATGAATTTTGATGTTATTGCATCCATTCACATTTACTGAGATTATTGGTATTGTTAGGTTTAAGCTTATCATCTGACTAGTTCTTTTTTATTTTTCCTTTCTTGTTATTTTCCTTCCTTTGCAACTTTTTCACATTACTTGTGATTAACCAAATACACTTTAGTATTCCATTTTATTTCTTATTCATTTTATTTTTATACTGGATTGCTACATGTATCTCAATTTATTATTATCTTAGTATTGGCTCTAGAGCTAACACTTTGATTTATTATTTTGTCAGAGACTAGAATTAATATATTCCCTCTTCAGATGTCACACTTCACATCTGATATTTCACAGTTCCTAATTCACCTTTCCCCTTCTCTCATATCTATCCAAGGAATAGAGATTAGAAATTCATTTCCATAAAGTTAGAGGGCGCTGGGAATGTTGATTTTTTTCCACTTCAAATCTGTGTTACTTTCTGATTGCTGCTACAGCAAATTACCAAAAAAAAAAAAATTGAGTTTTAAAAAACACAAAGTTAAGATCTTATAGTTTTGGAAATTAGAAGTGTGAAGTTGAGAGGAAGGAGCAAGATGGTGGTGTAAGAGGACATGGAGGTGCCATCCCTCCATGAAAACACCAAAAAGACATCCATGTATGAAAAATTCCCATTGAAAAACTAACTGGAAACTGGCAGGGGATGGGGGCTTCTATTCAAACAAGACAGTAATAAAGTTACACATGTAATCAGGTAGGAAGGGGGAGAAAAGCAATTGAGTTGGAACCTGTGCTTTTGGGTGGCAACTCAGAGGAAAAGGGAATTATATTATATGTGTGGACACCTGAAAACTGAAAAGATCAGTTTTCATTCAAATCCCCCAAAAAATGCAATGCCAAAGAATGTTCAAACTACCATAAAATGCACTCATTTCATATAATAGCAAGCTAATGCTCAAAATCCTTCAAGCTAGGCTTCAACAATATGTAAACTGAAAATTTTCAGATGTACAAGTTGGGTTTACAAAAGGCAGAGGAACCAGAGATCAAATTGCCAACATTCACTGAATCAAAGAAAAAGCAAGAGGATTCCAAAATTACTTCTACTTATGCTTCATTGACTACACTAAAGATTTTGACTGTGTGGATCACAAAAAAACTGTGGAAAATTCTTAGAGATGGGAATACGAGACCACCTTATCTACTTCCTGAGAAGCCTACATGCAGGTCAAGAAGCAACAGTTAGAACTGGACGTGGAAAAACAGACCTATAAAACACTGGTGAAAGAAATCAAAGAGGACACTAAGAGATGGAGAAATATACCATGTTCATGGATCAGAAGAATAAATATAGTGAAGATTAGTATACTAGCCAAAGCAATCTATAGATTCAATGCAATCCCTATCAAGCTACCAACGGTATTTTTCACAAAGCTAGAACAAATAAGTTCACAATTTGTATGGAAATATTAAAAAAAAAACCTCAAATATCCAAAGCAATCTTGAGAAAGAAGAGTGGAACTGGAGGAATCAACCTACCTGACTTCAGGCTCTACTACAAAGCCACAGTCATCAAGACAATATGGTACTGGCACAAAGACAGAAATATAGATTAATGGAACAAAATAGAATGCCCAGAGGTAAATCCACGCACCTATGGACACCTTATCTTTGACAAAGGAGGAAAGAATATACAATGGAGAAAAGGCAATCTCTTTAACAAGTGGTGCTGGAAAAACTGGTCAACCACTTGTAAAAGAATGAAACTAGAACACTTTCTAACACCATACACAAAAATAAACTCAAAATGGATTAAAGATCTAAACGTAAGACCAGAAACTATAAAACTCCTAGAGGAGAACATAGGCAAAACACTCTCCGACATAAATCACAGCAGGATCCTCTATGATCCACCTCCCAGAATACTGGAAATAAAAGCAAAAATAAACAAATGGGACCTAATTAAAATTAAAAGCTTCTGCACAACAAAGGAAACTATAAGCAAGGTGAAAAGACAGCCTTCCAAATGGGAGAAAATAATAGCAAATGAAGCAACTGACAAACAACTAATCTCAAAAATATACAAGCAACTCCTGCAGCTCAATTCCAGAAAAATAAACGACCCAATCAAGAAATGGGCCAAAGAACTAAATCAACATTTCTCCAAAGAAGACATACAGATGGCTAACAAACACATGAAAAGATGCTCAACATTACTCATTATCAGAGAAATGCAAATCGAAACCACAATGAGGTATCATTTCATGCTAGTCAGAATGGCTGCTATCCAAAAGTCTACAAGCAATAAATCCTGGAGAGGGTGTGGAGAAAAGGGAACCCTCTTACACTGTTGGTGGGAATGCAAACTAGTACAGCCACTATGGAGAACAGTGTGGAGATTCCTTTAAAAACTGCAAATAGAACTGCCATATGACCCAGCAATCCCACTGCTGGGCATACACACTGAGGAAACCAGAATTGAAAGAGACACATGTGCCCCAATGTGCATTGCAGCACTGTTTATAATAGCCAGGACATGGAAACAACCTAGATGTCCATGAGCAGATGAATGGATAAGAAAGCTGTGGTACATATACACAATGGAGTATTACTCAGCCATTAAAAAGAATACATTTGAATCAGTTCTAATGAGGTGGATGAAACCAGAGCCTATTATACAGAGTGAAGGAAGCCAGAAAGAAAAACACCAATAAAGTATACTAACACATATATATGGAATTTAGAAAGATGGTAATGATAACCCTGTATGCAAGACAGCAAAAGAGACATAGATGTATAGAACAGTCTGTTGGACTCTGTGGGAGAGGGAAAGGGTGGGATGATTTGGGAGAATGGCATTGAAACATGTATAATATCATATATGAAACAAATCGCCAGTCCAGGTTCAATGCAGGATACAGGATGCTTGGGGCTGGTGCACTGGGATGACCCAGAGGGATGGTATGGGGAGGGAAGTGGGAGGGGGATTCAGGATGGGGAACACGTGTACACCCATGGTGGATTCATGTTGATGTGTGGCAAAACCAATACAATATTGTAAAGTAATTAATCTCCAATTAAAATAAATAAATTTATATTATAAAGTAAAATAAATGAAAAAGAAAAAATGGGAAAGGAGTACAACAAGGCTGCATATTGTCACCCTGCTTATTTAACTTATATGCAGAGTACATCATGTGAAATGCTTTGCTGGAAGATTCACACTTGGAATCAAGATTTCCAGGAGAAATATCTTTAACCTCATACATGCAGATGATACCACTTTAATGACAGAAAGTGAAGAGGAACTAAAGAGCCTCTTGATGAGGGTGAAAGAGGAGAATGAAAAAGCTGCCTTAAAACTCAACACTCAAAAAACTAAGATCATGGCATCTGGTTTTATCACTTCATGGAAAATAGATGGGGTATAAGTGGAAACAGTTACAAGTTTTATTTTCTCGGACTCCAAAATCACTGTGGACAATGACTTCAGCCACAAAACTAAAAGACACTTGCTCCTTGGAAGAAAAGCTATGACAAACATAGACCATGCATTAAAAAGCAGAGACATCACTTTGTCAACAAAGGTCCATAAAGTCAAAGTTATGGTTTTTCCAGTAATCATGCACAGATGTGAGAGTTGGACCATAAAGAAGGCTGATGCTTTTGAATTGTGGTGCTGGAGAAGACTCTTGAGGCAGCAAGGATGTCAAACTAGTCAATCTTAAAGGAAATCAACCTGAATATTCACTGGAAGGACTGATTCTGAAGCTGAAGCTCCAATACTTTGGCCACCTGATGGGAAGATCTGACTCATTGGAAAAGATCCTGATACTGGAAAATATTGAGAGCAAGGGGAGAAGGGGGCAACAAAGGATAAGATGGTTAGATGGTATCACCGCTTCAGGGGACATGAGCTTGAGCAAACTCTGGGAGATAGTGAGGGACAGGGAAGCCTGGCATGCTGCAGTTCATGGGATTGCAAACAGTCAGACATGACTTAGCAACTGAAGTATGAGAACAACAGCTGCCCTGGTGAGTGTACAGCTTGAACCATAGTCTAGGTGCCCAAGTCCTGGGTTTCTACTCAAGGGAGACAAGCCCCTTTTGCTATTTGGAGGATGGTTGGGAGACCGATACAGAGCATATGCATGCTTGCCCTGAAGCCGAGCAGGGAGATGTCTGCTCTAGTGATTGCCAGATTTCTCATGCTTCCCTCACCATACACTGCATCCTGAGCTGAGTGAACACTCTAGACCTGCTTACTCCATGTCACAATGTGGCACCAGATCAGGGGCAGTTAAGATGGGGAAAATACTTGATTGTGGAATGCAGAGACAACCTGCTCCCAGAGCAGAACCTGCTGGGAAGCCACAGCCATTGTTGACTTTTATTCAAGCAGTACCTCAGAAATAGTCCAGACCTCTGATGGTTGTTGTTTCACCATAGCTCACACTCCAATATATGGTGAGAGTTCACATGGTCTCTGCTTGCTTTGTGAAGCACTTTCAGAGCAGGGAAGAAGAAAAATAAGTTGGAGGTAGATTGACCATGAGGGACAAAGAGGAGTAGCACCTGAGGATCTATGGAAGTTCTGTCTGTATACAAATCCTCTTTGCTTTAGGACTCCCTCCATCTCTTGGGCAAGAATCCAGTGTAAGAAGAGGGAGAAAGACACACGTAAAGGGGAAAGTGTCAGCTCAGAACGAACCTCAGAACTTCTGTTCCAGCAATTTATGATCAGACCCCATTCCTGAAAGGGTGGTGATGGCCACTGAGCAAGTAAGAAGTCTATCTTTAGCCCCACCTCCTACCAAGGTGAAAGCTACCAGCACACCCTGAGGAAAGACATGAATGGCATCAACGTCAAATCTGACATGCAGTTTGTATAAGGATGCTGCCACATACAAATATCCATTCAGGACCACAATAAACAATTGTTTCACCTAAATTCATAAAGGCAGAGCTAGTTAAGCACAATGAAAATGTGGAAGAACTACTCTCAATTGAAACAGCAAGAGAAAGCCCCCTAAAATAAATAATGAAACAGAAATCAATAATCTACTAAATTCGAAATATCGGTAACAAAATTGCTAACTGAATTAAGAAAAAGACTGATATAAGCAGCGAAAACTTCAGCAAGATTAGAAAATATAAAAAAGATTCAATCAGAAATTAAGAATTCAATAGCAGAAATTAAAACATACACATTAGAAAAATGAGTACCAAGCTAAGTAATATAGAAGAACACATAAGAAACCTGGAAAATAGAAAAATGGAAATCGCCCAAACAGAATAGCAAAAAGAAAAACAAATTTTAACAATTGAAAGCAATTTAAGAGCTCTCAGGGATAACATTAAGCATATTAACATTCACATTATAGAACTCCCAAAATAAAAAGAGAGAAAGAAAGGGGATGAAAATGTATTTGAGGAAATTATGACTGAAAACTTCCCAAAGCTAAAGAAGGAAATTTAAATTCAGGTACAGGAATAAGGGAGGGTACCAAGCAAAGATGCACCCAAATAGATCCACAATAAGAAATATGATCATTAGAATGGCAAAAATTAAACAGAGAATTCTAAACACAGCAAGACAAAAAGAAAGAATCACATACTAGGGAACCACCATAAGGCTATCAACTAATTTCTCAGTAGAAACTTTATAGGCCAGAAAGGAATGGCACACTACATTCAAAGTGAGGAAAGGGAAAAACCTTCAATGTAGGATAGTCTACTCAGCAAGATTATCATTTAGAATAGAAGGATAGATTAAATAAACTTCTCAGACATCAAAAATTAAAGGGATTCATCAATACAAATCCTACCCTAAAAGAAATGTTGAAGGATCTTGTCTAAGTGGAAAAGAACTAAGAATCTATAAAAAAGGGGAAAATATAGGAAAGGCAAGGACAGAGGGTCAAACACTTAAATAAGCCAATATGAAGATTAAAAGACAAAATTTGTAAATGTTAAGTGATAAACATGAAAATGTAAAATATGACATCAAACACATGAAACAGAGGGTAAAAGAGTAAAAAATGAAGGTCTTTTAGAAGATGTTTGAATATAAGTGACTACAAATCATTATTTTAAAAATAATATTAAGTAGAGAGCACTGAAATTGCAACCAGCTATTGAACAAACATTGACAAGAGGACTCTGGAGCTCACCAAAAAAAAGATACCCAATGTCCAAAACAGAGAAGCTGCAGTGAGATGATAGGAGGGGCACAGTCACAATAAAATCAAATCCCATACCCTCTGGGTAAGCAACCCACAAAGTGGAGAACAATAATACTAAAGAAGTTCTCCCACTGTTGTGAAGGTTCTGAACCTCACATCAGGCTTCCCAGCCTGGGTATCTGGGAAAGGGACCAGAAATCCCTATGGAATCTGACTTTGAAGGCCAGAGGGATTACAGGATTTCCACAGGACTGGGGGAAAAAGAGACTCCATTCTTGCAGGGCACAAATAAAATGTTATCTGCACCAAGACTCAGGGGGAAGGAGCAGTGACCCCACGGGAGACTGGACCAGACCTACCTGCTAGTGTTGGAGGGTCTCCTGTGGAGATGTGGGTTGATAGTAGCTTACAACTACAGGGATGGGGGCCCTGTCAGCAGTAGTACTGAGAGGTTAGGGTTAGGGGTAGGGTTAGGTTAGGCATGAACTCTCTAGGAGGTTGCCATTAACCACAGAGCCCTAGATCCCGGGCTGGGTCACCTCAGGCTAAAGAGCAGATAGATAATTGTATCAGCAGATAATTGGATTAAAGTTTTACTGAGCACAGCCCTACCCACCAGAGCATGACACAGTTTTTCCCACCACTAGTTCCTCCTATCAGGAAGCTTACACAAGTTTCTTAGCCTCTTCCACCAGAGGGCAGACAGAAAAACAAGAAGAACCAAAATCCTTCAGCAGATACAATGAAAACTACATCTCAGAAAGTTAATCAGTGAAAAATCAGGAGGTTATAGCCCAGATGAAGGGACAAGGTAAAACCCCAGGAAAACAACTAAGTGAAGTGAAGATAAGAAACCTTCCAGAAAGAATTCAGAATAGTGATAGTGAAAATGATTGAGGATCTTGGAAAAATAATGGAGAAGATGCAAGAAATGTTCACCAAGGACGAGAAGGCTGAGGGTCAAAGAACTGATGCTTTTGAATTGTGGTGCTGGAGAAGATTCCTGGAGAAGATTCTTGAGAGTCCCTTGGACTGCAAGGAGATCAAACCAGTCAATCCTAAAGGAAATCAACCCTGAATATTCATTGGAAGGACTGATGCTGAAGCTGAAGCTACAGTGCTTTGGTCATCTGATACAAAGAGCCAACTCATTGGAAAAGACCCTGATGTTTGGAGAGACTGAGGATAGACGGAAAAGGGGACAACAGAGCATGAGCTCATTGGATGGCATCACTAATTCAATGGACATGAGTTTGAGCAAACTCTGGAGATAGTGAAAGACAGGGATGTCTGGCTTGATGCAGTCCATGGGGTCGCAAAGAGTTGGATACGACTTAACAACCAAACAACAACAACAAAGAACTAGAGAGCAAAGAAACAGAGATTAACAATACACTAGAAGGAATAACTAGCAGAATAATTGTATCAGAAGAACAGATAAGTGACATGGAAGACAGAATAGTGGAAATCATGCCACAGAACAGAATACAGAAAAAAGAATTTAAAAAAAAAAAGGGGGGAAAACCTTCTAAGAGACTTCTGAGACAGCATTAAAGGTACCAAAATTTGCATTACAGGGATCCCAGAAGGAGAAGAGAGAGAAAAGGAACTTGGAAAAAAAATATTTGAAGAAATAATAGCTGAAAAATTCTCTAACATGGGAAAGGAAATAGTCAACCATGTCCAGGAAGCAGAGAGTACCAGGCAGGATTAACCTAAGGAGGAAAACACCAACACATAGTAATCAAACTGACAAAAATTAAAGACAAAGATAAAATATTGAAATCAACAAGGGAAAAATATACAAGGGAACTCCCACAAGCTTATCAGCTGATTTATCAACATAAACTATACAAGCCAGAAGGAATGGCAGAATATATCTAAAGTGATGAAAGGGAAGAACCTATAACCAAGAATATTCTACTGAGAAAGACTTTTGATGGAGAAATCAAAAGCTTTCCAGACAAAAAAGTTAAGAGAATTCAGTACTACCAAACCTCCTTTACTGTAAGTGCTAAAGGAACTTCTCTAGGCAGGAAACACAAGAGAAGAAGATCTTCTCCTTTAAACAATTAAGCAAATGGTAATAGGATCATACGTATCAATTACCACCATGGATGTAAATGGATTAAATGGCCAACAAAAAGATATAGACTGGCTGGATGAATGAAAACGTGCATGTATACATTTCTACTTAGGACATCACTCTACTTAACTGCCCAAATTGTATGTAATTATTTTATACTGTTAGGTTAATCATGTTTCCACTATAGCTTGCAATTATAATTATCTTTTTTTTTTTTTGGTCTGGCTATTGATTGTGAAAACTGATAAACATATTTTAATATTCAGTTCAGTCACTCAGTCGTATCTGACTGTGACCCCATGTACTGCCAGGATTCACTGTCCATCACCAACTCCCGGACTTTGATCAAACTCATGTCCATCGAGTCAGTGATGCCATCCAACCATCTCATACTCTGCCGGCTCCTTCTCCTCCTGCCTTCAATCTTTCCCAGCATTAAGGTCTTTTCCAATGAGTCAGTTCTCACAAAGTGGCAAAATTATTGGAGTTTCAGCTTCAGCATCAGTACTTCCAATGAATATTCAGGGTTGATTTCCTTTAGGATTAACTGGTTTGATATCCTTGCAGTCCAAGACTCTTGTCTTCTCCAGCAACACAGTTCAAAAGGATCAATTCTTTGGCACTCAGACTTCTTTGTAGACCAACTCTCACATCCATACCTGTGGATGTATGGGAA
Organism: Oryx dammah; assembly: GCF_014754425.2. NCBI lineage: Eukaryota > Metazoa > Chordata > Mammalia > Artiodactyla > Bovidae > Oryx > Oryx dammah. The sequence continues at coordinate 42,056,259 of NW_024070213.1, read as the reverse complement.
AACCATAGCTTTGAATAGCTGAAACTTTGTGGGCAAATGATGTCTCTGCTTTTTAATATGCTGTCTAGGTTGGTCATAGGTTTTCTTTAAAGGAGCAAGCGTCTTTTATTTCTTGCTGCAGTCACCATCTGCAGTGATTTTGGAGCCCCAGAAAAACAGTCTGCCACTGTTTTCCACTGTTTCCCGATCTATTTTCCATGAAGTGATGGGACCAGATGCCATGATCTTAGTTTTCTAAATGTTGAGCGTTAAGCCAACTTTTTCACTCTCCTCTTTCACTTCATCAAGAGGCTCTTTAGTTCTTTTCCTTTCTGCCATAAGAATGATGTCATCTCTGTATCTGAGTTTATTGATATTTCTCCAGGAAAACTTGATTTCAGATTGTGCTTCATCCAGTCTGGCATTTCTCATGATGTACTCTGCATATAAGTTAAATAAGCAGGGTGACAATATACAGCCTTGATGTAATCCTTTCCCATTTAGAATCAGTCGGTTGTTCCATGTGCAGTTCTAACTGTTGCTTCTTGAACTGCATACAGATTTCTCAGGAGGCAGGTAAGGTGGTCTGGTATTCCCATCTCTTTCAGAATTTTCCAGTTTGTTGTGATCCACATAGTCAAAGGCTTTGGCATAGTCAATAAAGCAGAAATAGGTGTTTTTCTGGAACTCTTTTGCTTTTTCAATGATGGCGGATGTTGGCAATTTGATGTCTGGTTCCTCTGCCTTTCCTAAAACCAGCTTGAACATCTGGAATTTCACAGTTCATGTACTGATGAAGCCTGTCTTGGAGAATTTTGAAAATTACTTTGCTAGTGTGTGAGATGAGTGCAATTGTGCAGTAGTTTGAACATTCTTTGGTATTGCCTTTCTTTGGGAAATGGAATAAAAACTGACTGGAAAATTTTTCCAGTCCTGTGGCCACTGCTGAGTTTTCCAAATTTGCTGGCATATTGAGTGCAGCACTTTAACAGCATCATAATTTAGGATTTGAAATAGCTCAGCTGAAATTCCATCACCTCCACTAGCTTTGCTTGTAGTGATGCTTCCTAAGGCCCACTTGCCTTTGCATTCCAGGATGCGATGACCATCCCCAAGAAAAAGAAATGCAAAAAGGCAAAATGGTTGTCTTAGGAGGCCTTAAAAATAGCTGAGAAAAGAAGAGAAGCTAAGGGCAAAAAAAAAAAAAAAAGGAAAGATGTACCCATTTGAATGCCGAGTTCCAAAGAATAGCAGGGAGAGATAAGGAAACCTTCTTCAGTGATCAATGCAAAGAAATAAAGGAAACCAATAGAATGGGAAAGACTAGAGATCTCCTCCAGAAAATTAGAGAAACCAATGGAACATTTCATACAAAATAGGCACAATAAAGGACATAAATGATATGGACCTAACAGAAACAGAAGATATTAAGAAAAGATTTCAAGAATATCAAGAATAATTATTGTGATTATGTAGCTTTTATTTGGAAGGATTGATGCTGAAGCTGAAGCTCCACTGCTTTGGCCACCTGATGCGAAGAACTGACTCATTAGAAAAGACCCTAATGCTGGGAAAGGTTGAAGGCAGGAGAAGGGGACTATAGAGGATGAGATGGTTGGATGGCACTAGTGACTCAATGGATATGAGTTTGAACAAGCTTCAGAAGTTGTTGATGGACAGGAAAGCCTGGTATGCTGCAGTCCAAGGATTCACAAAGAGTCAGACACAACTGAGTGACTGAACTGAACTGAACTATTATCTGCTTTATTAATATTTATCTATTATGTTATAATTGGTCAACAGAAAATGATAGAATTCTATATAATTAAAACTATCATTTAATAGAACAACCTGTAATCACTTTTTATAAGAATTATCTTGAAATTTTTTTTAGAAAACGCAAATTCCCAGGTATTTTTTTTCTTCAATGATCATATATGTTTCTAATGAGCATCCATGTTTAAAAATAACTGGACTATATGATTATTTTTTTACTTTATCTAGCCTGTTTCATTTTTCTCTTTGATTGTCATCTCTGATTTAATTTAGTTTATGTTTTCCAGTTCCTCTATCTCTTTTTTGTTGTTGTTTTTCTCAAGCCTTTATCAAGCTATCAACCAACTGTAGTTGAAAAACTTTTTCACCCACACACACATATAAACAGCATGTGTAGTATAACATATATATTTCAGAAAACATGAATTTTTTCCTAGCTAAAAAATTTATGACATTTTGATTATACTTGTTTGACTTAATATGAATAGAATGCTAGATTGCTAATTTATATTCACTTCAAACTTTTATATAGTTCCATGTATTTTGACATCTCAAATTACTGCTAAAAGCCCAGAAAGTTTATTATCTTAGTGATTTTTTTTTAAATTGGAATGAGGCTTGAATCTTCCAATCCAATGCTGAGAATATAAAGAAATACTTGTAAAACAGAAACAGGAAATTCACATGTTTTACTGTGTTATTAATAAGGTACAGATTTGGTTCAAATTTTACAAAATTTTATGCTGGTTTTCATTATTATAAAGTATAAGGTTTTCATACTTTATTTAATGTTGCACATTATCTTTAGTTGCATTGATCAGCTTCAGCTGCATGCAAAAAATGCTGATAAATTCTTTTTACATTTTTATTCATTTATACAAATATTTTTAATTTCCCTTGTTATGACTTTTTTTAGATATATCTTTATAAGAGGACATTTGATTTGCAAATACATGGTTTTTTTAAAGTATCTTTGATATTAATTTCTCATTTTGATGTTAATTTCTCTGCCTTAGAAATGCAGGGGGAAAAAAGAAAAACAAAAATTATTTCCTCTCTGCATTCAACCTCTGTGTTTTTTCAGTCTTCTAACTTTGTTGAGACTTTTGATGGCAAAGTCAGAGAGCTCTCTTGGTAAATGTCACATTGCACTTGAAAATATGTGGTTTATTTTAAAATATCTTTTGATATTCATTTCTAACATAATTCCACAGTGATAAGACTACAGACTCTGTACACTTTCAATACCTTTAGACCATGAAAATTTCGCACTTTGTTTTATGTACCTGGATATATTCCAGTGTCTCACAGTTTATAATCTTTGGGAACTTGAGTAGAATTTGTATCCTACTGTTGTGTGAAAATTATATAAATCTTATCTTGAATTGGTTCATAGTGCTTTTCAGGTCTACTATATCCTCCTAGTTTTCTGTCCATTTATTCTATTAATTTTTGAGTGTTTGATATTGCAACTCCAACTAAAAATTTTAATTTATCTACTTAAAATAATTGCAATATATATGAGAGTATATGTAAATTTGCTCTGTATTCTTCAAGTCTCCTTTAAATATGTTACCTTTCTTTCATAATGTAAAAAATAAAAAAAGAGAAAAAACAAGTGATTATAGTTTTAAGTTAACATTTATGAACCCCAAGGTAACCACAGATCAAAAATCTGCAAAATCCAAAAGAATGAAAAAAAGAATAAACATATACTACAAAAAGTATCAAATCACAAAGCAAGAAACAAAGAAATGAACAAAGAAGATCTATAAGAACTAGTCAACAAGTAATAAAATGACAATAAGTAAAATATAGACCTGTCAATAATTAATGTCAGTGTACTAAATGGCCTAAACAAAAGATTTAAGGTGGCTAATTGCATCATAAAAATGACTCTTCTACACAATGCCAACAAGAGACTCACTTCAGAGTTAAAGACACAAACAGACTGAAAGTGAGGGGTGGGAAAAGATACTGCCTGCAAATAGAAATGACTAGAACAAGGGGGTAGCAAGACACATACTAAAACAAAGGTTATAACAACAACAACAACAACAAAAAAAAGAAAGACATTATATAACAATAAAAGGATCAGTACGAGGAGACATTATATTTGTTAACATATGTACACACTATATGTGCTGCGCTGTACTTAATCATTCAGTCCTATACAACTCTTTGTGACCCCATGGACTGTAGCCCACCAAGGCTTTGTCAATGGGGATTCTCTAGGCAAGAATACTGAAATGGGTGGCCGTGCCCTTCTCCAGGGTATCTTCCCAACCCAGGGATCAAACCCAGGGATCAAACCCAGGTCTCCTGCATTGCAGGCAGATTCTTTACCATATAGGCCACCAGGGAAGCCTGTGTGCCCTATATAATAGCACCTAAACTGTAGCCATGAAACTAAAAGACTCTTACTCCTTGGAAGAAAAGTTATGACCAACCTAGATAACATATTCAAAAGCAGAGACATTACTTTGCTGACTAAGGTCCATCTAGTCAAGGCTATGGTTTTTCCTGTGGTCATGCATGGATGTGAGAGTTGGACTGTGACGAAAGCTGAGCCCCGAAGAATTGATGCTTTTGAACTGTGGTATTGGAGAAGACTCTTGAGAGTCCCTTGGACTGCAAGGAGATCCAACCAGTCCATTCTGAAGGAGATCAGCCCTGGGATTTCTTTGGAAGGAATGATGCTAAAGCTGAAACTCAAGTACCTTGGCCACCTCACACAAAGAGTTGACTCATTGGAAAAGACTCTGATGCTCAGAGGGGTTGGGGGCAGGAGGAGAAGGGGACAACAGAGAATGAGATGGCTGGATGCCATGAGTCTGAGTGAACTCTGGGAGTTGGTGATGGACAGGGAGACCTGGTGTGCTGGGATTCATGGGGTCGCAAAGAGTCGGACACGACTGAATGACTGAACTGAACTGATTTGAACTGAAAGCAGAGACATTACTTTGCTGACAAAGGTCCAGATAGTCAAAACTATAATTTTTTCAGTAGTCATGTACAGATGTGAGAGTTGGACCATAAAAAAGTCTGAGCACTGAAGAACTGATGCTTTCAAATCGTGCTGTTGCAGAAGACTCCTGAGAGTCCTTGGACAGCAAGATTAAATGAGTTAATACTAAAGGAAATCAACTGAATATTCATTGGAAGGACTGATGCTGAAGCTGAAGCTTCAATACTTTGGCTATCTGATGCAAAAAGCCAACTCATTGGAAAAGACCCTTATGCTGGGAAAAATTGAAGGCAGATTAAAAAATGCCAGTGAAACCAAGGGGAAAAAAATTACTGGATATTGTGATATCACAGCCCACTGACTAATTTTTGGTATGTGTTAAAAGCTACTTGATAATCATGTTGCTCAATGACTGGCAGTAATCATACTTCTCAAATAAATGTGGTTCAAATTAAATTGCCTTGACACAATCTGCTCCATAAGTTTACTCTTTTTTTGTTTAAAGTTATCAACTTCAAAAGGAGTAGTGGGAAAACCATAATATAAAAAGATACATGCACCTCAATGTTCATTGAATCACAATTTCCAATAGCCAGGACATGAAAACAACCTAAATATCCATCAACAGAGGAATGGATAAAAAAGATATGGTACATATATGCTATGGAATATTAGTCACAAAAAAAGAACAAAATAATGCCATTTACAGAAACATAGATGAACATAGGGTTTGTCATACTCAGTGAAGTAAATCAGACACAGAAAGACAAGTATTATATGATATTGCTTATAAGTGGAAACTTAAAAGAGGTAAATGAACTTATTTATAAAACGGAAGTAGAGTCATTAATGCAGAAGTCAAACATGTTTATCAGACGATAAATGGGGAGGGATATTAATAAATTGGGAGATTGGGACTGACATATACACACTACTATATATAGAATAGATAACTAATAAAACCTACTGTATAGCATAGGAAACTCTACTCGATACTCTGTAATAGACTATATAGGTAAAGAATCTGAAAAATAAAATAATGTGGATATATGTACATGTATCTGATTCACTTTGCCATACACCTAACACAACTGTAAATCAACTATGCTCCAATAATTTTGTAAAAAGTTATTATGGGAGGGAGTGTTAAAAATAGTAATTGATCATATTTTAAGAAAAAATAGTATTTAATTTCAGTAAATTATTCCCTGATCGTTCAGATGGTAAAGAATCTGCCTGCAATGCAGGAGACATTAGTTTGATCCCTGAGTCAGGAAGATTCCCTTGGAGAAGCAAATGGCTACCAACTCCAGTATTCTTCCAATGGACAAAGGAGCCTACAGTCCATGGGATCACAGAGAGTCAGATATGACTGAGCAACTAACACTTAACTACTTACACTCTTCTTCAAACATCAATACTTTGGTGCTTTCACTTTATATGAATAAAGAAAATAATTAGTATAATGTGTTCCAGTAATATAATTTGCTTCCAGAAACTGGAGCCAGAAATGACAAAGTACCAAAAGAAAATCAACATATGGAACACATTTATTTAGTTCATTGTCTTTGTCAGACACTGCTTTGGTGCTAAGAATATATCAATCAGAAAACGAAATGTTGCTGTGCTCACAGAGATAGAAAGAGAGAGAGATAATAAAAATAGATAAGCAAAAAAATAATGCCAAACTGTGATAAATGGCAACCAAAAAATAAATAAGATGAAGCAGAAACAAGTAGACTTACTTTGAATAAGATAATCAAAGACCTTTTAGAAAATCACACATTTAAGTGAAGCCTAAAAGATGAGAAAAGAACAAATCAAAGGATGGAACAAGACAAAACCAGTGAGACAATAAATGCTAATACCCTGTGCAACAAAGAAAATGATACGTTGAAGGAATCTGAAGGAGACAGGGCAAATTATCACCTTGAAATGTCCCTATTCTCTATCTCCTGATGTGAGCTGCTTCCAAGGCTTCAATATAGATGTCCAAAATCTGAAAGAAACCTACAAGTGTGCATGATGCAAAATTAATGGGATAGAGTCATATAAGATTAGTCAGGTGCTACAATGGGGGAGGATGTGACGCAATGACAGCTCCTAAAAAGGACTTTCAATATTACTCAAGTGTAATAGGGATCCATCAATTTAGTTCAGTCACATGGGGTCACAATTCTTCGGTGTTCAGCTTTCTTTATAGTCCAACTCTCATATCCATACATGACTACAAGAAAAACAATAGCTTTGACTAGATGGACCTTTGTTGGCAAAGTAATGTCTCTGCCTTTGAATATGCTGTCTAAGTTGGTCATAGCTTTTCTCCCAAGTAGCAAGCATCTTTTAATTTCATGGCTGCAGTGATTTTGGAGCCCAAGAAAATAAACTCTGTCACTGGTTCCATTGTTTTCCCATCTATTTGTCATGAAGTGATCAGACCATGATCATAATTTTTTCAATGTTGAGCTTTAAGCCAGCTTTTTCACTCTCCTCTTTCACTTTCATCAAGAGGCTCTTCAATTCCTCTTCACTTTCTGACATAAGTATGGTGTCATCTGCACATCTGATGTTATTGATATTTTTCCCAGAAATCTTGATTCCAGCTTGTGCTTCATCCAGCTTGGCATTTCTCATGATGTACTCCGCATATAAGTTAAATATGGGGATCCATATAATTATGAAGATCTATGGCAACCCACTCCAGTGTTCTTGCCTGGAGAATCCCAGGGATGGGGGAGCCTGGTGGGCTGCCGTCTTTGGGGTCGCACAGAGTCAGACACGACTGAAGCGACTTAGCAGCAGCAGCAGCAGCATAGAAGGCCATTATTCAAGATCATGATATAAAGTCATTTATATTGACTTCTGTACTTCTTTTTTACTTCTAATGGATCCATTCTTAGTTCAGTTCAGTTCAGTCGCTCAGTTGTGTCCGATTCTTTGCGACCCCATGAATCGCAGCAGGCCAGGCCTTCCTGTCCATCACCAACTCCCGGAGTTCACTCAGACTCGCGTCCATCGAGTCAGTGATGCCATCCAGCCATCTCATCCTCTGTCGTCCCCTTCTTCTCCTGCCCCTAATCCCTTCCAGCATCAGAGTCTTTTCCAATGAGTCAACTCTTCGCATGAGGTGGCCAAAGTACTGGAGTTTCAGCTTTAGCATCATTCCTTCCAAAGAAATCCCAGGGTTGATCTCCTTCAGAATGGACTGGTTGGATCTCCTTGCAATCCAAGGAACTCTCAAGAGTCTTCTCCAACACCACAGTTCGAAAGCACTCAGCCTTCTTCACAGTCCAACTCTCACATCCATACATGACTACTGGAAAAACCATAGCCTTGACTAGATGGACCTTAGTCGGCAAAGTAATGTCTCTGCTTTTGAATATATTATCTAGGTTGGTCATAACTTTTCTTCCAAGGTGTAAGCATCTTTTAATTTCATGGCTGCAATCACCATCTGCAGTGATTTTGGAGCCCCAAAAATAAAGTCTGGCACTGTTTCCACTGTTTCCCCATCTATTCCCCATGGAGTGATGGGACCAGATGCCATGATCTTTGTTTTCAGAATGTTGAGCTTTAAGCTCACTTTTTCACTCTCCTCTTTCACTTTCATCAAGAGGCTTTTTAGTTCCTCTTCACTTTCTGCCATAAGGGTGGTGTCATCTGCATATCTGAAGTTAATAGAAGTGAAAAAGTGAAATTATTGCCAGTTGAATAAACAACATAAACTCCATGAGTCTGCTCTTGGTCTCATATGTGAATACCTTGCCTAAATAAGAACACTACTATTTCATCATAACTGCTAAGTCCCTAGGACTAAAAGGATTGCAAATTTCACACTAGCCCTGCTGAGTTTTCAGAGGTTTATCAAATTATCACAGTAATTTTTGAGACGTTCAGTCAGTCAGTCATTTTTCCTACAAAATATCACCACACAGCAGGGAGCAAGGTGAAGGAGCCACCATAGGTTTTTTGGGGTTCTATGTGTCCTTTGAAAGCAATTATCACCTTGACATGGCCCTGTTCTCTACCTCCTGAAACAGGCTGCTTCTAAGCCTTTAATATAAAGTGCAGGAGTATGTCAATGGGATCCAGGAAGGCAGTGTAAATGAGTGAAACAGATATACTGAGCACTGAGGTAAAATTCAAATCATGTACCCTATTAAAAGAAATCAGCAACTACTTAGTTACAGTGTATTGTTGCATTGTATATCCATGTTTAAAAAAAAATCTTCCATATTCTAAAAATAAGTTCAAAAATCTGATAAACTAATTGAAAATTTTATAAATCATATATAGGTCAACTCTAAAACAAATAAAGGAATCTGTAGGCTTGCAGCTTGAATCTGACCTGTCAGTAACAAGACTGTTAATTCTCCCTTTAGGTAATTTTGAAAGCTCACACCAATTTGAGAATGAAAAAGTTGGTTTAAAATTCAACATTCAAAAAATGAAGATCATGGCAACCAGTCCCATCACTTCATGGCAAATAGATGAGGAAATAATGGAAATAGTGACAGACATTATTTTGGAGGGCACCAAAATCACTGCAGATGGTGACTGCAGCCATGAAACTAAAAGATGCTTGCTCCTTAGAAGAAAAGCTATGACAAACCTAGACAGCATATTAAAAAGCAGAGATATTACTTTGCCCACAAAGTTTCGTCTAGTGGAAGCTATGGTTTTGCAAGTAGTCATGTATGGATGTGAGAGTTGGGCCAATAAAAAAGGTTGAACACTGAAGAATTGATGGTTTTGAGCTATGGTGTTTGAGAAGATTCTTGAGAGTCCCTTGGACTGCCAGGAGATTAAACCAGTCAATCCTAAAGGGAATCAGTCCCAAATATTCATTTAAGGAATGATGCTGAAGCTGAAATTCCAATACTTTTGCCACCTGGTGCAAAGAACTGATTCCTTAGGGAAGACCCTGATGCTGGGAAAGATTGAAGGCAGGAGGAGAAGGGGATGACAGAGGATGAGATGGTTGAATGGCATCACCTACTCAATAGACATGAGTTTGAGCAAGCTCCAGGAGATGGTGATGGACAGGGAAGCCTGGAGTGCTGCAGTCCATGGGGTTACAAAGAGGCGGACAGACTGAGTGACTGAACAAAAACTGCAATACATAAAGCAAATACTAAGAGACAAAAAAGGAAAAATTGAAGGTTTCTCTGGTGGCTCAGTGGTAAAGAACCTGCCTCCCAATGCAGGAGATGCAGATTTCATCCCTGGTCTAGGAAGATCCCACATGCTGGGGAGCAGCTAAGGTCATATGCCACAACTACTGAGTCTATGCTCTAGGGCCCCGAAGTGTAACTTCTGAAGCCCGTGTGCCTAGAGCATGTGCTCCACAACAAAACATAACACCACAATGAGAAGCCTGCACATAGAAACTAGAGAGTAGTCCTCACTCTCCAGAACTAGAAAAAGCCCATGCAGCAACAAAGACCCAGCACAGCCAAAAATGAATGAATGAATTAAATTATAAAAAAGGAAAAGTTGACAATAATACAAAAAGAGTAGGAAATTTTAACTCCCTACTTACAAAAATAGACAAAGAAATATCAATAAGGCAACAGTAATCTTAAATGACACAGTACTCAACATAATAAAGGCCATGAATGACAAATCCACAGCTAACATCATACTCAACAATGAAAAAGTGAAAGCCTTTCCTCTACAGTCTGGAACAAGACAAGGATGTCCACTCACACCACTTCTAGTTATAGTATTAGAAGTCCTAGCCATAGCAATCATACAAGTAATATGAAAACTGCATACAAGTTGTAAGAGAAAAAGGAAAAATATCACTGTTTGCAAATGACATGACACTTGCTATAGAAAACTGTAAAGTCTCCACCCCAAAACTATTAGAACTAACAAGTGAATTCAACAGTTTAAGTATACAAGATTAATAGACAGAAATCTGTTGCTTTTCTATATACTAATTATGAACTATCAGAAAGAGAAAGCCAGAAAACAATCCCATTTAAAATCACACCAAAAAGAATAAAATACCTAGGAATGAACTTGACCAAGGAGGTGAAAGACCTATACTCTGAAAACTACAAAAGACTGATGAAGGAAATTTAAGGTGATACAAGTAAATGGAAAGATAGCCAATTCTCTTGGATTGGGAAAATTAATATTGTTAAAGTGACCATATTACCCAAAGCATTCTATAGATTTAGTGAAATCCTTATCAAAATACCAATGACACTTTTCACAGGACTAGAATAAATAATCCTACAATTCATATGGAACCACAAAAGAACCCAAACTACCAAATTAATCTTCAGTTTAGTTCAGTTCAGTCGCTCAGTCGTGTCCGACTCTTTTTGCAGCCCCATGAATCGCAGCACGCCAGGCCTCCCTGTCCATCACCAACTCCCGGAATTCACTCAGACTCACATCCATTGAGTCCATGATGCCATCCAGCCATCTCATCCTCTGTCATCCCCTTCTCCTCCTGCCCCCAATCCCTCCCAGCATCAGAGTCTTTTCCAATGAGTCAACTCTTCGCATGAGGTGGCCAAAGTACTGGAGCTTCAGCTTTAGCATCATTCCTTCCAAAGAAATCCCAGGGTTGATCTCCTTCAGAATGGACTGGTTGGGAAAAAAAAAAAACAAAGCTGGAGGTATTACTCTGTTAGACTTCAGACTATTCTACAAAGTTACAGTAATTAGAGCAGCATGGTACTTGCACAAAACCCACCACATAAGTAAATGGAACAAAACAGAGAGCCCAGAAACAAACCTTCACACCTATGGTCAATTAATCTATGACAAAAGAGGCAAAAATATAAAAGGGAGAAAACACAGTCTCTTCAATAAATGATGCTGGGAAAACTGGACAACAGCATATAAAACATGAGATTAAGACATTTCCTCACATCATATACAAAGCTGGACTCAAAATGAATTAAAGACCATAAAATTCCTTAAAGAGAAAACAAGCTTTACACTGACAACATAATGCAGCAATATTTTTTTTTAATCTGTCTCCAAAAAAAAAGAAACAAAAGCAAAAATAAACAACTGGGACCTAATTAAAAGCTTTTGCACAGCAACAAAACAATTGACAAAAGAAAAGTCACCCTATGGTACTGGAGAAAATATTTACAAGTGAAATTACCAATAAGTGATTAATATCCAAAATATATATTAATGAACAGTTCATACAATTCAGTATCCAATAAAAAAAAAAAAAAAAAACAAGCAAAACGTGAGCAGAATACCTAAGTAGACATTTTTCCAAAGCAATACATGCAGATGGCTAACACACACATGAAAAGATGCTCAATATCACTAATTCAGTTCAGTTCAGTTCAGTCGCTCAGTCATGTCTGACTCTTTGAGACCCCATGGACTATTAGAGAAATGTAAATCAAAACAACTAGATATCACCTCAAGCCTTTCAGAATGCTTATCATTAAAAACTCTACAAATAACAATATTGGAAAGAATGTAGAGAGATGTTGTTGGGAATGTAAATTGGTGCAGTCACTATGGAAAAAATATGGAAATTCCTTATAAAACTAAAAATAGAACTACCATGTGATTCAGAAATTTCACTTGAGTATATATTCAGCAAAAGTAAAAATATTAATTTGAAAAGATACACACTCCAATGTTCATCATAATATTATTTACAATAGCAAAGACATGGAAACAACACAATTGTCCACCAATAGATGATTGGATTAATATCTCACATATGTATATATCTCTGTGTGTGTGTGTGTGTGTTTTGTGTGTCTATACACACATACTGGAATATTATTTGGCTATAAAATGAATGAAATAGTGCCATTTTCAGCAAAGTGGATAGACCTTGAGAATGTTACACTTAATGAAAAAAGTCAGAGAAAGACAAATACTGTATGAAATCACTTATATGTATGATGTAAAAAGTAATACAAATGAATTTATATAGCAAAACCGAAACAGACTCACAGATATAGAAAACGAACTAGAGATTATTTGTGGAAAGAGGGGAGGGGAGAAGGGCAAACTAGGGGTAGGGGATTAAGAGATATAAACTACTATGTACAAAATAAATAAGCAGAAAGGTTATATTGTAGAGCACAGGGAATTATGTGAAAATGGAAATCTTAGTTGCTCAGTTGTGTCTGGCTTTTGCAACCCAATGGACTATAGCCCACCTGTCTCCTCTGTCCATGGACTTCTCCAAGCAAGAGTACTGGAGGCATTTCTTCCCCAGGGGATCTTTCTGACCTAAGTATCAAATCCTTAGTCTCCTTTATTACAAGCAGATTCTTTACTGTCGATCTGCAGAACACCATGGTTAGGCACTGTCAATTTAAATTTTTTTTCACATATTGTTTTTTCTGATACATAAAAAGCAGTATATTTGGGAGCAAATGTTTTTATTGTTTTGTTCTAAGACATTATGTTGTAAGTGGTAGAAAATCAGTAAGAAAAAAGAAACAAGGAAGTGAAAAATGTATATGAGGCATCCATGCAGAGCACTCAGCTGGGGTTGGTGGCTGTATTTTTCAATCTATTGATCCAGCATTTATGGTTTGGTATGTGTTGCTTAGTTATAATTGTATACTTTGTGAATTTAACATGAAACCAACTGACTAAACAAGTTGTTCTCCACCAGTCTATAAAGAGGTTTATGCCATTAGAATTAAAATTTCTAATTAAGAACGCTTGTTAGACTTCTTTGAAAAATGTACTGTTATCATTAAAGGTCCACATGAAGATTGGACCAGGAGGTCCAGGAGATTTAATACAATTTAACTCTTCTTCATTGCAAAAGCAAACATAAATACTGCAAGAATAAAAGAATGGCTAACCAGCAGGTAAAGATAGTTCTCACTAATTCGGTATCACTAAATTACTCAGTGATAAAAAGCAAATGTCAGTGAGATATAGCTTGGTTTGTGATACCTCTGATGGAATATTTCTTCATATTTTACAGAAGAGAGAAAATGTGCAAAAATACTTCCTCTCACCAAATTTCATCATGATGATCTATCATCATCTCTATTTCCCCAGTCGGTAAAAGCCTATGCAATGTAAACTAAACTCTGGAAATGCTAATGACACAACAAACTGACGGATGGCTACTAAGAACAAGGCCAACTGGTAATATGGGCTAGAGTTTTAAAGCTGAAAAAAGGGAAGCAGTTTGGAGTTATTAGTATGAAATAAGACTAGAGTATCAAAGGGCTTCCCTGATAGCTAAGAATCCACCTGCAATGCAGAAGACTCTGGTTCGGTTTGATTCCTGGGTCGGGAAGATACGCTGGAGAAGGGATAGGCTACCCACTACAGTATTCTTGGGCTTCCCTTGTGGCTTAGCTGGTAAAGAATATGACTGCAATGCGCGAGACCTGGGTTTGATCCCTGGATTGGGAAGATTCCCTGGAGAAGGGAAAGGCTACCCACTCCAGTATTCTGGGCTGGAGAATTCCATGGACTGTATAGTCTATGTAGTCGCAAAGAGTTGGACATGACTGAGAGACTTTCACTTTCTCTTTTTCAGCATATCAAAAAAACCCTGAGATCAACTTTTCAAAAAATGTTTAGCATTTCAGGCAGCTTTCTTTCTTTCTTTTTTTTAAAGCTGAAATGCCCTGGGAAAGTAAGAATTTACAAACTTAAACACACTTCAGAATCATCTGAAGAACTTGCTAAAACACAGATTTCTGGACACCACCCCAAGAGTTTTTTACTCAATAAGCTTGAGGTGGGGCCTAAGAATTTGTATGTTATACAAATTCACAGGTGATATTGACTCTACTGGTTCAGGAACCACACTTTAGACTTAAAGGAACTAGGAATGCAAAAGAGTAGTGATTTCATCCAAGTTAGGGTCTCAACATGTTGGAGAAAAGAGGAAACTAGTTGATGTGTGATAAGCTCAGTACAAAAATCTTGGACTGGGGAAAGCCACTGTGGTGGATACACAAAATAAAATAGTTTCTGGAAAGAAAATTTAGTTTAAAAAAGGCACTTAACTGCTGCCAGAGGAAAATAAAATTATAAGATCTGGGACTCAGCAATAGAGTTCTCACTAGAAGATGCCTAGAAATAAATAATTAATATTCCCTTGGGAAATAGTGAAAGTTAGCCAACATATCTAAGAATAAACCTGAAAATATACAGTAAAAACCTGATCATTGTGTATACTTATTTCCTTGTGGAACAGTGAAAGTCACCACTGAGGAGCATTTTGTTTCAGATAACTAGAAAGACACCAGAAGAAGAACATCATAGGGCTTCCCTGGTGGTTCAATAGCGTAGAGTCTGCCAGTGCAGAAAAGATCCAGGAAGATGTCACATGCTATAGAGCAACTTGGCCTGTGTGTCATAACTATTGAGCTTGTGCTTTAGAGCCCACAAGCCACAACTACTGAGCTCACATGTTGCAACTACTAAAGCCCAAGCTCAGCCACAAGATAAGCCACTGCAATGAGAAGCCCACATACCACAACTAGAGAAAAGTCCTTGCAGAAATGAAGATCCAGCACAGTCAAAAATAAATAAATTTTTTAAAAGAAACCTCACAGCACCATCCCAAACCAGGTAATTGATTATAATTTAATAATTGCAAAGTTAGCAGGAAAGAAAGACACAGAGGGACAGAGAATACAATTTAAAAATGGGTAGAGGAATCACACAGGAAAAAGAAATATAACATCTAATTTGTAAAGGAAGAACTGTTAGCTCTTGCAGATGATGTGATATGACACATAGAAAATTTTTAAGATGGACATGAATTGGTACAGCCACTATGGAAAACAGTATGGCAGTGATTCAAAAAATTGAATAAAACTACCATTTACTCCAGCAATTCTAATTCTGTGAAATCATTTTGTCAAAGAGATATGACAGGTTCATCTTCATGTTTATTGTAGCACTATTGAAAGTAGCCAAGACATGGAAACAATCTAAGCCTCCATTGATAAATGGATAGTGAAAATGGATAGAAGAAAAACATATAATACTATGCAACCATTAAAAAGAGGGAAATCCTGTCATTTGCAACAATATGGATGAACTTTGAGGGCATTGTGCTAATTAAAATGTCAGACAGGAAAAATAAATACTGCATTATCTAATTTGTTTGAGTAATCTAAGATAATAAAAATCATAGAAACAGAGGTTAAGTTTTTGGTTACCAGAGGTGGGGAGTGGGGATGGAGAAATGTTGAATGTAATCAGAAGGTTAGTTCAGTCAGTTCAGTCACTCAGTCGTGTCCGACTCTGTGACCACATGGACTGCAGCATGCCAGGCTTCCCTATCCATCACCAATTCCCGGAGTTAACTCAAATTTATGTCCATTGAGTCAGTGATGCCATCCAACCATCTCATTCTCTGTCGTCCCCTTCTCCTCCCACCTTCAATCTTTCCCAGCAGTCTTTTCCAAGGAGTCAGTTCTTTGCATCAGGTTGCCAAAGCATTGGAGTTTCAGCTTCAACATCACTCTTTCCAATGAACACCCAGGACTGATTTTCTTTAAGATGGACTGGTTTGATCTACTTGCAGTCCAAGGGATTCTCAAGAGTCTCCTCCAGCATCACAGTTGAAAAACATCAATTCTTTAGTGCTCAGCTTTCTTTATAGTCCAACTCTCACATCCATACATGACTACTGGAAAAACCATAGCTTTGACTAGATGGATCTTTGTTTGCAAAGTAACGTCTCTGCCTTTTAATATGCTGTCTAGGTTGGTCATAGCTTTTCTTCCAAGGAGCAAGGGTCTTTTAACTTCATGGCTGCAGTCACCATCTGCAGTGATTTTGGAGCCCCAAAAATAACGTCTGTCACTGTTTTGATTGTTTCCCTATCTATTTGCCATGAAGTGATGGGACTGGATGCCATGATCTTAGTTTTCTGAATGCTGAGCTTTAAGCCAACTTTTTCACTCTCTTCTTTCACTTTCACCAAGAGGCTCTTTAATTTTTCTTCACTTTCTGCCATAAGGGCGATGTCATCTGCATATCTGAGATTATTGATATTTCTCCCAGAAATCTTGACTACACCTTGTGTTTCATCCAGTCCAGCATGCTCATGATGTACTCTGCATATAAGTTAAATAAGCAAGGTGACAATATAGCCTTGATGTACTCCTTTCCCGATTTGGAACCAGTCTCTTGGTTCATGTCCAGTTTTAACTGCTGCTTCTTGACCTGCATACAGATTTCTCAGGAGGCAGGTAAAGTGGTCTGGTATTCCCATCTCTCTTTTTTTAAATTTTATTTTACTTTACAATTTTGTATTGGTTTTGCCATACATTGACATGAATCCACCATGGGTGTACCTGCGTTCCCAAACATGAACCCCCCTCCACATCTCTCTGGGTCATCCCCGTGTACCAGCCCCAAACATGCCGTATCCTGCATCGGACATAGACTGGCAATTCGATTCTTACATGATATTATACATGTTTCAATGCCATTCTCCCAAATCATCTCACCCTCTCCCTCTCCCTCTGAGTCCAAAAGTCCGCTATACACATCTGTGTCTTTTTTGCTGTCCTGCATACAGGGTCATCATTGCCATCTTTCTAAATTCCATATATATGTGTTAGTATACAGTATTGGTATTTTTCTTTCTGGTTTACTTCACTCTGTATAATCGGCTCCAGTTTCATCCATCTCATCAGAACTGATTCAAATGCATTCTTTTTAATGGCTGAGTAATACTCCATTGTGTATATGTACCACAGCTTTCTTATCCATTCATCTGCTGATGGACATCTAGGTTGTTTCCATGTCCTGGCTATTATAAACAGTGCTGCGGTGAACATTGGGGTACATGTGTCTCTTTCAATTCTGGTTTCCTCAGTGGGTATGCCCAGCAATGGGATTGCTGGGTCATAAGGCAGTTCTATTTGCAATTTTTTCCCATCTCTTTAAGAATTTTCCACAGTACATACTTCCAATTATAAGAAAAATAAATTCTGGACATGTAATGTACAATATGATGACTATGCTCATACTGTACTGTATATTTAAAAGTTGCTAAGAGTAAATCTTAGAAATTCTCTTACAAGAAAAACGCTGTGACTATATGAGGTGATAGATGTTGACTAAACTTGTTATGTAATCATTTTGCAATGCATAAGTGAAAGTGAAGTCGCTCAGTCATGTCCAACTCTTTGCGACACCATGAACTATAGCCAACCAGGCTTCTCCATCCATGGGATCTTCCAGACAAGAGTACTGAAGTGGGTTGCCATTTCATTCTCCAGGGGATCTTCCCGACCCAGGGATCAAACTTGTTTCCTGCATTTTGGGCAGACGCTTTACCCTCTGAGTCACCAGGGAAGCCCAATCCAACCATTGTGTTGGACATACACCTTAAATTTATGCAGTTATGTCCATTATATCTCACTAAAACTAGAAAAATAATTGTAAAATGATACATTCTGGGTCTAATTTTAACTTTGAAAATTCCTAGCTATGTGAAGCTTATTCAAATATTTTATTCCAAGCCTTTGTTTGCTTATCTGAAGAACCTGAAGATAAAATACAAATAAGCAAACCTTTTGGCAACTCTTTGCAAATGTTAATTGCTAATGTTATTATAAACTCATATGAGAGCAAAGTGTTTATTGATGATATTATATATAAATATATATTATATTTATAATATAAATATTATATAATATTTAATATCAATAAATTTTATTTAATGTATAAATATAATATATATTTATATGATGTATATAAATATTATATAAATATTTATATATTATACAAATATTGAAGATATTATATAAACTGGAAAAGAAAACAAAGATCCTACTACAATGAAAGACATGGAAAGGGGGAAGGAAGGAAGTGGGGGAGGGAGGAAAGTACTCAACAGAAGGAAGCTAATGTGAAATTGTTGATAAACAGAGGCTAGGCTAGGCAGAGTAGAATTTCTGGCTCTCACTAACATTTAAACTATGAGTCTAAAGACTTTGTGTCTCTGTTGCTCATATAATTTCAGCATTCTTTTATTTGTGAGATTAAAAACATTTGAAACCCTGACAGGGCCCCTGCCAAAACTGTCTCCAGTTGGAAAGATGAACTAGGGAATTACACATATAGATGTCTTCTTTCTAAGGAGTGTGTGTAACATGGTTCTTTGATTTGGAGAGGGATGATGCCAAAAATAAAAGAGCCAGGACTTCCCTCATGGTCCAGGGGTTATGAATATGCCTCCCAATGAAGGTGACATAGGTTTGATCCTACAAGCTATGGGGCAACTAAGCCTATGCACCACAACTACTGAGCCTCTGTGCTGCAAACTACAGAGCCCACACACTATGGAACCTGCACACCACAACTGGAGAGAAGCCCACATGCCATAACGAAAAATCCCACAGCAAGGATACAGTGTGCTGAAATTAAGAACAGAGGCATCCAAAAATTAAAAAAAAAAAGAAAGAAAGAAAGGAAAAGCCAAAGAGCCCTCCATGTGATTTTCACCAACTTGGCTTCTGCCACATTTTACTGAAGCAATCATTAAGGTTACCTAAACTTAGAAGGCTATTTTGACACTTTTTTCCAGTGGTGGCTATGTCAAAAGTATGTACAAAATAGGTGCCTAAATGTGTGGTAGTGGCAGTTGCAGCAACAGCAAGAGAGGGTCACACAGCTTTGGAAGGCACCAAAATGTTTAGAAAAAGGCAACTGTTTCTTTAGTTCACCAAGTTTTATTTTGAGACAGTCAAGATCCTGGGCTTCTGTTTCCATGTGCATTCAATAATGGCCATATCTGGGAAAATGGCAGTATGTAATATTATATATGAGATATGTAGTGATATATTACAGCCTGGAATGTTCAGTGCTGATAAATAAAGAGTGGTACATGAAGGCAAAGTTGGAAGCTATCTGGTAGCAGTGGATATTGGAAATTATGGTATTTTATTCATGTCATCTCATCTGTTCAGCTAGTGAAGGTAGATCATCTTATTTTAGGCTAGAAAAGCTAAAATGAATGAAAGACTGTCAGATACTAAGCCAGGAGCTAGCCCAGTTATCTGCCTTCCAGCTGTAGAATGAGTAAGAAATTGATTCAGCCAAGTAGCCAAATAGGCACCCAAGGCAATTCATTGGTATGCTCTGAAAAACCACTGCATTGGCATATTAACATGCTCTATAGATTTGTTAGTGAGGATGAGCAAAACAAAAACACCAAATGATACAGTCAGGGAGAGGAGAACCAAAAGAGAACATGTATAGAAGATTTTAGAGAAGTATTGGGCATCCTCAATTGAATCAGCAAATATATAGCCTGCTTGAAACAGGACCGGAAAGCCTTAAGGAAAGAAAATGAAAATCATGCAGCATTAGATCAATAGGAGATAGATGAGATGCAGGGTTATAGCATGGTAGAAACACTTTCCTTGTCTGAATTGTATGACAAGTCATTACCTCTTTCTAATATGTGTGAAATCTATTTTAAAGATATAAATAAAATATTATTTCAAAAATCAGCTTATCAAATAGTTGAGTCAGCGCTGAGGTTTTTCTTAAATTTCTGTGCAAACTTTTAAAATTTTCAAGTATTTGGGGGAAAAGTCTGTTTCTCTTTAATAAAAGGCTGTTAACAGAGAAAATCAAGATAGAATAAAACCTTTTCCCAGGTTGCCATTCTACCAATTTTGTAAAGTGTATAAATTCATTTTTTAGCTCTTAGAGATAAGGTGGTGAACAGGGCTTGGGAAGGCTCCTCAATCATATGCTCCTCCATACAGCCCTGCATTTGTTCTTCTGCTACTGCCTGTGGAAGGTATGAATCTTTGCAAGATTAACAGATCATGTTGGTAGATGTGGGCCTTTGCTACTACTGATTTTACAACTGTTTGCATTTTCTATTTTTTTTTCTTGCCTTACGAACTTTAAAGTTTTGTATGTACCAGTGGATAGAGTGAAGGAGAGTAAATGTTTGCTGGTTTAAGCAGTGACCACAGGATTCTTTGTCAACTATCTTCTAGGTCCAAACTAAAAACTCATGAGTTCATAAAAGTTTGCCCCAAAAAACATACTGCAAAGAAATTATAGATACAATAATGAAATTAAATACTTCAAAAGAGTGAACAAAAAATAAAATTGATACTACAAAAAAATTTTAATTGTGCCATAGAGGGAAAATTTTCTCTTATAAATAGTAAAACTAACAGAAAAAAAAAATTCAGTGAAGCTTAATTGTGACAATCCCAGACCATGGGTCTAAATAGTACATCCAATTATTGAGAAAAAAAGATGAATAGAAGAACAAAAAACTGAAAAGAAGAAAAATCCCCCTGTGATGAAATTTCTGTATATAAGTAATGAAGAAGGAATGAAATCACTGAATTCCAGTCAAATTTAATTTTAAAGACCAAATTTCAAAGTATACTGGCAATTTGTTATATATCTCTAGATAAAGAAAATTCTGTGTATTCAAACCAAAAACTAGCACAGACACACAAAAGCGTCAAAATTGTATGAAATTTATCCTTTGCAAAGAAGTCAATATATGTAAAAATTTTTAATGGTAACATTATGATTTAAATTTTTATATCTAAAAAATTTGGCTTTGTATTATTTTCATACTTGCAAACATTCTCAATAATACAGGAATTCAGAAAATATACCATATAACCATCATAAAAAATTATTTTAGTTGACCAAAAAATTTACCAAGCATAAATGCTGTAGAAGTAAGTCATCACCTGAAAATAAGCTAGAAATACTTGTCTGAGCATTATTACAGTTAAAACAGGATAATGTTGGGGAAATAGCATGATTTACTCCAAAAGCAAAAAAATTATGTCCTGAGAGTTGGCACTGAACCTGATCTCCACCAGTATCCACAGGTAGATTTCCTGTGATCTTTAGTTTCTTTAATTTTGCCAAAATGTTAGACATAAAATAATAGAATTCACGTTGAGACTTTATAAAGTATTATTTAAAATGTTTTTGTTACTTATGGGTTCACAAATAATTTTCGGCAGAATAAATACTGTTTTGTATTCATATAGTCATATTGAATTTCTCTCCATGCTACAACTAAAAAATAATTGTATTTGAAAAAATAATAAATAACATTGCTCATAAAAACTAAAAATGTAAAGAAAGAAAATTTGAAGGAAATAACATATGTTGATAAATCAAACTCTTGATCTTTGGTCTAAATCTACTTCTGCAATCTTTCTCATCTTGGTAAATTGCAACTTCACTTTTCTGGTTGTTCAGACCAAATCTTGAGACACACTAATTGACTTCATTTAATCCTCTGAGTATCTTGTTGTTTCCACCATCAACATACATCTAATATCCAAGCACTTCTCATCACCTCCAAGCTACAGCCCTACTCAAGAGCCATTAAATTGGTTTCTCTGACTTCATTCTTTCCCTGTGTCTGTTCTCACAGAGCAGCCAAAGTAATCCTTTAAAAAGTTAACTCTTTAAAGAAAGTCATATATTACATATAATTATGAGAGATTTTCAACTCTTGTCTATGATGCTGTCCTATTCAGACACACTTTTTGACAAATGTAAATTTTAAAAGTTTATCTGATGGTTAAAGTATAAAAATTAACATCATTTTAGGCACTTCCTGCTCTATTGGGCCACTGTGGCCACTGTCCAACCGTGGTTCAGCTAAAGGCCACTTTGGACCACCCCTAGCACTTCAAAATTGCAGAGAACTAGACCTGCAGCAGGGGCGAGAGGAGCTAGTCTGAGTCCGGTGTGGGCCCGAGGCCACGAACTCTGGATCTCCAGGTGGTGATTTCAAACCCTGTCTGGGAACCCTGCCTGGTGACACAGGTGTGGCTCTAAGGCCTCTTATGGCCAGGCACCAGAGATCAAATCCTGAGCTTTTGGAGTGGGTGCACTGAGTCCAAAACACTAGACTACCGGAGAACCAACCCTAGGGAGTATCAAATAGTGAGAACTCACACAAAGAAAACCACCTCAATACAAGACCCAGCATCACTCAACCACCAGTAGCACCCCATGCAGGACGCCTCATCTAAACAGCAAACAAAACAAAAACACAAACCCAATCATCAGCAGACAGGAGTACCTGTCTCATCTCACTCAGCCTTGCCCATCAGAGGAAAAACCAACTAACAAACAAAAACTAAGCACAAATCTCACCCCACACGAAGCTCATGCAAACCTCTGGACCAACCTTAGGAGGACAGAAGCGAAAAGGAAGAAAGAATTCAACCTTCTTCAAGGAAATAATTCAACTTCTCTTGAAGCCTGGGAAAAGGAGACCTCAAACACAATAACTTAAAAAAAAATAGTCAGAGAAATACTGCAAAAATGAAGGAACAAACTAGAAACACAAAAATACAAATAAATGAAGAGGAAAATTACCTGAAAAAGAACTCAGAATAATGATAGTAAAGATGATCAAAAACCTTGAAAACAAAATGGAGAAAATGTAAGAATCAATTAACAAAGATCTAGAAGAATTAAAGAATAAACACACAGAGACAAACAATGCAATTACTGAAATTAAAGAAACTATAGAAGAAATCAATAGCAGAATATCTGAGGCAGAACAAATCATTAAGCTGGAAGATTAAATGGTGGAAATAACTTCTGACGAGCAGAATAAAGTAAAAAGAATGAAAAGAACTGAGGATAGTCTCAGAGACCTTTGGGACAATATCAAACACATCAACATTCCAATTATAGGGTTCCTAGAAGAAGAGAGAAAGAAAAGCTATGACAAAGTTTTTGAAGAGATTATAGTTGAAATTTTCCCCAACATGGAAAAGGAAAGAGCCAATCAAGTCAAAGACGCACAAAGAGTCCCAAACAGGATAAACCCAAGGAGAAACATGCTAAGACACATACTAATCAAACTAACAAAGACTAAACACAAAGAAAGAATATTAAAAGCAGCAAGGGAGAAGCAACAAGTAACATGCAAGGGAAACCCCATATGTTTAACAGCTGATCTTTTAGCAGAAACTCTGCAGGCCAGAAGGGAATGGTAGGATATATTTAAAATACTGAAAGGGAAAAATCTACAACCAAGATTACTGTACCCAGCAAGGATCTCATTCAAAATTGATGGAGAAATAAAAAGCCGTTCAGACAAGCAAAAGTTAAGAGAATTCAGTACCATCAAACCAGGCTTACAGCAAATGTTAAACAGACTTCTGTAGTCAAGAAATACAAGAGAAGAAAAATGATCTACAAAATCAACCCCAAGCGATTAGAAAATGGCAATAGGAACATATATATATCAATAATTACTTTAAATGTAAGTGTATTAAGTGCTCCGACCAAAAGACACAGACTGGCTGAATGGATACAAAAACAAGATCCACATATATGCTGTCTACAAAAAATCCACTTCAGACCCCAAGACACATACAGACTGAAAGTGAGAGGATGGAAAATAGATTCCATGCAAATAGGAAGCAAAAAAAAAGCTGGAGTAGCAATCCTCACAACAGACAAATAATCTTTAAAATAAAGAAAATTACAAGGGATAAGGAATGACACTACATACTGATCAAGGGATGAATCCAAGAAGACATAAAAATTGTAAATATCTATGCACCCAACATAGGAGCACCTTGATACATAAGACAAACACTAGCAGACATAAAAGGAGAAATTGACAGTAACACAATAATATTAGGAGACTTTAACACCCTACTCACACCAATGGACAGATTATCAAAACAGAAAATTAATAAGGAAATGCAAGTCTTAAATGGTACATTAGATGAGATGGATTTCATTGATATCTTCAGGACATTCCTTCCAAATGCAGAAGAATACACCTTCTTTCCAAGTGCACATGGAACATTCTCCAGGATAGACCACATCTTGGATCACAAATCAAACCTCAGTAAATTTAAGAAAATTTAAATCATATTAACCATCTTCTCCCACCACAAGACCATGATACTAGATATCAGTTACAAGAAAAAAACTGTAAGAAACACACACACATGGAGATTGAATAAGATGTTTCTAAATAACAAACAGGTTACTGAAGAAATCAAAAGGGAAATAAAAAATGTTCTAGAAACAAATGACAATGAGAAAACGACAACTACAAACCTGTGGGATGCAGCAAAAACAGTTCTAAGAGGGAAATTTATTGCAATACAATCCTACTTCAGGAAACAAGAAAAACATCAGAGACAACCTAACTTTACACGTAAAGCAAATAGGAAAAGAAAGGAAAAAAATTAGTAGAAGGAAAGACATCATAAAGATCCAGGAAGAAATAAATGAAAAAGAAATGAAAGAAACAATAGTAAAGATTCATAAAACAAAAGCTGGTTCTTTGAGAAGATAAAATCGACACTTAGCCAGGCTCATCAAGAATAAAAGAGAAGAATCAAATCAACAAAATTAGAAATGAAAAAAGAGAGGTTACAAAAGACAATTCAGAAATACAAAGGATTATAAGAGGCTATTATGAACAACTGTATGGCAATAATGTATATAACATGGAAGAAATTGACAGATTCTTAGAAAAGTTCAATCTTCCAAGACTGAACCAGGAAGAAATAGAAATTATGAACAACCCAATTACAAGCACTGAAATTGAAGCTGTGATAAAAAAATCTCCCAAAAAACAAAAGCTTGGGACCAGGTGGTTTCACAGGAGAATTCCATCAAACATTTAGAGCAGAGCTAATGCCTATCCTTCTAAAACACTTTCAAAAAATTGCAGAGGAAAGAACACTTCCAAATTCATTCTATGAGGCTACCATCACCCTGATACCAAAACCAGACAAAGACAACACAAAAAAAGAAAATTGCAGGCCAATATACCTGATGAACATAGATGCAAAAATCCTCAACAAAATGTTAGCAAACAGTATTCAGCAACACATCAAAAATCTCATACACCATGATCAACTTGGGTTTATTCCAGGGATTCAAGGATTCTTCAATATACACACATCAATCAATGTGACACACCATATTAAAAAAATGAAAGATAAAAACCATATGATCATCTCAATAGATGCAGAAAAGGCCTTTGACAAAATTCAACAGCTATTTATGATTAAAACTCTTCAAAAAATGGGCATAGAAGGAATCTACCTTAACATAGTAAAGGCTACATATGATAAGCCAACAGCAACATTATTCTCAATGGTGAAAAATTGAAAGCATCTTCCCTAAGATCAGAAATGAGACAAGGGTGTCCACTTTTGCCACTATTATTCAACATAGTTCTGGAAGTCCTAGCTACAGTAATCAGAGAAGAAAAAGAAACAAAAGGAATCCAGATCGGAAAAGAAGTAAAGCTCTCACTGTACATAGAAAAACCTAAAGATACTATCAGAAAATTACTAGAGCTAATCAGTGAATTTAACAAAGTTGCAGGATACAAAATCAATACACAGAAATCACTTACATTTCTATATACTAACAATGAAAAATCAGAAAGAGCAATTAAGGAATCAATCCCATTCACCATTAAAACCAAAAGAATTAAATATCTAGGAATAAACTTATCCAAGGAGATGAAAGAACTGTACACAGAAAATTATAAGACACTAATGAAAGAAATCAAAGATAACATAAACACATGTAGAAATATTCAATGTTCCTGGGTGGGAAGAATCAATATTGTGAAAATGTCTATACTACCAAATGCAGTCTACAGATTCAATGTGATCCCGATGAAATTACCAATGGCATTTTTCACAGAACTAGAACAAAAAAGTTCACAATTCACATGGAGACACAAAAAACCCTGAATAGCCAAAGCAGTCTTGAGAAAGAAGAATAGAGCTGGAGGAATCAAGCTTCCTGACTTTAGGTTATACTACAAAGATACAGTCATCAAGACAGTATGGTACTGGCACAAAAAGAGAAGTATAGACCAATGGAACAAGATAGAAAGCCCAGAAATAAACCCATGCACCTATAGGTACCTTATTTTTGGCAAAAGAGGCAAGAATATAGAATGGGGCAAAGACAACCTCTTCAATAAATGGTGCTGGAAAAACTGGACAGCTACGTGTAAAAGAATGAAATTAGAACACTTCCTAACACGATACACAAAGATAAACTCAAAATGGATTAAGACCTAATTGTAAGATGAGGTACTATAAAACTCTTAAAGGAAAACATAGGCAGAACATTTGATGAAATAAATCAAAGCAAGATCCCCTAGAGTAATGGAAATAAAAATAAACAAGTCAGACCTGATTAAACTTAAAAGCTTTTGCACAATAAAGGAAACTATAAACAAAGTGAAAAGAAAACCCTCAAAATGGGAGAAAATAATAGCAAATGAAACAACTGACAAAGGATTAATTTCGAAAATATACAAACAGTTCATATAACTCAGTGTCAGAAAAACAAACAACCCAATCAAAAAGTGGGGAAAAGACCAAAGAAGACATACAAATGGCTAAGAAATACATGAAAAGATGCTCAACATCGCTACTTATTAGAGAAATGCAAATCAAAACTACAATGAGATATCACCTCAGATCGGTCAGAATAGCCATCATCAATAAGTCTACAAACAATAAATGGTGGAGAGGGTGTGGAGAAAAGGGAACACTCTTGCACTATTGGTGGGAATGTAAATTGATACAGCCACTATGGAAGACAGTATGGAGATTCCTTGAAAAACCAGGAATAAAACCACCATATGACCCAGAAATCCCACTCCTAGGCATATACCCTGAGGAAATCAAAACTGAAAGAGACACATGTATCCCATTGTTCTTTGCAGCACTATATACAATAGCTAGAACATGGAAGCAACCTAGATGTCCATCGACAGATGAATGGATAAAGAAGTTGTGGTATACATACACAATGAACTCAGCCATCTGAGTTCATAAAAAGGAATGCATCTGAGTCGGTTCTAATGAAGTGGAAGAATTGATGCTTTTGAACTGTGGTGTTGGAGAAGACTCTTGAGAGTCCCTTGGACTGCAAGGAGAATGCATAAAAGGAATGCATCTGAGTCGGTTCTAATGAAGTGGAAGAATTGATGCTTTTGAACTGTGGTGTTGGAGAAGACTCTTGAGGGTCCCTTGGACTGCAAGGAAATCCAACCAATCCATTCTGAAGGAGATCAGCCCTGGCATTTCTTTGGAAGGAATGATGCTAAAGCTGAAACTCCAGTATTTTGGCCACCTCATGCGAGGAGTTGACTCATTGGAAAAGACTCTGATGCTGGGAGGGATTGGGGGCAGGAGGAGAAGGGGACAACAGAGGATGAGATGGCTGGATGGCATCACTGACTCGATGGCCATGAGTCTGAGTGAACTCCGGGAGTTGGTGATGGACAGGGAGGCCTGGCGTGCTGTGATTCATGGGGTCGCAAAGAGACAGACATGACTGAACGACTGAACTGAACTGAACTGAATGAAGTGGATTAACCTAGAACCTATTTTACAGAGCGAAGTGAGTCAGAAAGAGAAAGATAAATACCGTATTCTAAAACATATTCAGAATCTAGAAAAATTGCACTGAGGAATTTATTTACAGGGCAACAGTGGAGAAACAGATACAGAAAATAGACTTATGGACATGGAGAGAGGGGAGGAGAGGGTGAGATGTATGGAAAGAGTAATATGGAAACTTATATTATCATATGTAAAGTAGATAGCCAACGGGACTTTGCTGTATGGCTCAGGAAACTCAAACAGGGGCTCTGTATCAACCTAGAGTGGTGGGATGGGGAGGGAGATGGGAGGGAGTTTCAAAAGGGAGGGGATATATGTATACCTATGGCTGATTCATGTTGAGGTTTGACAGAAATCAGCAAAATTCTGTAAAGCAATATTCCTTCAATAAAAAATTTAATTTAAAAATTATTTTAAAAAATTAACATCATTTTACTTGGAAAAGAATAAGACAGTAAGATAAAATGTCTACAACTAGCAAACAAGCCAATGACCCATTCCCTAAGCCTCACTCTTATGGATTAAAGAAGCTATCAACAACGTCAATTTCTAGTAGCAATAACTTACTGAGTGAAAGAGCCTTAGGATGGAAACAGCACAAAATTAAATTTGTTTCCTTAATGTTTGATTTAAACTGAGATAACTTTATTAATGGTGGAAGGTTTTTAATTTGTCTTTTCACCAACACTTGTCTTTCCTTAGCAAAAATGACCCAGGGGCTGAGGTTGCCCTTAAAAGTTAATTTGTTTGCTTTTTCCTTACCATCAATCAGTTATACCTGCATGTGGTAAAACAAGCAAGAGAACACTGAGTTTTCATATAAATCAAAGCAGGAGAATTGATTACTTTTCAATTATGGAGCTCACCAAGGAACAGATTACCTGGTGTGGGTTTAGTCACATATGGTGTTCTTTAGCTGATAGTCAAAGTACTAAAAATCCTCTGATGGGAACATACTGCTTTGCCCTTTAGTTCTAGCCTTCACACACTGTTTTGCAGCTCTCTGGCCAGTTGCCCATCTCAGAAAAGTCCCTGACCATGAAATCCATTCCTTTTCATCTCACCATGATGCCTTTTCTATTCAATTAATGGTTCTGTTCTCATGATTAATCTTGCAGGTGAATGTTTACTAATGTTCGGGTTGTGTGGAATCTAATAAATATTATCTCTTTGCTTTGCCTGTGTTATAAACCGATTTCAAGTCAGGCCAAAAACATTAATAAAAGTATTTCGCCTTTAGCATGAACTGTGATCAGTGATTTGTTTCCAACAATTACATTATGAAAAGAAGAAGTAGAAAGAGTAACTTAACAGTTTGGCTAAACCTGGAAAACACTAATTGGCCAGGTTATCAAGGTTTACATCAGTGATAAGTCATGCTGATATCATGTACCTCAATCTAGTGTGATGAAGGAAGCACTTCACTTCTGTGGTATTCTTCTTCAAATCCATAATCCCATTCTAACTGTGACAGAAACATCAGACACACTCAAACCAACCCTTCTACAAAGTACGTGACCATCTCAAAACTGTAAAGGTTATGAAAAACAAGTAATGTCTTATTGTTCTAGACTAACTGATGATAAAGAAACAAAACCCAAGATAGTGGAGTAGATGGACGTGCAATCATCTTCTCTGAGAACTCCAAAACTGCAACTTACTGTTGAACAACCATTAACAGGAGAAACTTGGATCACACCAAAAATAGATACCCCACATCAAAAGGCAAAGGAGAAGACCCAACAAGATGGCAGGAGTGGCTAAATCACATTAGAATCAAACCCCATACTCGCCAGAGACATTCAGAAGGCTCAAACAAAACTTTGTGCAGACAGACACTCTGTGCCCACAGAGACTGAGTCAGACCTGCTTTTGAGTAATTAAGTGTCTTCTGTGGAGGCACATGGAGAAGGCAATGGCACCCCACTCCAGTAGTCTTGCCTGGAAAATCCCATGGATGGAGGAGCCTGGTGCGCTGCAGTCCATGGGGTTGCTAAGAGTTGGACACGACTGAGTGACTTCATTTTCACTTTTCACTTTCATGCATTGGAAAAGGAAATGGCAACCCACTCCAGTGTTCTTGCCTGGAGAATCCCAGGGACGGGGGAGCCTGGTGGGTTGCCATTTATGGGGTTGCACAGAGTCGGACATGACTGAAGTGACTTAGCAGCAGCAGCAGCAGTGGAGGCACAGGTCAGCAGTGGCCTGCTGCAGGGACAGGGGCTCTGACTGCAGCAGACTTGGATCACGCAGCATTACCCACCATAGAACC
The DNA here is from genome assembly GCF_014754425.2 of Oryx dammah. Lineage (NCBI taxonomy): Eukaryota > Metazoa > Chordata > Mammalia > Artiodactyla > Bovidae > Oryx > Oryx dammah. The sequence continues at coordinate 42,025,877 of NW_024070213.1, read as the reverse complement.
GAGCAGATGACCCACAAACTGCAGAACAATTATACCAAAAAAGTCCTCGCACTGTTAAGAAAGTTCTAGGACCCACAACAAATTTCCCAACTCAGAGACCTGCAAAGGGACTGAGAATGACCTGGGAATTTGACTTCGGAGGCCAGTGGGATTTGATTACAGACTTCCACAGGACTGGGAAAACAGACTTTTGGAGGGCACAAACAAAACCTGGTGCACACACGAACCAGGACAAGGGAGCAGTGTCCCCACAAGAGATTGACTCAGACTTGCCTGTCTGTGTCCAGGAGTCTCTGGTGGAGGCATGAGTTTGGCCCAGACCAAAAAACAGGGAGGGAACATAGCCTGACACAACAGAAAATTGGATTAAAAATTTACTGAGCATGACCCTGCTCATCAGAACAAGAACCAGTTTTCTCCACAGTCGTCTCTCCCATTAGGAAGCTTCCATAAGCCTCTTATCCTTATTCATCAGAGGGCAGACAGAATGAAAATCACAATCATAGAAAACTAACCAAACTGATCACATGGATCACACCATTGTCTAACTCAATGAAACTATGAGTGTGCCATGTAGGGCCACCCAAGATGGATGGGTCATGGTGTAGAGTTCTGACAAAATGTGGTCCATTGGAGAAGGGAATGACAAACCACTTCAGCATTCTTGCCTTGAGAATCCCATGAACAGAATGGAAAGTCCAAAAAAAAAAAAAAAAAAAAGACCCTGAAAGATGAACGCCCAAGGTCAGTAGGTGCCCAATATGCTACTAGAGAAGAGGGAGAAATGAATCCAGAAAGAATGAAGAGACAGAGCCAAAATGGAAACAATGTCCAGTTGTGGATGTGACTTGTGATGGGAGTAAGTCTGATGCTCTAAAGAATAATATTGCATAGGAAGCTGGAATGTTAGGTTCATGAGTCAAGGTAAACTGGAAGTGGTTAAACAGGAGATGGCAAGAGTGAATATCGACATTTTAGGAATCAATGAACTAAAATGGACAGGAATGGGCAAATTTAATTCAGATGACCACTATATCTATTACTGTGGGCAAGAATCCTTTAGAAGAAATGGTAGCCCTCATAGTTCTATGATGACCCACAAGACCTTCTAGAGCTAACACCCTAAAAAGATGTTCTTTTTATCATAGGGGACTGGAAGGCAAAAGAAGAAAGTCAAGAGATACCTGGAGTAACTAACAAGTTTGACCGTGGCATACAAAATGAAAGAATGCAAAGGCTAACAGAGTTTTGCCAAAAGGACGCATTGGTCATAGCAAACACCCTCTTCCAACAACAGGAGACAACTCTGCACATGGACATCACCAGAAGATCAATACTGAAATAAGATTCATTATATTCTTTGCTCTTGAAGATGAAGAAGCTCTATAAAGTCAGCAAAACAAGACCAGGAGCTGACTGTGGCTCAGATCATGAACTCCTTATTGCTAAATTCAGACTTAAATTGAAAAAAGCAGGGAAACCCACTAGACCATTCAGGTATGACCTAAATCAAATTCCTAATGATTATACAGTCAAAGTGACAAATAGATTCAAGGGATTAGATCTGATAGAGTGCCAGAAGAACTACGGACAGAGATTCATAGCATTGTACAAGAGGCAATGATCAAGACCATCCCCAAGAAAAAGAAATGAAAAAGTCAAAAAGGTTGTCTGAGGAGGTCTTACAAATAGCTGTGAAAAGAAGAGAAGATAAAGGCAAAGGAGAAAAGGAAATATATACCCACCTGAAAGCAGAATTCCAAGGATTAGCAAGGAGAGATAAGAAAGCCTTCCTCAGTAATCAATGCAAAGAAATAGAAGAAAACAATAGAATGGAAAAAACTAGAGATCTCTACAAGAAAATTAGAGATACTAAGGGAACATTTCATGCAAAGATGGGCACAATAAAGGACAGAAATGGTATGGACCTAACAGAAGCAGAAGATATTAAGAAGAGAAGGCAAGAATACACAAAAGAACTATACAAAAAAGATCTTCAAGACCCAGATGACCATGATGGTGTCATCACTCACTTAGAGCCAGACATCCTGGAGTTCAAAGTCAAGTGAGTCTTAGGAATCATCACTATGAAAAAAGCTAGTGGAGCTGATGGAATTCCAGTGGAGCTATTTCAAATCATGAAGGATGATGCTGTAAAAGTGCTGCACTCAATATGCCAGCAAATTATGAAAATCCAGCAGTGGCAACAGGACTGGAAAAGGTCAGTTTTCATTCCAGTCCCAAATAAAGGCAATGCCAAAGAATGGCCAAACTACCATACAGTGAACTAATCTCACACTCTAGTAAAGTAATGCTCAAAATTCTCCAAGCCAGGCTTCCGCAATACATGAACCATAAACTTCCTGATGTTCAAGCTGGTTTTAGAAAAGGCAGAGGAACCAGAGATCAAATTGCCAACATCTGCTGGATCATGGAAAAAGCAAGAGAGTTCCAGAAAAACATCTATTTCTGCTTTATTGACTATGCCAAAGCCTTTGACTGTGTGGATCACAATACACTGTGGAAATTTTTGAAAGAGATGGGAATACCAGACCACCTGACCTGCCTCTTGAGAAATCTGTATGCAGGTCAGGAAGCAACAGTTAGAACTGGACATGGAACGTCAGACTGGTTCCAAATAGGAAAAGGAGTATGTCAAGGCTATATATTGTCACCCTGCTCATTTAACTTATATACAGAGTACATCATGAGAAACACTGGGCTGGAGGAAGCAGAAGCTGGAATCAAGATTGCCGGGAGAAATATCAGTAACCTTAGATATGCAAATGACACCACCCTTATGGCAGAAAGTGAAGAAAAACTAAAGAGCCTCTTGAAGAAAGTGAAAGAGGAGAGTGAAAAAGTTGGCTTAAAGCTCAACATTCAGAAAACTAAGATCATGGCATCTGGTCCCATCACTTAATGGCAAATAGATGGGGAAGCAGTGGCTGACTTTATTTTGGTAGGCTCCAAAATCACTGCAGATGATGATTGCAGCCATGAAATTAAAAGACGCTTGCTCCTTGGAAGAAAAGTTATGACAAACCTAGATAGCACACTAATGCACAGTATGGTGATTATAGACAAAAACATTGTATTATAACCATCAAACTTGCAAAGATAGTAAATGCTAAACATGTCAAATCCCCAAAGAAATAATAATTTGTGGCTGATTGAAAAGAAAAGCTATGACCAACCTAGACAGCATATTAAAAAGCAGACACATTACTTGGCCAACAAAGGTCCATCTTGTCAAAGCTATGGTTTTTCCAATAGTCATGAATGGACGTGAGAGTTGGACTATAAAGAAAGCTGAGCACTGAAGAATTGATGCCTTTGAACTGTGATGTTGGAGAAGACTCTTGAGAGGCCCTTTAGACTTCAAGGAGATCCAACTAGTCCATCCTAAAGGAAATCAGTCCTGAGTGTTCATTGGAAGGATTGGTGTTGAAGCTGAAACTTTGGCCAGGTGATGTGAAGAGCTGACTCATTGGAAAAGACCCTGATGCTGGGAAAGATTGGGGGCAGGAGGAGAAGAGGACGACAGAGGATGAGATGGTTGGATGACATCACCGACCCAATGGGCATGGGTTTGGGTAGACTCCAGCAGTTGGTGATGGACAGGGAGGCCAGGCGTGCTGTGATTCATGGGATCGCAAAGAGTCAGTCACAACTGAGTCACTGAACTGACTGAACTGAAGCCTTTGACTGTGTGGATCACTGTGTTGATCATAAATCAACAAACTTTGGAAAATTCTCCAAGAGATGGGAATACCAAACCACCTTACCTGCCTCCTGAAAAATCTGTTTGCAGATGAAGAAGCAACAGTTAGAACCGGACATGGAACAACGGGCTGGTTCAAAATTGGGACATGGAACAACGGGCTGGTTCAAAATTGGGAAAGCGAACATCAAGACTGTATTGTCACCTGTTTATTTAACTTAATTCAGAGTACATCATGCGAAATGCTGGGCTGGAGGAAGAACAAGCTGGAATCAAGATTGCCAGGAGAAATATCAATAACCTCAGATATGCAGATGACACCACCCTAATGACAGAAAGTGAAGAGTAACAAAAGAGCTTCTTGATGAAGGCAAAAGAGGAGCGTGAAAAAGCTATTTAAAACTCAACATTCAAAAACTAAGATTATGGCATCTGGTCGCATCACTTCATGGCAAGTAGATGGGGAAACAGTGGCTGACTTTATTTTTCTGGGCTCCAAAATCACTGCAGATGGTGACTGCAGCCATGAAATTAAAAGACGCTTGCTCCTTGGAAGAAAAGTTATGACAAACCTAGAGAGCATATTAAAAAGCAGAGACACTACCTTCTCAACAAAGGTCCATCTAGTCAAAACTATGGTCTTTCCAGTAGTCATGTATGGATGTGAGAGTTGGACCATAAAGAAGGCTGAGCACTGAAGTATTGATGCTTTTGAACTGTAGTGTTGGAGATGACTCTTGAGGGTCCCTTGGACAGCAAGGAGACCAAACCAGTCAATCCTAAAGGAAATCAGTCCTGAAAATTCATTGGAAGGACTGAAAGTGAAGCTGAAGCTCCAATACTTTGGCCATCTGATGCGAAGAACTGATTCAGTGGCAAAGATCCTGATGCTGGGAAACATTGAAGGCAGAAGGGGACGACAGAGGATGAGATGGTTGGATGGCATCACCGAGTCAATGAATATGAGTTTGAGTAAGCTCTGGGAGTTGGCGATGGACAGAGAAGCCTGTTGTCCTGCAGTCAGTGGTGTTACAATGAGTCAGGCTCGACTGAGTGAGTGAACTGAACTGAATTTATGATAAATTCATGCCGAAACAATTAAAGAGCTTTAGACTGAAAAAAAGAAAAAACTAATGAAATTTGAAAGATGTCTAGATCATAATTACTAATTATGCACCAATGTTTGTTTCTTAGTTATGACAAATTTACCATGGTAATGTAAGATGTTAAGAATAGGGACAATGTGTTGGTTGTAGGAACTCTATACTATCTGTTCAAATTTTCTGTGATTCTAAAGCTATTTGGAAATAAAGTCTATTAAAAATAAGTCAGTCAAATGAAAATCAAAATATTCCTTTTATTATTGGTAAAGCCTAGGTTGTATGAGATGGCTTAGGAGTGAAAGGATATAGAATTTTTAATTACAAGACCAAAATTAGGCAGAGTTAGCAGTTTCAGAGTTACACAGGACACTATAGGCTTCACCAGGTGGGGCCTGACTCTTTAAACAATTTAGAAGGGCAGAACAGAATGGGTACGATTTACAGGTAACTGATTTCCAGGAATAGTAAACAGAGTGAGCTATGCATGCCCGCTTCCACGCCCAAACTCAAGGGTAAATTATTCTTCCAGCTCTGGAGAAGAGTGAGAAAGTGAAGATAGAGTAAATAAATATAATGGAGCTACCGGGAAAGAAACAAGAATAGTGAATAAATGTCCCTCCTAATATTTCCCCAGTTTTTAATGTCTTAGCCATTTAAATGTAATGATCAAGATGATGGTCCTGCAAGGTATAATATCTCATTTTTAAGGAGAAGATCAGAATTTTCTTTGAATAATCCTGCTTCCACCTTCATGTTGCTACTGCTGATGCAAAAGTTTTGTTAAGATCAACCTGATAGTGTTGATTTCGCCTCAAACTGCTCTGAAATACTTACAAGCAGCACATTCATTAAAACAAATCTGAGACTACATTTTCCAATATTGAAAATCCTCTCGCTATTTATTTCTCATCTCATACTCATGAGTATCCATGTTACCCATGAAAGGCTATCAGAGGGACTTCCTGTTTCAGCTCTAACGTGTAAAAAATCTTGGAAGTCATCACAACTGTCTTACAACAAGAAAAACCTGAACAATTGGAAATCAATGACTTTTCTGACTAATCTGAGAACTGAGGTCACAAGGAAAATCACCACCTTGAAATCTAGGGACACAGAAGAATCCAAGATTCACAGATGAAATGAGATATGCAAACTAGACCAGAACTATAAAGTAGGAGGTACAGATAATAATTCTGACAGATTGTTGTAAACTGAAGAGCATAGATTACTGTAACAGTGAGAAAATCCTGGGGGCTTTACCACCAGGAATCCAGGTACTCATGGTCATGGTGAAGAGTTGAGAAAGATCCTCTCTAAGTCTAGCTAGGAAAGGAAAGATACTCACTATAAAACACATTCAGCCCATTCTCCCTAAGAAAGGACTATTCTCCCGTTAGAAAGACCTTCCCACAATCTTATTTCATTTGAACTTAAGGCATTTAAACCCCTCTAGTCCCCTGTAGCCTTTCTGTCTCACTGAAGAGAGGGAAATGACTATAAAACACTTGTTAAGACCCAGGAACACAGTTCCACTAAAAATGGAGATTTAACTAAAAGATTATAAAATGTTTCTCTTTTCCATAACTTTTCACCACACACTTACAGGACTCCAATGTAATAACAGGGGATTACACCTGACAGAGCTGCAAGACACAGACTGTGTCTGAGGAAGAGTCTTAGAGAAGCCCAAAGTCAACAGGAAAGATAAATAGAAGGACACATGAGGAATTGGAAGTCTCTGGCAACTAGAGTTACAGCAAAAATTAAACATAGCCAAACTCCTTGTCAGATTAACATAAAGTCTCACATGCTTGTGGGCTTGTGGGCTTCCCTGATAGCTCAGTTGGTAAAGAATCCTCCTGTAATGCAGGAGACCTTGGTTCAATTCCTGGGTTGGAAAGATCTGCTGGACAAAGGACAGGCTACCCACTCCAGTGTTGTTGCCTGGATAATCCCCATGGACAGAGGAGCAAACCCCTTTTCAGATTAACATACAGTCTCACATGCTTGTGTTCTCAGTGGTGTCCAACTATTTGCAACCTCGTGGACGGTAGCCCACCATGCTTCTCGGCAAGAATACTAGAATGGATTGCCATTTCCTCCTCCAGGGGCTCGTTCTGACTCAGGGATTGATCCTGCAACTCCTACATTTGCAGGCAGATTCTTTACCACTTGAGCCAGCTGGGAAGTCCGTAATATCCCCCACTAATGGCCTGTTTACCTGTTTGTGTCACCCAACATATCACGTCTATCTTCCAACAAAAAATTATACGACTTGCTAAAAGGAAAGAAAAAACACAGTCTAAAGAGAAAACAAGCAGTAGAACTAGATTGAGGTATGATACAGATATTAGAATTGTTGCTTTCCTTAGTCATTCAGTTGTGTCTGACTCTTTGTGACCCCGTGGACTACAGCCTGCCAGGCTCCTCTGTCCATGGGATTATCCAGGCAACAATTCTGGAGTGGGTTGCCCTGCCCTTCTACAGGGCATCTTCCCAACCCAGGGATTGAACCTAGGTCTCCTGCATTGCCAGCAGATTCTTTACCATTTGAGCCACCAGGGAAGCCCAAGAACACTGAAGTGGTTAGCCTATCCCTTCTCCAGAGGATCTTAACTGGGGTATCCTGCATTGCTGGCAGATTCTTTACCAGCTGAGCTACCAGGGAAATTAGACTTATTAGAAAGATAATTTAAAATATCTATGATTAAATTTAAAGGGCTTCAATGAAAAAAAAAAGTAGGCAACATACAAGAACAAATGTATAGTTTAAGCAAAGAGATGGAGATTCTAATAAAGACTCAAAAGCAAATACTCGAAATCAAAAGCACTGTAATGACAGTTTAAAATGCTTTTGATGGGTTTGCAACACTGAGGCAAGAAATTAGTGTGTTTGAATATAGTCAATAGGAACTTCCCAAACTGAAATGTAAAGAGATAGAATGAAAAGAAACTGAACACAGCAACAAAGAATTGCAAACAATTTTAAAACGAGTAACACAGGCATGATTGGAATACCAGAAAATAAGAGAAAGAGAGGAAATATTTGAGGTAATGAGTTTTTTTATATTACTGACAGAAAACAAACCACAGATCCAGAAAATTCAGAGAACACCAAGTAACAAAAATATAAAAAACCTACACCTAAGCCATTTCATATTAAAACTACAGAAAACTGAGAAAAAAGTCTGGAGTGAAGCCAGAAGAAAATTATGATTCACAGATCCATAATCCAAGAAAGAAATAATTGATGTTACACTTTGTTAAAATTAAATGTTTCTGTTCTGTGAAAGACAATAACAAGAAAATGAGAAGAAAAGCCATAGATTAGGAGAAAATATTTGCAAAAACATGTGATGAAGAACTTTATATATACAAAATATACAAAGAAATCTTAAAACTCAACAATAAGAAAACACTCTGATTAAAAAGTGGGCAAAAATATGAACAGACACTTCACCCAAGAAGATAAGCAAATGACAAATAAGCATAAGCATATGAAAAGATGCTCTACGTCAGGACATCAGAGAAGTGCAAATTAATATAACAAAGAGATACTACTACATAATTATTAGAATGCCAAAAATCCAAAACCCTGACAATACCAAATGCTGACAGGACTGTGGAGCAACAGGAATTCTCATTTGTTGCTGGTGGTAATGGAAAAATGGTATAGCCACTTTGGAAGACAACATAGTAGTTTCTCATGACTAAGCATTCTCTTACCATACAAGCCAGCAGTCACACTCCTTTGTACTTACCCAAATGAGCTAAAAACTTATGTCCACACAAAAACCTGTACATAGATGTTTATACAGCTTTATTCACAATGGCCGAAACTAGGAAGCAACTAAGACATCCTTCAGTAGGTGAATGGATAAACTATCTCCATGAAATATGACTCAGCACTAAAATAAAATAAGTTATCAGCCGTGAAAAGACCTGGAGGGATTTTCAATGCATATAACGAAGTAAAAGATTCCAATTTGAAAAGGCTACATATGACCAACAATATGACATTCTGCAAAAGGAAAAACTATGGGAACAATAAAAAGATCAGTAGTTGCCAGGGGTTAGGGAAAGAGAAGAACTACTAGGTAGAGTGTAGAAGATTTTTAGGGCAGTGAAAGTATTTTACATGATGCTGTAATGATATAAACATATGGTTATACATATGTTCAAACCCATAATATATGCAATACTAAGAGTGAAACTTGATGTAACTGTGGAGTTTGAGTAATCAAGAATGTGTCATTGTAGGTTCATCAATTGTAGCAAATGTATCTCTTTGATCAAAATGTTGACAATAAGAGAGACTGTGCATGCATAGGGACAGGGCATTATAAAGGAAATAAGTGTGCCATACCTATTTTTAGGATTTCCTTGTAGCTCTAAGGGTAAAGAATCTGCCTGCAATGCAGGAGATCTGGGTTTGATCCCTGTGTCCAGAAGATCCTCTGGAGAAGGGAATAGCAATCCACTCCAGTATTCTTGCCTGAAGAATCCCATAGACAGAGAAGCCTGGCAGGCTATAGTCCATGGGGTTGCAAAAAGTCAGACACTACCAAGGGACTAACACTTCACTGAAAGTGAAAGTGAAAGTGAAAATGAAGTCGCTCAGTCGTGTCCGACTCTTTGCGACCCCATGGACTGTAGCCTATCAGGCTCCTCTGTCCATGGGATTTTCCAGGCAAGAGTGCTGGAGTGGATTGCCATTTCCTTCTCCAGGGGATCTTCCCGACCCAGGAATTGAACCCAGGTCTCCCGCATTGCAGGCAAACGCTTTACCATCTGAACCACCAGGGAAGCCCCAACACTTCACTAACACTTAACTAATTTTGCTCTGAATCTAAAACTTCTCTGAGAAATAAATTCTATTTTAAATAGAAAGATAAATTCTATATATTTCTAAATAAAATATATTGTCTTTGTTAGAAAAAAGTATTTGTGTTTCCCTTTCAGGTGGCCAACCAGTCTGCCGGATATCTGAAGTTTATAAACACCAGACAGCTTGAACTACAAACTTAAACTTTCTTTGGATTAAATACCTGCCGTCAACTACAATGCTACATTCATCAAGACAGTATGCTACTGGCACAAAGACAGAAGTATAGATCAATGGAACAAAATAGAAAGCCCAGAGATAAATCCATGCACCTATAGAAACTTTATCTTCAATGAAGAAGGCAAAAATATTTAATGGAGAAAAGACAATCTCTTTAACAAGTGGTGCTGGGAAAACTGGTCAACCACCTGTAAAAGAATGAAACTCGAACACTTCCTAACATCATGCACAAAAATAAACTCAAAATGGATTAAAGATCTAAATGTAAGACCAGAAACTATAAAACTCCTAGAAGAAGACATAGGTAGAACACTCTCTGACATAAATCACAGCAAGATCCTCTATGACCCACCTCGCAAAGTAATGGAAATAAAAACAAAAATAAACAAATGGGACCTAATTAAACTTAAAAGCTTTGGCACAATGAAGGAAACTATAAGAAAGATGAAAAGACAGCCTTCAGAATGGGAGAAAATAATAGCAAATGAAAAAACTGACAAACAACTAATCTCCAAAATGTACAAGCAGCTCATGCAGCTCAATACCAGAAAAATAAATGACCCAATCAAAAAGTGGACCAAAGGAGACTAAATAGACATTTCTCCAAAGAAGACATACAGATGGCTAACAAACACATGAAAAGATGCTCAACACCACTCATTATCTGAGAAATGCAAATCAAAACCACAATGAGGTACCATTTCACGCTGGTCAGAATGGCTGCCCTCAAAAAGCCTGCAAAAAATAAATGCTGAAGAGGGTGTGGAGAAAAGGGAACCCTCTTACACTGTTGGTGGGAATGCAAACTAGTATAGCCACTATGGATAACAGTTGAAGAGATTCCTTAAAAAACTGGAACTAGAACTGCCATATGACCCAACAATCCCAACACTGTTAGGTATACACACCGAGGAAACCAGAATTGAAAGAGACACAGGTACCCCAATGTTCATTGCAGCACTGTTTACAATAGCTAGGAAAAGGAAGCAACCTAGATGTCCATTAGCAGATGAATGGATAAGGAAGTGTAGTACATATACACAATGGAATATTACTTATTCATAAAAGGGAATGCATTCGAGTCAATTCTAATGAGGTGGATGAAACTGAAGCCTATTTTACAGAGTGAAGCAAGTCAGAAAGAAAAACATCAATACAGTATATTAATACATATATATGGAATTTAGAAAAACAGTAACAATGACCCAATATGCAAGACAGCAAAAGAGACACAGATGTAAAGGACAGATTTTGGCCTATGTGGAAGAAAGTGAGGGTGGGATGATTTGAGAGAATGGCATTGAAACATGTATATTACCATATGTAAAACAGATGACCAATGCAAGTTCGATGCATGAAGCAGGGCACTCAAAGCCAGTGCTCTGGGACAGGCCAGAGGGATGGGGTGGGAAGAGACATGGGAGGGGGATTCAGGATCAGGGGGGCCATATGTACACCCATGGCTGATTCGTGTTGATGTATGGCAAAAACCACAACAATATTGTAAAGTAATTAGCCTCCAATTAAAATAAATTAATTAAAAATAAATGTCTGCCTTTCTTTTACTTTCTCTTTCAATTCTAGCTGGTATTTGTTTTCCTGTGATATCCATCCAAAGTTTGTCTTTCAGATACACCATCTTGAGAAAGATGAAATCAGTAACTTCTAGATCTGTGAAAAGAAACCATTGTTCACAAAATCTTGTCAGGTTTCATTCTCCTGAGATGGATAATACCATCCATCCAGCAATCTTTTCCCTATAGTCTACCCCTCCCCTGTTACAACCACTTATTTAGGCTGTACCATCTACCTGGATCTATTGAGGCACTCTTGGTGTTCCATGTATGAACCCAGGTAGTTTAAGGTCAAAATGCAAAAACCTGCACACTAAGACCCACCTATTGAGCATCTTCTGAGACTTTCACTCTTACTTAAGTGAAAGTGAAAGCGAAAGTCTCTCAGTCATGTCTGACTATTACTTAAGGTACTTAATATTGAAAAGTCACTACTCAATCCTCAGTGTATATTTATTTCAATTGGAGAAGTTGGAAAGTTCCACCCACACTCACCAAACTTACATGAAGCTTGCACATTAGGTTCCACAAATTAAATGAACACAGAAGACAGCTTTTTATGGCTCTTAGTCAGTGTTTCTTGAAAAAAAAAAAAAAAAGATTGGAAATGGCAATTTCCTCGGGGAGAATTTCAGTGTCTAGTTTCTAGTCTCCTTAGTATGAAAAGCAGTGTTAGAGCCAATAGTTTCTTGCTTTAATATAAGTTTAAGTATAATATCAGTGGTAGTATATTGTCTTATAAATTTTTTTCAGGAGACCTAATTGAGAACTTTTAGTTCTTTTTGAATGTCCAATCATCTTCAAAGCACCTATATATTACATCAATTCTAAAATCTATGTTTTCCTATTTCTACTTTTCTGAATTTGGGGTACATATATAACCAATGGCATTACTATAATCACTATTAACCATGTAACATTCATGACATAATTTTTTAAAAAGTTCTTCCATTGACAACTTCTTTTAAGATCAAGAAAACACCACAATCAACACACCTTGGATAATCTCAAATATAAATCTCATCATATTTGAGGATTGTAGGGTATCCTGTGTCTTCTGCACTAAATCATAATTGGAAAGAGTAGGTGAGACTCATGTGAAAAGTTGTTGCTGAATCACGAAAAGACACCAGGATTCTTGGCCTCCAGAGGAGAATTCAATCCAGGGCCAGAGACAAGGCTTGATTGCTCAGAGCTTTTGTGCAATAAAGTTTTATTAAAGTATAAAGAGGGCCTAGAAGAGCCATCCCACGATGAAGGTCAGGAAGGGCGGTGGTGAGGAGATACCCCTCATCCAAGGTAAGGAGCAGCGGCTGTGCTTTGCTGGAGCAGCCGTGAAGAGATACCCCCACGCCCAAGATAAGAGAAACCCAAGAAACATGGTAAGTGTTGCAAGAGGGCATCAGAGGGCAGACACACTGAAACCATACTCACAGAAAACTAGTCAATCAAATCACACTAGGACCACAGCCTTGTCTAACACAATGAAACTACGCAATGCCCTTGGGGCAACCCAAGACGTGTGGGTCATGGTGGAGAGGTCTGACAGAATGTGGTCCACTGGAGAAGGGAATGGCAATCCACTTCCGTATTCTTGCTTTGAGAAGCCCATGAACAGTATGAAAAGGCAAAATGATAGGATACTGAAAGAGGAACTCCCCAGGTCAGTAGGTGCCCAATATGCTACTGGAGATCAGTGGAGAAATAACTCCAGAAAGAGTGAAGGGTTGAGGCAAAGCAAAAACAATGCCCAGCTGTGGATGTGACTGGTGATAGAAGCAAGATCCGATGCTGTAAGAGCAATATTGGATAGGAACCTGGAATGTCAGGTCCATGAATCAAGGCAAATTGGAAGTGGTCAAACAAGAGATGGCAAGAGTGAACGTTGACATTCTAAGAATCAACAAACTAAAATGGACTGGAATGGGTGAATTTAACTCAGACGACCATTACATCTACTACTGTGGGCAGGAATCCCTTAGAAGAAATGGAGTAGCCAACATGGTCAACAAAAGAGTCCAAAATGCAGTACTTGAATGCAATCTCAAAAACGACAGAATGATCTCTGTTCGTCTCCAAGGCAAACCATTCAATATCACGGTAATCCAAGTCTATGCCCCAACCAGTAACACTGAAGAAGCTGAAGTTCAACGGTTCTATGAAGACCTACAAGACCTTTTAGAACTAACACCCAAAAAAGATGTCCTTTTCATTATAGAGGACTGGAATGCAAAAGTAGGAAGTCAAGAAACACCTGGCATAACAGATAAATTTGGCCTTGGAATGTGGAATGAAGCAGGGCAAAGACTAATAGAGTTTTGCCAAGAAAATGCACTGGTCATAGCAAACACCCTATTCAAACAACACAAGAGAAGACTCTACACATGGACATCACCAGATGGTCAACACCGAAATCAGATTGATTATATTCTTTGCAGCCAAAGATGGAGAAGCTTTATACAGTCAAAAAAAAAAAAAAAAAACAAGACCAGGAGCTGACTGTGGCTCAGATCAAGAACTCCTTATTACCAAATTAGACTTAAATTGAAGAAAGTAGGGAAAACCACTAGACCATTCAGGTATGACCTAAACCAAATCCCTTATGATTATACAGTGGAAGTGAGAGATAGATTTAAGGGCCTAGATCTGATAGATAGAGTGCCAGATGAACTATGGAATGAGGTTCGTGACATTGTAATGGAGAGAGGGATCAAGACGATTCCCATGGAAAAGAAATGCAAAAAAGCAAAATTGCTGTCTGGGGAGGCCTTACAAATAGCTGTGAAAAGAAGAGAAGTGAAAAGCAAAGGAGAAAAGGAAAGATATAAGCATCTGAATGCAGAGTTCCAAAGAATAGCAAGAAGAGATAAGAAAGCCTTCTTCAGTGATCAATGCAAAGAAATAGAGGAAAACAACAGAATGGGAAAGACTAGAGATCTCTTCAAGAAAATTAGGGATACCACGGGAACATTTCATGCAAAGATGGGCTCAATAAAGGACAGAAATGGTACAGACCTAAGAGAAGCAGAAGATATTAAGAAGGTGGCAAGAATACACAGAAGAACTGTACAAAAAAGATCTTCACAATCTGGATAATCACGATGTGTGATCACTCATCCAGAGCCAGACATCCTGGAAAGTGAAGTCAAGAGGGCCTTAGAAAGCATCACTACAAACAAAGCTGGTGGAGGTAATGGAATTCCAGGAGAGCTATTTCAAATCCTAAAAGATGATGCTGTGAAAGTGCTGCACTCAATATGCCAGCAAATTTGGAAAACTCAGGAGTGGCCACAGGACAGAAAAAGGTCAGTTTTCATTCCAATCACAAAGAATAGCAATGCCAAAGAATGCTCAAACTCCTGCACAATTGCACTCATCTCACATGCTAGTAAAGTAATGCTCAAAATTCTCCAAGCCAGGCTTCAACAGTATGTGAACCGTGAACTTCCTGATGTTCAAGCTGGTTTTAGAAAAGGCAGAGAAACCAAAGATCCAATTGCCAACATCCACTGGATCATTGAAAAAGCAAGAGAGTTCCAGAAAAAACATCTATTTCTGCTTTATTGACTATGCCAAAGCCTTTGACTGTGTGGATCACAATAAACTGTGGAAAATTCTGAGAGAGATGGGAATACCAGACCACCTGACCTGCCTCTTGAGAAACCTATGTGCAGGTCAGGAAGCAACACTTAGAACTGGACATGGAACAACAGACTGGTCTAAATAGGAAAAAGAGTATGTCAAGGCTGTATCTTGTCACCCTGCTTATTTAACTTATATGCAGAGTACATCATGAGAAATGCTGAGCAGGAAAAATCACAAGCTGGAATCAAGATTGCTGGGAGAAATATCAATAACCTCAGATATGCAGATGACACCACCCTTATGGCAGACAGTGAAGAGGAATTAAAAAGCCTCTTGATGAAAGTGAAAGAGGAAAGCGAAAAAGTTTGCTTAAAGCTCAGCATTCAGAAAACGAAGATCATGGCATCTGGTCCCATCACTTCATGGGAAATAGATGGAGAAGCAGTGGAAACAGTGTCAGACTTTATTTTGAGGGGCTCCAAATCACAGATGGGGACTGCAGCCATGAAATTAAAGGACGCTTACTCCTTGGAAGAAAAGTTATGACCAACCTAGATAACATATTCAAAAGCAGAGACATTACTTTGCCAACAAAGGTCCGTCTAGTCAAGGCTATGGTTTTTTTCAGTGGTCACGTATGGATGTGAGAGCTAGACTGTGAAGAAATTGAGCACCGAAGAACTGATGCTTTTGAACTGTGGTGTTGGAGAAGACTCTTGAGAGTCCCTTGGACTGCAAGGAGATCCAACCAGTCCATTCTGAAGGAGATTAGCCCTGGGATTTCTTTGGAGGGAATGATGCTGAAACTGAAACTCCAGTATTTTGGCCACCTCATGCGAAGAGTTGACTCATTGGAAAAGACTCTGATGCTGGGAGGGATTGGGGGCAGGAGGAGAAGGGGACGACAGAGGATGAGATGGCTAGATGGCATCATGACTGATGGATGTGAGTGAGTGAACTCCGGGAGTTGGTGATGGACAGGGAGGCCTGGTGTGCTGCAATTCATGGGTTTGGAAAGAGTTGGACAGGACTGAGGGACTGAACTGAGACCTACTCCCATAATTTACATTTTAAGATAACAGAATTAGCCAGAAGGTTTTTTCCAGAGACTATCCTCAAGCAGGATACATTATTGTTATATAATTATAAGGAATGTAGAGGGGGAAAAAAGTTTGTCCTTTCTTCCTCCTTGAGAATTCCAGACCCCTCTCTCCTTGGGGACCCTTGGACTTCTTGTCAATCTGCCTAGGGATTGACTCTCTCATGGATCACTTGCTCAAGCATTAAGAATATTGGTCTATCTCTATAAGCTGGAAAAGGCTCCTTGTTTGGGGAAAAGTTTGGGGAAAAGTCTTAAATTGTAGTGTCTTGCTATTGTGAAAATCCAGTATCAGGGCAAAGTTCAAAAACTCAGTTGGAAGAAGCAGCATGAAACTAAAAATAACCTAGTGAAGGTTATTTTTTTCATCAAAATTAGGTTTACCTGACAATATTCTTGACACATTCACTAGAATTTGGTGTCTTAAGGGGGCTAATAAATAGCATCGTTTTCTTTGCTCAACTTCCACATAATTAGAGAAATAAGATCCAGAAAAAAACTTTTAAACAGATACATAAAGATCAAAATATCAATGTCACTAATAGTTTTGCTAAAACATTGCTTAGGCATGTAACAGAAATGGTCTTCCTAGTGCTAAAACCTAGAATAGATAGATTGACCATTCACTGTGGGTAGCACTGAAGAATCCCATTCCTTCACACAGGGTGGGTGCTCTGTGCCTTAAAGAGGTAGTGTGAAATGTCTTTTCTCCAGGCTGAAGCCTCCCAGGAGAAGGGAAGAAAGGTGAGGTGAGTTCACATGCCCATTTTCTCCGCAAATCCCAACAACGTTCACAAAATTTAAAAAGAAGAGGAAAAGTGATAAATAAGAAAAACTTTGCCTACAGTCTCAAAAAGGCTTTGTTCTAGAAACGAATCATAAAGGCAGGGGCTTTGTCTACTTTAATGCTAGTTCTTGGCAGCTAAACCACTTCTTGGCACTTAGTGAAACTCAATATTATTAACTGAATACTTATAGAAGCTAAAAAAAAAAGTAGATTTATGTTAGCTTAATTTTCCCTAAAATAAGGCTAAAAGTTCAGAATAAATAAGAAAATTGTTTAGTCATGTCATTTTCCTCAAGAAAAATATCACCAGCAAGTAGCATTATTTAACCAGAGATGGTGTACTCAGCTCAGTTCCTTTTTTATGTCCTACCTCTATCTGCTTCAAATAAACATCATTGAGCCCAAGAGTATCCAAAGTATACTCTTTCATAAAGCTTTCTTCTAGCTCAAAGGACTCCCAGATGTTTCTACCTGGCCAATAGTCCCAGGTTCACTGCAGATTTGACCATTACAAAAGTGTAATTAAACAGATTGTTTGATCACAAACAGGAACAAAAACTACAGGCAATGAAAAGGAATTAGAAGTAAAGTCTCTCATTGCACAGATTCTAAAGGACCTGAAGAAATTATAATTATAAACTTTATATATATAAACTACACTATAAATCTCCCATTGTTAGATATGTCCTAAAAGGTTTATACTCCCAGAAAAGGTAAAAACTCTAATTCAAAAAGTTGCATGCACCTCAGTCTTCATAGCAGTACTATTTACAATAGCTAAAACATGGAAGCAATCTAAGCGTCCACCAATAAATGAATGGATAATAAATGTGTGGTATGCAATAGAATATTACTCAGCCATAAAAAGCAATGAAATAATGTAATTTGCAGCAACATGGATAAACTTAGAGATTGTCATACTAAGTGAAGTAAATCAGAGAAAAACAAATATATGATATCACTTATATGTGGAATCTTAAAAAATGATGCAAATGAACTTATTTATGAAAAAGAAACAGATTCATAGACATAGAAAACAAACATGGTTACTATAGGGGAAAGTGTGATAGTGACAAATTAGGAGTTTACATGTACTATATAAAAAATAAACAACAATGACCTACTGTATAGCACAGGGAACAATATTCAGTATCTTGTAATAATCTGTAATGGAAAGAAAAGAATCTGAACAAAAGGGGTGTGTGTGTGTGTGTGTGTGTGTGTGTGTGTTTGTGTGTGTGTGTGTATATATATATATATACTGAATCACTTTGCTATACAATTGAAACTGATACAACATGTGAATCAACTATACTTCAATTTTTTTAATAGTTAGATGATAATTTTCACATTGTTTGCAAAAAATGCCAGGATGTAATTAAACATTAAAGGTCTCTACAAACAGGCCCTGGATAAGGAGTTTGTCTTCTATAGGAACAAACAGTTTAACCTCCTCTCTTTTTGAAATTTATTTTGCCAATTTTCAGCTAAAATTTAGTTTGAAATGTATGATAAGTAAATTTAAAAGTTGCTATGGCATTTGTCTAGATTTGTCATAGCTTTCCTTTCAAAGAGGAAGCATCTTCTAATTTCATGGCTGCAGTCACTGTCTGCAGTGATTTTGGAGCCCAAGAAAATAAAATCTGCACTGCTTCCATTGTTTTCCCTTCTATTTGCCATGAATTGATGGGACCAGATGCCATGATCCTAATCTTTTAAGTGTTAAGTTTCAAGCCAACTTTTTCACTCTCCTCTTTCACCCCCATCACGAAGTTTTTTCATTTCTCTTCACTTTCTGACATTAGCATAGTATCATCTGCATATCTGAGGTTGCTGGTATTTGTTACAGGTCCTATTGCAAATCCAAAACTTAGTACTTCTAAGTCAATTGCATTTAAACCTAAAATGGTAAAACTTTAGTCGACTTTCAAATGTCATCTAAAGACTTTATAACACTATACTTCATAGATGACTATTATTTAATATGTTTGGGTTTCCCTCATAGCTCAGTCAGTAAAGAATCTGCCTGCAATGCAGGAGACCCAGGTTTGCTTCCTGGGTCAGGAAGATCCCCTGGAGAAAGAAATGGCAACCCACTCCAATATTCTTGCCTGGAGAATCCCATGGACAGAGGATTCTGGCAGGCTACAGTCCATGGGGTGGCAAGAGTTAGACACAACTTAACAGCTAAACCACCACCATTATTTAATATGAGGAATAATGAATTCAAGATTTCCAAAGTGGTCAATTTAGTATTCTAAAGACATAGAAAAGTCTCCCTAAATATCCAACACAGAAAACCTGCTTGAACTCCAGACCTATATTTGCAACTGCACCCTGAATCTCTCCCCAAACCAACATGCCTACAATGTTTTTGTTTGTTTGTCTGTTTTAAAAAGCCCCTATAGCCTGCAAAATCAACCTGGCTACCAGTAACAAGGTTAGGATAGAGACACTGAAGATAAAGATACAGGCCTCATATATG
This sequence comes from Oryx dammah, assembly GCF_014754425.2. NCBI lineage: Eukaryota > Metazoa > Chordata > Mammalia > Artiodactyla > Bovidae > Oryx > Oryx dammah. The sequence goes on along the minus strand of NW_024070213.1, from coordinate 42,006,455 downwards.
TAAAGTTGTGTGTGTCTATGTGTGCTCAGTTGTGTCTGACTCTTTGCAACCCCATGGACTATAGTCTGCCAGGCTTCTCTATCTATAGGATTTTCCAAGCAAGAATACTGGAGTAAGTTGTCATATCCTCCTCCAGATCTTCCTGATTCAGGGTAAGTGATCTACCCTCATATAGCTCACACCCACTTAGACTTCTCTGGTGGCTCAGATGGTAAAGAATCTTCCTGCAGTGCAGGAGCTGCTGCTGCTAAGTCACCTCAGTCATGTCCGACTCTGCAACCCCATAGACGGCAGCCCACCAGGCTCCGCCATCCCTGGGATTCTCCAGGCAAGAACACTGGGGTGGGTTGCCATTTCCTTCTATAGTGCATGAAAGTGAAAAGTGAAAGTGAAGTCGCTCAGTCGTGTCCGACTCTTTGCGACCCCATGGACTGCAGCCTACCAGGCTCCTCCGTCCATGGGATTTTCCAGGCAAGAGTACTGGAGTGGGTGGCCATTGCCTTCTCCAGGAGACTCAGGTTCAATCCATCAGTCAGGAAGATCCCCTGGAGAGGGAATGGCAACCCATTCCAGTATTCTTGCCTGAAGAATTCCTTGGACAGAGGAGACTAGCAAGCTACAGTCCACCGGGTTGCAAAGAGTCAGACAAGATGGAGCGACAAACAATTTCACTTGTGATCATGTTAAGGGTCACAATACAAGATTTTTAAGGCTGTCTGACGCTCAACTCAAAACCGACTTACTCTTCTCAGTTTACTAGAAGCTGGACAGGCCCTTGCACATGCTCAGATCTGTCCATGGACCATGTGGCAAGAATTAATTCATACACATCACAGAATTTATAGTCTTTGCCTCTTTCTAATTCCTTTTTCAAGTTAATTTCCTAAAGTCACATGCAGACTCAGGCTAGCTGGGCAGTAATGATGTAGGGGAAGGAGTCTTCTAGCATTATATTACATGCAGTTTACTACATACTATATTTCTGCTGCATCATACCCGATCTGATAAACCTAAATACATCTCTTGTTTTGGTAATTCTGAGTTGCTGTAGTATTTTTCCTTAAGCAACACAACAGGTAGAAAATTCAATTCATATTATCTGGAGGCTTAGAAAAGCTTTTGAAAAAAGGCCTCTCAAAGAGCAGTGGATTAAAATATCCTCCCTCAAAAGTATTCCTCTTCCTGCAGTCCCTAAATTGATAAAAGATGCAGTTTACCAATCTGGAAAGCTGCAAGTCATCTGAAATTGCTACTTCTCTCTTACATATGCATATGATTAAGGATTAAAATTCATTTAGGGTTGCTTTCTAAATAACAGTAAAATTCATTTCCTCACTACCATCACCAGCATTTCTGCCTCTCAGGTCTGAGTTACTTAGATACTCTGCTAACAGGATAACCTCCTTTCCTTCAGTCATTATAAGCTACTTGCATTTCCTCAAACATACCACACTCATATTTGTTTAGACTGAGCTACCCCACACTCACTGAACTTAAAATTACTTTAATACTTAAACCTTCGAGAAAGACACTCTAAAAATTCTAAGACTCTCCCAACAAAGCCCAATCCTAATTTATGTCATGTATGACTTTCTTCAAGCGTTCCACCAACCTTGCTTCTGGGGACCGGTGCAATGAATCACTCCTCCTGAGTATTTTTTTAAATCTTAATAGAGGGGCATACCTAACTGTTCTTACACAGTAGTTTTAGATGTGTCATAGTGTTTATACAATACTCTTATTTCTCAGACCATGATTTTCAAGGTACAGAATAGGTTTTGAATATTACTGATTTTTATTTTAACTTAGAAGTACAACTTACTAAGCAAATTGCAAGACTGAAGAAAAATATGAGATGCAGTATATCACTATATACAAGTAGTCTCTCCTGAAAGTTTGGTGCCAATATGATTATTATTTCTGCTACCAATGCTGCTGTTGAGTCCCACCTTCTGCTTTTTCTGCTTTCAGTATTCTTGCAACTATTCCTGCAACTCCCAGTGGTCTTTGCTACTGACCTCATCCTTAGATAGCAAAGCCAATCTGTGCCTCTCCCATTCAGGACACTGTACACTAGATTTGAGATTTTAAAAACTCTCAAATCTCTCCCAGTCTTAAGGACACACACCCTTTTCCCTTATATCAGGACATCTTCGCTTCTTCTTTCCTTATTCTTGTCCCTTTTCTCTATTTCTAGAGGTTCTTTTCTCACCAAAAATCTAAATAAAACTCATCTTCTGAGATCCTAGTAAATTCAGAGCAAGGAAAAATTATGTCTGGCTCTTTTGACTCCTCTATAGCATCTAAAACAAAATATCAAAACACCATAATTTGCTCTTCCACATAGACTTGCAGGTTATAGTCATTTATTGAACACATACCATGTTCAAGCAAAGCACTACACACTTATCCAGTTAAAAACATATATAGAGAGATCTTTATCCTGGGCACATGAAAGTAATATTGAAAGTTTTCTGTCTTTATCATGCAATTCTTAGAGTTAAAAGGACAAGAATTTTAACCAATGCCTCCAAAGTACACCAGACATAATTGTCAGTCTTGTTTTATATAAAATTCAGAATTATTGTTATCTCCAATGACATTCTAATGAAATTAAACACATTTGAAATTCTGGTTTATTTAGAATTAATAACTCCTTTCAATGGCATGACACATTCATTTCATCCAAAACATCTGTGACAAAAATAAAGCTATCAAGAAGCTTCTCTACCAAGAAGGAGCAAAAACATCCTTAAAGGAGCTGCCAGTGCAGTTAGGATATCTGTCTATCAAAAAGGAGATGACATTTGGGGTGAGCCTCAGGCATAAATCCTAAGTAGATGAGATGTGCCATCTAGCATTTTTAGCTTTCCTGACTTAGGGCTTTTAACTTTTTCAGTGCCCTAGTCTCCTTCTTCAGGCACCCAAGATACTAAAGCTTTATCCAACCACCCTATATCTCCTGTCAAAACTCTTGGGAAATGTCCTAATTAATTCACCTATACTCAAGTATAAATATGATTGATGCTGTTTAAATTGGAAAATATCTATGGTAGTTTTTATTTCCAGGCCTGACAGATAGTACTGGGTGTATAAGGATTATGTGTGGGCAGAAGGGCTATTCAGCCCCTGATAATCACACTGATGTATCCATGCCAAAAGCACTTCAAGTGAAATGTTTATTTGTATATGTTTTGGAAAAGGCCCAACATAAGTTCAGTTCAGTTCAGTTCAGTTGCTCAGTCGTGTCCGACTCTAGTATCCTTTAACATCTCACCTAGGAAAACTATGGTCAGAGCCAAATGAGATTATATATGCAAAAGCATTTTAAAGTCAATATTAATAGGGTGTGTACTGATACTAAACCCTATTCTATTAGTTTTATCTGAATACTTTATTTATTCTTTACAATAGTCTTAGGGGATAAGTACTATCATTCTTATTTCACAAAGGAAAAAATAGAAACAATGAGAAGCTAAATAGTTTTCCTAAGGTCAAAAATCCATAAAGTGGTCCTGCTTGTAAACTATAACATTTCATTATAACCATTATCAATGTTATTCTCATACTTCGTGCAGTGAAGGATGGAAAATGAGAGGAAAAAAATAGCTTACTTTTACACTGTGTTACTTATTTTTAGAAAAATATAGACAACACAATTATTGCAGCTAACACTTGGTAAACCTTTTCTATGACCTAAGTAGCCTTTGGCCACCTGATGTGTAGAGCCAATTCATTAGAAAAGACCCTGATGCTGGGAAAGATTGAAGGCGGTAGGAGAAGGGGATGACAGAGAATGAGATGGTTGGATGTCCTCACTGACTCAATGGACGTGAGTTTGAGCAGGCTCCAGGAGTTGGCGATGGACAGGGAAGCCTGGCATGCTGCATGCTGCTGTCCATGGGGTCATAAAGAGTCAGACACGACTGAGTGACTGAGCTGAACTGAAGTAACCTTGTGAGAGTTGAGTGCATATCATCTGATTTATTGTTCCCAACAACCATGGAAACAGGTCCTCTTAGCTCTCATCAATTAACAGATAAGAAAATCATGGTGTACAAGACACACACACAGGGACACAGAGACCCAGCCCTCAGCCTCCTGTGAGCTGCTCCAGCTGTAAATCCTCCCACTGGCTGCACAGTCAACTGGGCAGAAAGCCTGTCACAGCAACACGAAGTCTATCACATGCAGCGAAAGTGGTCTTAAGAAGCTTTATATTGAGACAAGCCTACTTTGGGAAGCAATAAAATTCTCAAATAAATAACCTAACATTGGACATAAAGAAGAAAAAGAACAAACAAAACTCAAAGTTAGTACAGTGAAAGAAATTATAAAAATCAGAGCAAAAATAAGTGAAGGAGGGACAAAAAATTGAAAGAGATCAATTAAACTAACCAAATAAACAACACTAGAAATTATATGTACACTCGTGGTGGTTCATGTCAGTGTATGGCAAAACCAATACAATATTGTAAAGTAATTAGCCTGCAGTTAAAATAATTTTTTTTAAAAAAGAAATTATAAAGGAGAAGTTACAACAGAATCTACAGAAATAAAAAGATTGTAAGAGACTACTATGAACAGCTATAGTCAATGAAATGGACAACCTAGAAGAAACGGGCACAAGTCAAAGGCCAAATGTCTTCACAGCTGAATTCTTCCAAACATTTAGAAAATAATTAGCACATATCCTTCTCAAGCTACGCCAAAAAATTGCAGATGAAGTAACATTTCTGAATTCATCTTACAAGGCTAGTCTCAATCTGATACAAAAAGAAAAAAAAAAGACAAAAATATCACACAAAAAAAGAAAATGACAGGCCAATGTTACTGATAAATATAGATACAAAAATCTTAACAAAATGTTAGCAAACCAAATCCAACAATGATCAAGTGGAATTTATTTGAGTGACACAAAGGATTTTTCAATATCCACAAGTCAATCAATGTGATAACCTCAATTAAATAAATTAAAGAATAAAAAGCATATGATCACATCAATATATACAAGAAGATTTCACAAAATTCAATATCCATTTATAATAAAAACTCTTAGGAAAGTGGGCCTAAAGGCACCATGTGTTAACATAATGAAGGCCATATATGATAAACCAACAGCTAACATTATACTCAAGGTTGAAAAGATCACAAACAAGGCAAGAATGCCCACTCTTGCTGCTTTTATGCAATATAATATTGGAATTCTTAGGCACAGAAATGAGACAAGATAAAGAAATAAAAGGAATCCAAATTGGAAAGGAAGACCTAAAACTGTCACTTCTTGCAGATGATATGATACTATACATAGAAGATTCTAAAGATGCCACCAGATAACTACTAGAGCTCATCAAAGAATTCAATAAATTTGCAGGATACAAAATTAACACACAGAAATCTGTTGCATTTTTATGTACTAACAAAGAAGTATCAGAAAGAGAAATTAAGGAACAATCCCATTTACCATTGCATCAAAAATAAATAAATAAATAAATTACTTAGGAATAAATCTACCTAAGGAGGTAAAGGACCTGTACCCAGAAAACTATAAGACACTAATGAAAGAAATTGAAGATGACACAAACAAATGAAAGGATATACTGTGTTAATGGATTACAAGAGTTAATATTTTTTAGATAGCCATATTACTTAAGGCAATCTAGAGAATGACTGCTCACTCCAGTATTCTTGCCCAGAGAATTCCATGGACAAAGGAGCCTCGTGGGCTATAATCTGTGGGGTAGCAAAGACTGAGACACAACTGAGTGACTAACAACAACAGATTCAATGCAATCCCTATTAAAATACAAAAGGCATTTTTTACAGAACTATAACAAACAAAAAAAATCTGAAATAGCCAAAAAAAAAAAACAAAAAAACTTAAGAAAAAAGAACAGAGCTGAAAGAATCATGCTCCCTGACTGCAGTCTATATTCTAAAGCTACAATAACCAGTAGTTTTGTAGTATATAGAAGTATAGAGTAATACAGCATGGTACTGGCACAGAAACAGATACATAGATCAATGGAATAGACTAGACAGCCCAGAAGTAAACCCAGACACTTATGGTCAGTTAACCTACAGCAAAGGAGGCAAGAATATATAATGGAGAAAAGACAGTTTCTTTAATAAGTGGCACTGGGAAAACTGGACAGCAACATGCAAAACGATGAGATTAGAACATTCCCTCACACTATATACAAAAATTAATTCAAAATGAATTAAAAATCTCAATGTAAGACCAGAAACCATAAAATTGTTTTAGGGAAAACATACAGAACACTCTTAGATATGAATATTAGCAATTTTTTTAATCTTTCTTTTAAAGCAAAGGAAATAAAAGCAAGTAAAATGTGGTGGTGGTGGTGGGGGGGGAACCTAATTAGATTTTAAAACATCTGCAGGGAAAATGAAACCATTGGTAAATTACTGATTCAGAGAAAATATTTGCTAATGATATCACTGATAAGAAGTTAATATCCAAAATATATAAACAATTCATGTAGCTCAACATCTAAAAAACAAACAACCTAATTAGAAAATGGACAGAAGACATAAATAGACACTTTTCTAAAGAAGACATACAGATAGCCAATAGGCACGTGAAAAAATGTTCATCATTATTAATCATCAGAGAAATGCAAACTAAAGCCATGAGATACCACCTCATACCTATCAGAATAGGTATTCCCAAAAGGAACACAAATAACAAATGTTGGTGAAGATACGAAGAAAAGGAAACTCTCATACTCTGTTGGTAGGAATGTAAATTAGTGCAACAGTATGGAGGTTTCTAAAAAAGTGAAAAATAGAACTGCCATATAACCCATTAATTCCATGTATGTGTATATATATGTATATATATGGAAAAAACAATAAAAAGGATACATCGACCCTGATGCTCACAGAAGCATTATTTACAATTGCCAAGATATGGAAGCAACCTAGTATCCATCAGCAGGTGAACAGATAAAGAAGATGTGATAGAAATATACAATGGAATACTACTCAGCCATAAAAAATAAAATTTTGCCTTTTGCACCAACATGGATGGTCTTGGAGGTTATTATGTTAAGTAAATTAAGGCTGAAAGAGAAAAGCAAACACTGTATGATATAACCTATATGTGGAAACTAAAAAATACAACAAAATAATGAATATAGCAAAATGAAATGGAATCACAGATATAGAGAAGCAACTAGCAGTTACCAATGGGGAAAGAGAAGGGAGAAAGGCAAAATATGTTTAGGGGATTAAGAAATACAAAAAATTTTATACAAAATTTAACACCTAAAATTTTATACAAAAATATGTGTAAAATAAATAAGGTACAATGATGCATTGTATAACACAAGAAATATAGCCAATATTTTATATATAAATGAAGTATAATTTTTAAAAATTGTTAATCACTATGTTGCACACCTATAACAAATAATATTGTACATCAACAATGTGTTAATTAAAAAATAAAAATTAAAAAGAATGAATATTGATATATTGTGTGAGTTGTTGCTTATAGTCAGAGCTGGTATAATGAAAGCCACAATTACTGATCCTGCACTCTAATAAGGAAAATGGTTCTTTAGCACAGGAACTCAATCAATCTAATGCTTATTCTCCTGGACTGAAAAGTCTTTTGTTACTCATCATAGGAAAGTATGTTTTGTCCAATTATGTATTAATGATATTCTAAAAAACTAATGTTTTATGAAGTTCCAAATCAAACTCTTACTAGTTTAGCCTTTTAAAAATAATCAATTAAATTAGCATTAAGATATATTTTAGAGATTTCCTAGCCAGCAAGTCAACTGCCCATGATGTTATAGCAGTTTATCCTTAGATTACAAAATTTCCTAAATATCTCCCCTCTCATCTAGCCAATGCTGCTATTCCTGCTCCAATAAGCCAAACTTCAAAAACAGGTGTATGTCTTCTCACTTAGATTTGGTTATCACCTTGCTTCTTCATACATATACTCCAAATCAATCACATCCATTTATCTAAACCAATTCTTGGCAAGAGACTAGATCATTAGAGAAAAAGAGTCTAATAGCCATCCTAGGAGCAGTGTTTGCCATATTTGCCAATTAGCCTGAAGGATTATAGTAACTGTAGGTTTATTCAGTTGACATGCAAGAATTTCACTCAGCACTGGTCAGAAAAAGACAAATATAATGATATGTCTTGTAAGTGGAATCTAAAAAAAAATGGTACAAAGGAACTTATTTACCAAACAGAAATAAACTCACAGGAAATTTATATCACTAAGACAACTCTATTAGGAAGGATGAAAGGTCTTCAATAAACCTAAGCCCCACTTTAAAAAACTAGAAAAGTAAAAGCAAATGAAATGCAAAGTAAACAGAAGAAAAAAGAATAAGAGCAAACCTTAATATACTATGGCCAAGTGAAGTTTATCCCAGAAATGCAAGGTTATATTCATTCCAAAATGAATATAATTCACAAAGCATTAAAAAAAAATTTAAAAAAAAACCTAACTTGTTGACATCCTCCTACACATCAACTTGTCAAGTTTTAAAATGTTATCCTATTCTCCAAAGTGCCAACCAACTCATTCAAATTAATGTTGTCAGTAATTTAATGAATAAGCTTTCTACTCTAGCATCCTCGAATGCTGAATACACTTGTCATAGCAAACTTGGACCTGAACAACAAAATAATGACCTTTCTTCCATATAAAACAAGTGTGAAGGTGACATCTATAATTCATATAGCCTGATTATTATCTCCAGTAGATAAAACAGATATATGTTGAGCCAAGCTCAGTCTCACTAAGACCTCATTTTCTGAGTTTTTATGACCTATGGGTCTCTGGTCCACTCAGGAACTGAGTATTTGAGATTCTCCCATATTTACTTAGCTAAATGGATGCATCTATATGATGTTTAAGGCACATAACAAACAGATATAATCAGAGCTTAGTTTACCAAAATTGATTCAAGTTAATGGTCTAAAAGAATAAATGTGTTAGAAAAGAGTTCTTGATGTTATAGTGTATTATATAAAAGTACAAAAATGTATTCATTTAAAAATATTACATATAATTGCCATTGTATAAATGTACAGTCATCATACCCTAGAAATAGCTCAGAATTATACTGTAGGTTGAAAGATTAAAAATATTGGTACAAGTTGTAAAATAGAGGCCTGACCATACCTTACTATGCTTACTATTCTGTGACTAGAGAGGAATTAAAAAAAAAAAAAAACAGGAGATTGACGCTTCAAAAACTTACCAAATATTGATGCTTCAAAACTTATCAAAAGAAAAAAATATTCTGTAACAAGCTTCCTTTAGAATTCTTAATAAAAAATAAAATTATGCCACTGAAGAAGATATTTTTTATGAAGGAAAAGTTTTAAGTAATGAAAAGGAAGAATATTTTATCTCTGTAATTTAGAAGATTTTTTGAAAGCAACCATATCAGGAACAGATATACATATGAATAAAGCAAATTATTAAGATAAATGATCCTTCATCTGTGAGAAGATTAAGCTAAATGATCTCTGGTGTTTCAGCTAAGGCTAGTATTTTATGGTTAGTACATAAGGGACAGTTTACAGAGTTGAAATGGTAGCCAAATACTTTAAAATTTTGTGTTAATAAAAGATTAGTGTTTTTATTTTTCCTTCCTCATTCCTCACTGAACTTTGAAAGTAACCTGGAAAAATAATTATGAAATAATAAAATTGCAAAAAAAAAAAGAAAGAAAAGAAATTTACAGTTACCAAGGGAGGGGGAGGTTAGGGATAAACTGGCAGATTGGGATTATATATATGCACTGCTATATAGAGAATAGATAAGTAATAAGAACCTAGGGTATAGCATAGGGAACTCTACTAGAAAGTTTGCAATGACTTATATGAGAAAAGAATATAAAAAAGAGTATATATATATATATGTATGTATACACACACACATATATATATAACTGATTCACTCTATTGTATAGCAGAAATTAACACTATATTGTAAATCAACTATACTTCAAAAAAATTAATTTATAAAAATCTCACTGATTAGATAGAAGAGTATGCTATTATCTTACTTTATTATTCTGAAAAAATCATAATTCTAAAACATTTCTGAATATTTTAGTATCAAAAATGACATTTATTGCACCTAGAAAAATGATAGGCATTACTTAGAAGCTAGTAAATATTTGAAAGCTTTGAATTATATCAATCACATTAATTTGTACAGAAATTTTAAAACTTTGTTTTATCCTCTAGAAAAATTAGTCTTGAGAGTAAACCATTAGAATTTCCTAGAGCTCACTTGTTTTTGATATCAATAAATAATGTATTGTGGGAAAGAACTTTTTTAGGCAAGAGTGCACTGGCAAATCAGAAACAAATTAAGGCAACAAACTCATTCACCATTGCAACAAAAAGAATAAAATACCTAGGAATAAACCTACCTAAAGAGACCGATGCTGTGAAAGTGCTGCACTCAATATGCCAGCAAATTTGGAAAACTCAGCAGTGGCCACAGGACAGAAAAAGGTCAGTTTTCATTCCAGTTCCAAAGAAAGGCAATGTCAAAGAATGCTCAAACTACTGCACAATTGCACTCATCTCACATGCTAGTAAAGTAATGCTCAAAATTCTCCAAGCAATACATGAACCATGAACTTCCTGATGTTCAAGCTGGTTTTAGAAAAGGCAGAGGAACCAGAGATCAAATTGCCAACATCTGCTGGATCATGGAAAGAGCAAGAGAGTTCCAGAAAAACATCTATTTCTGCTTTATTGACTATGACAAAACCTTTGTGTGGATCACAATAAACTGTGGAAAATTCTGAAAGAGATGGGAATACCAGACCACCTGAACTGCCTCTTGAGAAACCTGTATGCAGGTCAGGAAGCAACAGTTAGAACTGCACATGGGACAGCAGACTGGTTCCAAATTGGAAAAGGAGTACTTCAAGGCTGTATATTGTCACCCTGCTTATTTAACTTCTATGCAGAGTACATCATGAGAAATGCTGAACTGGAAGAAATACAAGCTGGAATCAAGATTGCTGGGAGAAATATCAATAACCTCAGATATGCAGATGACACCACCCTTATGGCAGAAAGTGAAGAGGAACTAAAAAGCCTCTTGATGAAAGTGAAAACGTGAGAGTGAAAAAGTTGGCTTAAAGCTCAACATTCAGAAAACGAAGATCATGGCATCTGGACCCATCACTTCATGGGAAATGGGGAAACAGTGGAAACATTTTTTGTGCTCCAAAATCACTGCAGATGGTGATTGCAGCCATGAAATTAAAAGACGCTTACTCTTTGGAAGAAAAGTTATGACCAACCTAGATAGTATATTCAAAAGCAGAGACATCACTTTGCTGACTAAGGTCTGTCTAGTCAAGGCTATGGTTTTTCCTGTGGTCATGTATGGATGTGAGAGTTGGACTGTGAAGAAGGCTGAGTGCTGAAGTATTGATGCTTTTGAACTGTGGTGTTGGAGAAGACTCTTGAGAGTCCCTTGGACTGCAAGGAGATCCAACCAGTCCATTCTGAAGGAGATCAGCTCTGGGATTTCTTTGGAAGGAATGATGCTAAAGCTGAAACTCCAGTACTCTGGCCACCTCATGCGAAGAGTTGACTCATTAGAAAAGACTCTGATGCTGGGAGGGATTGTGGGCAGGAGGAGAAGGGGACAACAGAGGATGAGATGGCTGGATGGCATCACTGACTCGATGGATGTGAGTCTGAGTGAACTCCGGGAGTTGGTGATGGACAGGGAGGCCTGGTGTGCTGTGATTCATGGGTTGCAAAGAGTCAGACATGACTGAGCAACTGAACTGAACTGAACTGAACTGAACTGAACTGAACTGAAAGAGACCAAAGACCTGTATTCATAAAACTGTGAGATACTCATGAAAGAAATCAAAGATGATACAAACAGATGGAGAGTTATACCATGTTTTTAGAACATAAAAACCAATATTTTGAAAATGACTATACTACCCAAAGCAATCTACAAATTCAATGCAATACCTGTCAAATTGCCAATGACCTTTTTCACAGAACTAGAACAACAAATTTTACAATTTGTATGGAAACACAAAAAAATACCAAATAGCCAAAGCAATCTTGAGAAAGAAAAATGGAGCTGGAAGAATTAATCTCCCTGACTTTAGACCATACTACAAAGCTACAGTCATCAAGACAGTATGGTACTGACACAAAGGCAGAAATCTAGATCAATGGAACAAAACAGAAAGCCTAGAGATATATCCATGCACCTATGGGTATTTTATCTTTGACAAAGGAGGCAAGAATATACAACAGAGAAAAGGCAGCCTCTTCAATAAGTGGTGGTGGGAAAACTGGACAGCAACATGTAAAAAAAAAAATGAAATTAGAACACTTTCTAACACCATACAAAAACAAACTCAAAATGGATTAAAAACAAATGTAAGGCCAGAAACTATAAAATTCTTAGAGGAAAACACAGGCAGGCAGAATACTCTTTGACATAAATCACAGCAAGATCCTCTTTGACTCAACTGCTAGAGTAATGGGGGGAAAAACCAAAAATAAACAAATGGAAGATAGTCAAACTTGAGGATTTTTGCACAGCAAAGGAAACTATAGACAAGATGAAAAGACCACTCTCAAAATGGGAGAAAATAATTGCCAATGAAGTAACTGACATAGGATTACTCTCCAAAATATACAAGCAGTTCATATGGCTCAATAACAGAAAAACAAACAACCCAATCAAAGAAGGTATAAAGATGGCCAATAAACACATGAAAAGATGCTCAACATCACTCATTACAAATGCAAATCAAAACTGCGAGGTATCACCTCATGCCAGTCAAAATAGCCATCAAAAAATCTATAAACAATAAATGGTTGATAGAATGTGGAGAAAAGGGAACCCCCTTGCACTGATGAATGTGTGCATGCTAAGTCCCTTCAGTCATGTCTGACTCTTTGGGACCCTTTGGACTGTAGCCCACCAGGCTCCTCTGTCCATGAGGTGTTCTCCAGACAAGAATAGTGGGGTGGGTTTCCATGCCCTCCTCCAAGGAATCTTCCTGGTCCAGAGATCTAACTCGCATCTCTTGCATTGCCAAGGAGGTTCTTTATCACCAGTACCAGCTGGGAACCCCCTTTCACTGATGGTGGGAATGTAAATTGATTCAAGCACTATGGAGAACACTATGGAGATTCCTTAAGAAATTAGGAATAAAATTGCCATATGACCCAGCAATTCGACTACTGGGCATATACCCTGAAAAAATCATAATTCAAAAGGACACATGTACCCTAAAGTTCATTGCAGCCCTATTTACAACAGCCAGGACATGGAAGCTATCTAAAGGCCCATCAACAGATGGATGGATAAAGAAGTTGTGGTACATATATATAGTGGAATATTACTCATCCACAAAAAGGAATGATACTGGGCCATATGTAGTGATGTGGATGAACCTAGAGTATGTCATATGCAGTGAAGTAATCCAGAAAGAGAAAAACAAATATCATATATTAATTCATGTATTTAGAATCTAGAAAATGGTACCAATGAACCTATTTGCAGTGCTAACTTAGAGACACAGAGAACAGACTTGTGGCCACAGTGGGGTAAGGAGTGAGTGGGATGAATTAACAGAGTAGCCTTGACATATATATATCTGTTGTTCAGTCACTAAGTCATGTCTGACTCTGTGACCCCATGAACTCCAGCACACCAGGCTTCTCTGTCCTTCACTCTCTCCCAGAGTTGGCTGAAACTCATGTCCACGTCCATTGAGGCAGTGATGCCATCCAACCATCTCATTCTCTGTTGTCCTCTTCTTTTCCTGACCTCAATCTTTCCCAGCATCAGGATATTTTCCAGTGAGTTGGCTCTTCACATCAGGAGGCCGAAATACTGGAGTTTCATCTTCAGCATCAGTCCTTCCAATGAACATTCATGTTGATTTCCTTGAGGACTGACTGGTTATATCTCCTTGCACTCCAAGGGACTCTCAAGAGTCTTCTCCAGCACCACAGTTCAAAATCATCAGTTCTTCAGTGTTCAGCCTTCTTTATGGTCCAACTGTCAACAACTGGAAAAACCATAGCTTTGACTATATGAACCTTTGTCAGTAATGTCTCTGCTTTTTAATATGCTGTCTAGGTTTGTCATAGCTTTTCTTACAAAAAGCAAGTGATTTTTAATCTTGTGTCTGCACAAGATTAAAATGATTAAATGATCACTGCAGTGATCATTTGCAGTGATTTTGGAGCCCAAGAAAATAAAATCTGTCATTATTTCCAGTTTTCCCCATCTATTTGCCATGAAGTGATGGAATCAGATGCCATGATCTTCAATTTTTTGAATTTTGAGTTTTAAGCCAGCTTTTTCACTCTCCCCTTTAACCTTCATCAAGAGGTTCTTTAGTTCCTCTTTGCTTTCTGCCATTAAAGTATCATCACCTGCATATCTGAGGGTGACCAGGGGTGCTCATGATAGAGAACTTGCCTGCCAAAGCAAAAGACTTAAGAGATGTTAGATCCCTGAGCCATAGATTCCATATATACAGTTGGCCCTTGAACAATGGGGGTTTGAGCTGTGCAGATTCAGGTATACATAGAAATCTTTTCAACAAATATGAAAAATACACATGTAGAACATTATATACAAAACTACATTGAAGTGGATAACTTGTCTTTACATAGCCATAAGATAAGTGATGGGCTTCCTTGATGGCTCAGATAGTGGAGAATCTGCCTGAAATGCAGGAGACCCAGGTTCGATCCCTGGGTTGGGAAGATCCTCTGGAGAAGGGAATGGATACCTACTCTAGTAGGGAGGCCCAAGTGGCTCAATGGTAAATAAACTGTCTGCCAATGCAGGAGATACGGGAGACACAGGTTCAATTTCTGGGTCAGGAGGATCCCCTGGAGGAGGAAATGGCAACCCACTCCAGTATTCTTGCCTGGGAAATCCCATGGACAGAGAAGCATGGCAGGTAACAGTCCATGGGATGGCAAAGAGTTGGACACAACTTAGCGGCTGAGCACACACTCATGAACCCACTCCAGTCTTCTTGACTGGAGAATTCCATGAATGGAGAAGACTGGTGGACTACACTCCATGGAGTCACACAGAGTCACACATGACTGAGCGATTAACACTTTCAAGGTAAATGATATTTAATATAAAATTAACAATGTGTTCATTTTATTAGAGTTTTATGACTTTGCTTTTTAAGAATTACATTAAATTAAAGAAAATGCACATCAGACTCTCATCACAGGTAGATGGGTTTTTTGAAGTAAAATGTTTCCTATTCTGTATTATGCATATGACTGCAATACTGTATGCCATAAACATTTATGACTTATTCATTAATGTATAGACCTGGCTGCTGTGAAGCAATTTTATTGATTATACTAGGCTACTAGACATGGAGAAGGCAATGGCACCCCACTCCAGTACTCTTGCCTGGAAAATCCCATGGATGGAGGAGCCTGATAGGCTGCAGTCCATGGGGTTGAGAAGTCAGGCACGACTGAGCGACTTCACTTTCACTTTTCACTTTCATGCACTGGAGAAGGAAATGGCAACCCACTCCAGTGTTCTTGCCTGGAGAATCCCAGGGATGGGGGAGCCTGTGGGCTGCCGTCTATGGGGTTGCACAGAGTCAGACACAACTGAAGCAACTTAGCAGCATCAGTAGGCTACTAGAAAGCATTATATCACTGCTTTGTTATCAGTACATGAACCATCATACCTGTAAATAAATATAAATTCCCTTTCACATTAGTTTTTCATATTTCATATGCAGTGTTAGTAACACATATAACATTTACAGTGTCATGTATCCTAAAAGACAATATTGATGTAGATACAGACAATTCTTGTAACAGAAGAATGTAAACTAAATGGTATCAATAAATTCATTACAGTACTGTAAATGCCTTTTCTCTTTCTTAAGATTTTAATATATTTTTAGTTTACTTTATTATAAGAATATACATATAATACATATAGAAAATATGGGTTTTGTTATCAGAAGCCTTCAGTCCAACAGTAAGTTAAGAAGCTAAGTTAGGAGGGAATCAATAGTTACACACAAATATTTGATGGACCAGGGTGAGTGCCCCTAACCCTCATGTCAAAAACATAAATTTTTAATTTTAATATGGTTCAATTTATAAACCTTTTTCTTTATGTTTAGTACATTTTGTTTTCTGTTTAAAAAATATTTTCTTACCCCAATGCCATAAAAATATTTAACTATGTTATCCTCTAAAAACTGTTTTTAGAAGAATGTAATATAATCTATAACTCACTGGCAGTTGATCATGTATATAGTGTGAAATGGGCTCACATTTAATTTTTTAATATGAATATCAGGTTGATTCACTAACATTTATTTAAAAGTGTGTTCTCCACTGTCCATGTCCTTGCAAAATAATGGTTCTTTTTCTATAAGTAAAAAACAAAAATCAATTCAAATAGTAAGCAGTAAGAATTCACTCCTTTTAAATTCAGGTCTGCTGTAATACTCTATTTGAAAATAATTGTAATATATTGAAAAAATATTAAACATTTAAAATGATGAACAATGATACTGGATACAAATGAAGAGGGAATTTGAAGATATTAGCAGAAAGTAAGTTGTAAATTAGCTCTATCTTTAGTTTAAGTTTCTCTTCATTGTAAATCACAAAAACTTGACACTTGCATTTCTTTAAAAGAGAGTGAAGTCATTTATTGTTCAGACAGTTATATTTCATTTTTAGGCCACTAATTAAATGGCAAACTATTTAAATAAACAGAATAAACATGCAGTTTACAAAACAAGACTTTTAAAAATTTATTTTTTAATTGAAAGATAATTGCTTTACAGAATTTTGTCGGTTTCTGCCAACCATCAACATGAATCAGCCATAGGTATATATATGTCCCCTCTCTCTTGAACCTCCCTCCCACCTCCCTCTCCATTCCACCCCTCTAGGTTGTTAAGAAGCCCCTGTTTGAATTCCCTGAGTCATACAGCAAATTCCCATTGGCTACCTATTTTACATATGGTAATGTAAGTTTCCATGTTACTCTCTCCATACATCTCAGCTTCTCCTTCCTCCCCCCAAAACAAGATTTTTTTTAAAGCAAAGTTTTACTGGCAATCGATAGTGTTTTCTCTCCTTTAATGTCTTTCTATGTTGTTCTTTTTCAGGATTTTGAGGGGGATGAAGCATTAAAAAAACTAACCCTGGAATGTCCTAAGTAAGAAATTATGAAAATAAAAACATGTTCTTTGTAAATAAAGATTATTGAAGAAATGGTAGGATGGTGACCATTTGATTTATGTGACATATAAATGAGCTGTTTAGAATCATAGCAGATATTCCCATAGTATTTACCTTATACCAGCAGCAGCAGTTTGTGCTGCAATCCTAAGGAAGTAATCACATAAAGGACGTAATAGCAGCATCCTCATTTTACAGAGAAAGAAATTATACACAAAAATACTGTCTTACCAAGGTCACACAGTGAGTAGATTAGTGGCTCTAAGATTCAAATCTATGTATAAATTTGTTCAGTTAACTAATATGCAACTTCTTTGTGACAGCTTACAAGTATTTTAACAAAATGAGTGACAAGGCTACTAAATGTGTATTGTATTTCAGTACATTTATTCTAATGTATTCTAACTCTTGGTTTTCCTTGACAGTAAACTGTTTGAAAGAACAGAATTTAACTGCTCAGAAACCATGATTAGGGACTCCCCTGGTGGTCCAATGGTTAAGAATCATCCTGTCAGTGCAGGACACAGGTTTAAGCCCTGGTCAGGGAAGATTCCACATGCCATGGAGAAATTAAGCCCAAATGCCACAGTACTGAGCCTGTGCACTCTAGAGCCTGTGCTCTGCAACAAAAGAAGCCTCTGCAATGAGAAGTTGGTGCACCGCAACTAGAGAGTAAACCCTGCTCACTGCAACTAGAGAAAGCCCTTGTGTAGTGATGAAGATCCAGAGCAGCCAAAAATCAATTAATAAATAAATGTTTAGAAAAGCAGTGATCAATTTCCTCTGCACTATGCCTGTTTGTGCAGTCATGACGAGGAACCAGTCCATCACTCTGAGAAGATTCTTTTTCCAAGGAGCAGGTGTCCTCGTGACTGGCTTATTATATTTGCACAGTTCTAGATTCTCTCAAGAGTCCCTTGGACTGCAAGGAGATCAAACCAGTCAATTCTAAAGGAAACCAGTACTTAATGTTCATTGGAAGGACTGATGCTGAAGTTGAAGTTCCAATACTTTGGCCACCTGATGTGAAAAACTGACACATTGGAAAAGACCCTGATGCTGGGAAAGATTGAAGGCAGGAGGAGAAGGGGATGACAGAGGATGAGATGGTTGGATAGCATCGGTGACTCAATGCACACGAGTTTGAGCAAGCTCCAGGAGTTGGTGATGGACAGGGAAACCTGGTGTGCTGCAGTCCATGGGGTCGCAAAGAATTGGACACAACTGAATGACTGAACTGAATTGAACTGAAATTCTCCTTTCTTCCAGATGCATCACCACTAGTTTGGGTTGGGAATAACCCTGGGATATCTACTCCAAACTCAAGCCAACTCCTGAACATAGAAGACTATTCATTCTGAAGTTAGCTTCAGTGAGTAGGTATTTGGGATCATCCTGTTCTTTATTTGAAAAGAACCATAAGAAATTTAAGAGAGTGGTTTGAAACACGGACTCGGGAGCCAGACTGCTTCATTCAAAGACCTGCTTTACCAGGTGGACTAGTCACTTACCCTCCCTCCATCTCAGTTTCCTCTCCTGTAAAAGAAAGATGATAATATAGCAACTAGTTCCTAATGTTGCTATGAGAATTAGATGAAGTAATACACGCAGAAAACTCAGAAGATAGATTATATGCATGCTAAGTCGCTTCACCCTTGTCCAACTCTGCAACCCTATGGACTGTGGTCTGTCAGGCTCCTCTGTCCATGGGATTCTCCAGACAAGAATACTGGAGTGGGTTGCCATGCCCTCCTCCAAGGGATCTTCCCAACCCAGGGATTGAACCCACATCTCCTTGGTCTCCTCCATTGGCAGGAGGGTTCTTTACCACTAGTGCCACTTAGGAAGCCCAGATTATTTGAGCCATATAAATAAAATAAACATGACAGCCATCTATAACCTTTTATAGGCACTTAGTATCAAACTTAATAGGTTCCTAGGCCAATACATGAGGACATCCCTGACCTAGGGCATCAAAGTCTTTAATTAATGCTTTATTGTTATGCTTTCAGATTTCACAAAAACATTGTCTCATAAATATTTTTATAATTTCACCCAAAATATACTTGCCTCATAGTGCTCACTGATTTACTTTTATCTACTTCAACTTTTCAAAATATTTATTTCAGTGGGTTCTCACTATCTATTCATCTTTTTATTTACTCTTTCCCAGTGAGAGCATGATCTTATTCAGATATCCCTCCTAACTCACTCAGCCATGAGTTTTCTGGAAGTTGAACCATTCCCAATTTATAGGCTTGTACTGATCATATTTTGTCTAAATTTATGATCTCAGGACATTTCCATGGAATGCTATTGATCCAAGCATGGGTATGTGACAAAACTTGGTGGGTTTATGTTTCAGGACTGGAAGATGTGTGCTTTTCTCTCTTTTTTGTGCTGCACAAGAAAAAGATTACATAAAGCCCAAAATGCCACAAGGACCATCTTCCTACCATAAAGGAAGAATTAGTGTTAGAATGAAGCTAGTTCTGGAGATGGTGTAGCAGGAAGATCAAAAGATCCTGGATTCTAGCTGACATCATTTAGTCACTAAACCATAATATGACCTGGGGAACTCCCTATCTCTGGATTGCCATATTAAAAATGATAACAAATTTGCTTGTGCTTTAACAAGTTTAAAGCAAGCTTTTCTATTATATTCAGTTGAAATTTTCTTACCTAAAACTCATATAAATATATTGCGTGCTAAATTGAAAACACACAATCTGTCCTTTTAAAGTGAAATGATATTTAATAATAAGCAAAGAAGTATAATAAGACTGAAATCATTTTCTGAAGGAATTTCATCCTTGGAGAAAGCATTTTTTTAAATGTGGCTTTGAAAATTTTCTGTTTATATGATTTTATCGGCAGAAACAATGTGTCTCCTAAAAATAATTCCATTGTACAATGTTATAAACTTGGCAAAAATAATTTTCTATTCTAAATCCTCAGGATTTCTTCAGAAGAAATTGAGTTTCAAATGCATTACACCTTCATTAAAGTTTTGAAAATGTAAATCACTCAGTTTGAAAGAAAAACTAACAGGTATTGGAGAAAAAATTGAAATTTACTAGGTGAAATTTAAGAAAACGGTTTCCAAAATTGGTGAGTTACATTAATAGATTGCTATTAATGTCATTCTTTAATGACCAAAATGACTTTTTAATCAGCTTTAGCTAAAATATTCAGGGCAAAAAAAAAAAAGACACCATGTTCTGTCTACAACCAACCTCTGTGTATTTTAGCCACAAGAGTTAGTTTTAATGAGAATTGTCAGGTTGGATCAAGTCAAGATTTAAAAGGTTCAGTTAATTTGCAAGTTGAGAGCACAACAGACTTCAAAATTAAACCAACTCACGTTCAAAACTCTGCTCTACCGTGTAGCCTGGTCAACATTGCTCAATTGGCTTTTTAAAAATTTGTTTCCTCTTCTGGAAAATGAGGGGGGTAACTACTTTATATGCTTTTTCAAAGATTAAGTTAGAACTTATATGTAACTGTGCTTAACAACAACGCATGACATTATTTTTTTATTTTTAAAAGAAATTAAATTTTTTTATTATTTAAAAGAAAAATGACTGCTGTGACATACAAGGTTCAGATTGTAATTGAGTTGAGATATACATATATATTTAAATTACTTACCCAAAGGATTTTTTCAGGAGGCTTAAAAAATGACTAGAGGCAATTCCTCTTGTCATCTGGAGTTGGGCACACATCCTGTCAACTCACTAGGATAACATACTGGAGGTTTATACAGAATTTTCACAGCCTTGAATACAACAAGAAAGCAAGAGCTTACTTTCCTATTGGTTAAGTGCGCTGGGAAAATGACAACTATAATGCATGCCAAAGATGTTTGGTACAAAATTTCTAGTTTGTGGTCTTTTTGGTTTCTACTTGTGTTCATCACAGTGGTTTAGAGACAAGGGTTACTAAAATTTTCCAGGTAAGTTGTTGTTGAGGTTGTTCAGTCTAAATCATGTCTGACTCTTTTCCCAAGCAAGAATACTGGAGTGGGCTGCCATTTCCTTCTTCTGGGGATCTTTCTGACACACAGGGATTGATCCCACTTCTGCATTGGCAGGCATGTTCTTTGCCACCAGGGAAGTCCCTGGGTAAGTTACTCTCAGGAATCACAATTGTACATCCCAAGGCTCTGTACACATATTGTAAAGTAATTAATCTCCAATTAAAATAAATAAATTTATATTTTAAAAAATAAATAAAATAAAATAAAAATAAGGAAATAGAAAATCATACTTCCCTGAAACAAGATGTTTTGTTCACATTACAAAGATAAGTGACTAAGTACACTGTTATGCCATTATTTTTCCTCTTTTCTGTACAGATAGTTTTTCAAATTTTCCTGCATGAAATAGCTTGTGACTAGTCAATATTCATTTACATAAATGAAGGTTAGGGTAAAAACCCTGAGGGCACATAGACGATGGGCAGGGAGGCAGTCAGCAGGGAGCCTAGCGAGTAATGGAGAGTGGTAAGATTGATAGACGGAGAAGGCAATGGCACCCCACTCCAGTACTCTTGCCTAGAAAATCCCATGGATGGAGGGGCCTGCTAGGCTGCAGTCCATGGGATCTCGAAGAGTCGGACAGGACTGAGCGACTTCACTTTCACTTTTCACTTTTCACTTTCATACATTGGAGAAGGAAATGGCAACCCACTCCAGTGTTCTTGCCTGGAGAATCCCAGGGATGGGGGAGCTTGGTGGGCTGTTGTCTATGCGGTTGCACAGAGTCGGACATGACTGAAGCGACTTAGCAGTAAAATTGATAGATAGGCAGCCTGCCAAATCACACAAGGACTAACTGGCCATGAAAGCCTAGCTTCAAACTTCAAAGTGGAATGGGTAGTCACTGAAGTGCTTTATGTAAGAAAATTTTATTATCTGTTTGGGAACGCATGTACACCCGTGGTGGACTCATGTCAATGTATGGCAAAACCAATACAGAATTGTAAAGTAAAATAAAAAATAAATAAAATAAATAAATAAATAAAAATAAAAATATTCTAGCTGCAGTGTTGACAATAGTCATAAAAGCAAGTAATATGCTTACATCTACTTCTTGAACTATCAATTCCATTTAATATTTACTGAATCCATAAAATGGAAGACAAGGTACTTACCTCTTCTTAACTGCCTTCCAATCTTTGTTAGTTTTAATTTCATTTTCATTTATTTATTGGTTATATATTTAAATTTAAATAAGTTACTTTGTATATTTAACCTCTATTTCTTAATGCTTCAGCTTTATATTCCTGTTTATTCTTTGTAAAACATTACTGACTTAGAAAAAAATGATATATGCCCATGATAAAACTTTTAAGAAATCTGAAAGCAAAAAGAATATTAAAAAATTTACCAAAAATACAAGCATAAAGAATAGCTACCTTTAAATTTGGTAAAAATTATTCTAGACATATCCTTATATGCTGCTATTGCTAAGTCACTTCAGTCATGTTCGACTCTATGCGACCCCATAGACAGCAACCCACCAGGCTCCCCCGTCCCTGGGATTCTCCAGGCAAGAACACTGGAGTGGGTTGCCATTTCCTTCTCCAATGCATGAAAGTGAAAAGTGAAAGTGAAGTCGCTCAGTCGTGTCTGATTCCCAGCGACTCCATGCACTGCAGCCTACCAGGCTCCTCCATCCATGGGATCTTCCAGGCAAAGAGTACTGGAGTGGGGTGCCATTGCCTTCTCCAATATGAACACATACTAAAAGAAAATAAGAAGAAAATTTTATATATCTTGGATTTTTAATAAATATCTACATTTTAATTTTAGTTAAATTTAACTGAAAGAAATGGAAGAATAAAGTTAAATGCAAGGAATCTCTAAACTTTACATAAATGTTTTTCCCCCACATCAGACATGTGTGCGGGTGCCTACTCAGCAGCTCAGTCAACGTCCAACTCTTTGCAATGCTATGGACTGTGACCCACCATGCTACTCTGTCCATGGAATTTTCCTAGCAAGAATACTGGAGTAGGTTGCCATTCCCTCCTCCAGGAGATCTTCCCAAGGCAGAGACAGAACCAGTGTCTCCTGCATTGCAGGTGGATTCTTTACCATTGAGCCACCAGGGAAGCCCTCATGTCAGACATAGTAGCTTCTGAAGGGTACTAGTCACCCCAATTGTGTCCAATACAGTAGTTCCTAAAAACTGTTCTAAGGTTTAAAAAAAAATTACGTATATTTCCTCATTCCTGCCTTAGTCTTTATCAGACCACTTCCTTTTTGGGTTTGTGTTATAGAATGCTTTATTAGATGGTTTAGAAGAGCTAACTCGTTTTGTAAAATATTTTCCTGTAATTACTCAACTAATGATATCTAAGATCTCTCCCATTCAGCCATTGCTAGTTTATTGCTCTCCTGACTACTCTATCATTGAAAACACTTTATCTATAGTCAATATAGTAAAGAAATGGAAAAAAAATTATCCTAGCTAACTTTAGAATTATAACCCTGCAGACAGTCTTTCAGAAAGTTTTGAGGACTGATCTGCACCTTGGAGGTCAAAGTGCAATTGTATAATTTTTTGAGACAAAAGTTTTTGTATAACATTTTGACACATCAGAGTAACATACTGACAATTTACATAGTCCAACAAGGCAAGCTGTGGGACACCGTGATTCTTTACAGTATTGAGAAACAAGTGTTTTCTCCTAAGGAAATTCCTTGCTGGTGCTAGGAGGAAATTGCTTTTCTCAGGGTGAGTAGGCATTCTTAATGTTTTCTAAAGGGATCTAGTTAATATATAATGTGGATGCCCAATGCACACTAAAGAGTGAGAGAGTCAATTCCTAGGCAGGTTGATAAGAAGTCTGGGGATCCTCAAGGAGAGAGGGTCTGGAGTTCTCAAGGAGGGGGAAAGGACAAGCTGTTCTTTTTTCCCTCTACATTCCTTAGTCCTCAGTTCAGTTCAGTTCAGTCGCTCAGTCGTGTCTGACTCTTTGCAACCCCATGAATCGCAGCACACCAGGTCTCCTTGTCCATCACCAACTCCCAGAGTTCACTCAGACTCACATCCATCGAGTCAGTGATGCCATCCAGCCATCTCATCCTCTGTCGCCCCCTTCTCCTCCTGCCCCCAATCCCTCCCAGCATCAGAGTCTTTTCCAATGAGTCAACTCTTCGGGTGAGGTGGCCAAAGTACTGGAGTTTCAGCTTTAGCATCATTCCTTCCAAAGAAATCCCAGGGCTGATCTCCTTCAGAATGGATTGGTTGAATCTCCTTGCAGTCCAAGGGACTCTCAAGAGTCTTCTCCAACACCACAGTTCAAAAGAATCAATTCTTCGGCGCTCAGCCTTCTTCACAGTCCAATACTCACATCAGTACATGACTAGTGGAAAAACCATAGCCTTGACTAGACGGACCTTAGTTGGCAAAGTAATGTCTCTACTTTTGAATATGCTAGCTAGGTTGCTCATAACTTTTCTTCCAAGGAGTAAGCATCTTTTAATTTCATGGCTGCAGTCACCATCTGCAGTGATTTTGGAGCCCCCCAAAATAAAGTCTGACACTGTTTCCACTGTTTCCCCATCTATTTCCCATGAAGTGATGGGACCAGATGCCATGATCTTCGTTTTCTGAATGTTGAGCTTTAAGCCAACTTTTTCACTCTCCTCTTTCACTTTCATCAGGAGGCTTTTTAGTTCCTCTTCACTTCCTGCCATAAGGGTGGTGTCATCTGCATATTGATACTTCTCCCAGCAATCTTGATTCTAGCTTGTGCTTCTTCCAGCCAAGCGTTTCTCATGATGCACTCTGCATATAAGTTAAATAAGCAGGGTGACAATATACAGCCTTGACGTACTCCTTTTCCTATTTGGAACCAGTCTGTTGTTCCATGTCCAGTTCTAACTGTTGCTTCCTGACCTGCATACAGATTTCTCAAGAAGCAGGTCAGGTGGTCTGGTATTCCCATCTCTTAGTCACATAAAATGATATTTTTTCTCTCAGCCCAGAACTGATGATTACACAACTCAGTGCTAGGTATTATGTAACAACAGTGTATCCTGCTTGAGGACAGTTTCTCCTTCCTGAAACCTTCTGAATAATCCTGATATCTTAAAAAATGTAAATTATGGGAGTGGGTCTGGTAGGATCTTTCTACTGTTAAGTTCTAATACTGTTATCCTAAAATGTGAATTATGGGAGTGGCTTTGGTAAAATTTTCCAAACGTGAGACATTCTTTTGATTTATTCTAATAACTAATTTTAAAAATACATAGTTCAGTTCAGTTCAGTCCCTCAGCCTTTCCAACTCTTTGTGATCCCATGGACTGCAGCATGCCAGGCCTCCCTGTCCATCACCAACTCCCAGAGTTTACCCAAACACAAGTCCATTGAGTTGGTGATGCCATCCAACAGATTCAACCTCTGTTGTCCCCTACTCCTCCCACCTTCAATCTTCCCCAGCATCAGGGTCTTTTCAAAGGAGTCAGTTCTTCACATCAGGTGGCCAAAGTATAGAAGTTTCACCTTCAGCATCAGTCATTAAAATGAATATTCAGGATTGATTTCCTTTAGGATTGACTGGTTGGGTCTCCTTGTTGTCCAAGGGACCCTCAAGAGTCTTCTCCAACACCACAGCTCAAAAGCATCAATTCTTCGGTGCTCAGCTTTTTTAATAGTCCAACCCTCACATCCATACATGACTGCCAGAAAAAAACATAGCTTTGATTAGATGGAACTTTGTTGACAAAATAGTGTCTCTGCTTTTTAATATGCTGTCTAGGTTGGTCATAACTTTTCTTCCAAGGAACAAGTGTCTTTTAATTTCATGGCTGCAGACTCAATCTGAAGTGATTTTGGAGCCCCCCAATAATAAAGTCTGTTACTGTTTCCATTGCTTCCCCATCTATTTGACATGAAGTGATGGGACCAGATGCCATAATATTAGTTTTCTGAATGTTGAGCTTTAAGCCAACTTTTTCACTCTCCTCTTTCACTTTCACCAAGAGGCTCTTTAGTTCTTTGCTTTCTACCATAAGGGTGGTGTCATCTGTATATCTGAGGTTATTGATATTTCTCCCAATCATCTTGATTCCAGTTTGTGCTTCAGCTTTTCTCATGATGTACTCTGCAAATTAGTTAAATAAACAGGATGACAATATACAGCCTTGATGTACTCCTTTTCTATTTGGAACCAGACTGTTGTTCCATGTTCAGTTCTTTTTTTTTTTTTTTCATGTTCAGTTCTAATTGTTGCTTCCTGACCTGCATACAGGTTTCTGAGGAGGCAGGTCAGGTGGTCTGATGTTCCCATTTCTTTCAGAATTTTCCACAGTTTATTGTGATCCACACAGTCAAAGGCTTAGTGTGGGCAATGAAGCAGAAGTAGATGTTTTTCTGGAGCTCTCCTGCTTTTTTGATGATCCAATGGATGATAGCAATTTGCTCTCTGGTTCCTCTGCCTTTTCTAAAACCAGCTTGAACATCTGGACGCTCATTGCTCACTTATTGCTGAAACCTAGCTTGGAGGATGTTGAGCATTACTTTGCTAGTGTGGAGATGAGTGCAATTGTGCAGGAGTTTGAGCATTCTTTGGCATTGTCTTTCTTTGGGACTGGAATGAAAACTGACTTTTTCCAGTCCTGTGGCCACTGCTGAGTTTTCCAAATTTGCTGGCATATTGAGTGCAGAACTTTCACAGCATCATCTTTTAGGATTTGAAATAGCTCAACTGGAATTCCATCACCCCCACTAGCTTTGTTCATAGTGATGCTTTCTAAGGCCCGCTTGACTTCACATTCCAGGATGTCTGGCTCTAGGTGAGTGATCACCCCATTGTGATTATCTGGGTCATGAAGATCTCTTTTGTATAGTTTCTTTGTGTATTCTTGCCACCTTTTCTTAATATATTCTGCTTCTGTTAGTTCCATACCATTTCTGTCCTTTACTTTGCCCATCTTTGCATAAAATTTTCCCTTGGTATCTCTAATTTTCTAGAAATCTCTAATTTTTCCCATTCTATTGTTTTCCTCTGTTTCTTTGCATTGATCACTGAGGACCACTTTTTTATCTCTCCTGGCTCTTCTTTGGAACTCTGTATTGAAATGTATATATCTTTCCTTTTCTCCTTTGCCTTTTGCTTCTCTTCATTTCACAGTTATTTGAAAAGCCTCGTCAGACATCTATTTTGCCTTTTTGCATTTATTTTTCTTGGGGATGGTCTTGATCCCTGCCTCCTGTACAATGTTATGAACCTCCATCCATAGTTCTTCAGGCACTCGGTGTATCAGATCTAGTCCCTTGAATCTATCTCTCACTTCCACTGTATAATCATAAGGGATCTGATTTAGGTCATACCTGAATGATCTAGCGGTTTTCCCTACTTTCTTCAATTTAAGTCTGAATTTGGCAATAAGGAGTTCATGATCTGAGCCACAGTGAGCTCCGGGTCTTGTTTTTGCTGACTGTATAGAGCTTCTCCATCTTTGGCTGCAAAGAATATAATCAATCTGATTTCAATATTGACCATCTTCTGATGTCAGTGTGTAGAATCTTCTCTTGTGTTGTTGGAAGAGGGTGTTTGCATGACCAATGCATTCTCTTGGCAGAACTGTGTTAGCCTTTGCCCAGCTTCATTCTGTAGTCCAAGACCAAATTTGCCTGTTACTCCAGGTATTTCTTGAATTCCTACTTTTACATTCCAGTCCCCTAAAATGAAAAGGACAACTTTTTTGGGTGTTAGTTCTAGAAGGTCTTGTAGGTCTTGATGGAACCATTCAATTTCAGTTTCTTGAGCATTACTGGTCAGCGCAATGACTTGGATTACTGTAATAGTGAATGGTTTGCCTTGGAAATGAACTGAGATCATTCTGTCGTTTTTGAGATTGCAATGAGTACTGCATTTTGGACTCTTTTGTTGACTATGATGGCTACTCAATTTCTTCTAAGGGATTTTTGCCCACAGTAGTAGATATAATGGTCATCTGAGTTAAACGCACCCATTCCAGTCCATTTTAGTTCACTGATTCCTAAAATGTCGATGTTCACTCTTGCCATCTCCTATTTGACCACTTCCAATTTGCCTTGATTCATGGACCTAACATTCTAGGTTCCTATACAATATTGCCTTTTACAGCATCAGACCATGCTTCAGTCACCAGTCACATCCACAACTGGGCGTTGTTTTTGCTTTGGCTCTGTCTCTTCATTCTCTATGGACTTATTTCTCTACTGATCTCCAGTAGCATATTGGACACCTACCAACCTGGGATTTCATCTTTCAGTATCCTATCATTTTGCCTTTTCATACTGCTCATGTGGTTCTCAAGGAAAGAATACTGAGGTGTTTTGCCATTCCCTTCTCCAGTGCACCACTTTTTGTCAGAACTCTCCACCATGACCAGTCCATCGTGGTTCTATATAAAATATAAAACTCCCTTGCTAACATTAGTGAGGGGGGCACTCTCTGTTCCCCTTCTGATGTCTATGTCAGAACTTTTCTCTGTCCCTTTTCACACTTTAATAAAACTCTGATACACAAAAGCTCTTGAGTGATCAAGCCTGATCCCTTGTCACAAAGTTGAATCTTCTTCAGAGATCACGAATCTGACATCGTTCACCATAAGCTATCAAGAGGAATGTATAAAGACTCAAAAAGTCAGATAGAGAATTTTATTTGAAACGTTTCTCGTCCTGCCTTAAAAATAAATTATTTAGGATCTTTGAGTAGGAGTATGTAAAAAAGAGGGTTTCCCAGGTGACTCAGTAGGTAAAGAATCCACCTGTGAAGCAAGAAGCATAAGCAGATGTAGGTTCAATCCCCAGGTTGGGAAGATTCCCCTAGAGGAGGGCATGGCAACCCATTCCAGACTCATACCTCAAGAATCCGATGGACAGAGGAGTTTGGTGGGCTACAATCCAGAGGGTCACAGAGTCAAACATGACTGAATCATCTGAACACCCACACATGTCAGAAAAAGCTATTGTTTTTGCAAGAATTGAACATCCATGTTGCTGTGAAGTCTGCCTCCTGCTACAGGAGATTCAATCTTTTAATAAGATATAGTATTAACTATTCAAATTGATATTAATTTAAATCTATATTAATAACTACTTAAGAGTTGGACTGTGAAGAAAGCTGAGCGCTGAAGAATTGATGCTTTTGAACTGTGGTGTTGGAGAAGACTCTTGAGGGTCCCTTGGACTGCAGAGATCCAATCAGTCCATCCTAAAGGAGATCAGCCCTGGTTGTTCTTTGGAAGGAATGATGCTAAAGCTGAAACTCCAGTATTTTGGCCATTTCATGCGAAGAGTTGACTCACTGGAAAAGACTGAGATGTTGGGAGGGATTGGGGGCAGGAGGAGAAGGGGACGACAGAGGATGAGATGGCTGGATGGCATCACCGACTCGATGGACGTGAGTTTGAGTGAACTCCAGGAGTTACTGATGGACAGGGAGGCCTGGTGTGCTGCAATTCATGGGGTCGCAAAGAGTCGGACATGACTGAGCGACTAAACTGAACTGAAATATACTAAGTTGTGGATTACTTAACGTTCTTAAATTTTTGTCTAAACTTCTTTAAATTGTGTGTCACCATTATGGAGCAATGCTCAGAGGAAACACACTTTCTATTTATTTGTATTCCAACAAAGTGGAGGACATCTTGCTTCTGCACCGTAAGAGTGCAAGACAAAAAATTACACCTGAGTTACTTATCACAAAATGCAAACCCAGTTAAGTATGATCCATGTCAAGAAAACGCTAGAGAACCCTCACCACCCCATCTCCAATTCCTCTCTTGCACGGTGAATAAAACCATTATCTTGAGTTTCATGGTTTTTAGCTTTAATTTGTTTTCTAGCATTAATATGTATCTCTAAACCAACAGTTTCATTTTGTCTGGTCTTTTGATTTTGATTTTTTTATTATTTATTTATTTATTTATTTATTTTTAATTTTTACTTTACAATTCTGTATTGGTTTTGGCATAGATTGACATGAATCCACCACAGGTGTACATGCGTTCCCAAACATGAATCCCCCTCCCACCCCC